>NC_080782.1:59079382-59388882 GCF_028018385.1 Neofelis nebulosa
ATATTTCAAGAGATGTGAAAACTGTGTAGAATTCAAATTTCAGTGTTCATTTATGAAGTTTTATTGGAAGATAGCCTATTGCCTATTAGTTTATGTATCACCCTCAAAGGCAGCATTGAATAGTTAGAGACCACATGGCTGATAAAGCCTAAAATATTTACTCTCTGGCCCTTTATAGGAAATTTGCCAATCCCTGTTCTGAACTTCTGAACTGAATTTTCTTTCCTGTGTTATTCCCTGATGAAATGGTAAAATTCTGGGGCTAAATGGAGTTGCAGTAGCATAGGGGCTGTGTGATTTCCTAAGAATGTGGAGCAGTGCTCCCTAGGATTTAGTACAGGTGTGTGACCCACTCCCACCAAAATTACTAACTGGTCAGAATTCCCTCAGAGTGCAAGTTGTTTCAGAGTGTAAGAGGATCCATGCACTCAACTATTTGATTTAATAAAAATGTGTATAGTCCCACTCTGTCAATCCCTGTGCTCTGGAAATGTCATCTCCTGACCTCATGACCCCAAGGTCAGTTTAGGTAGTGTCCAGAAGGGGGTGTAATCCATCAGGGTGATGGTTGAAAGTGTTAGATATTCTATTTTTACTTTTCCTCGTCCTCTTAATAGACACTTTGCAATTTCCATAATATATTCTTGCTGTTATACATGTACATAATGTGTAAATAAGCTAACATACATATAATGATAGGAGTACACCAATCAAAAAAGTTTATAGAGCCAATGTAATTTACAGAGCTCCCATTCATTCATTACCTTACTGAAACAGAGCCAAAACAGAAGCCACTTTAATTCATTTTTGAATGAAGTGAGGCATAACTGCATATATCCATACATTTTTTTTTCCCAAGACTGAGTCAAAATCACATTACCTATCCTGACAAGGTTCAGTTTTTGTTTTTTTTTTCCTGGTCCCTGGTGATTTCACTTAGCAAAGTGGTTGCTTACAGATAGATCAGCTCCTTCCTCTTGCAGAAAGGAGCTGCTGCTCTGGTGCCCTTCCCCACTGCAGATGTCAGCAGGTAAAAGCATAGCAAATGGCTGGAATGCTGCACATAGGAGAAAACCAAATTCCTGAAATAGTGGAGCTAGAGGAGACTTCAATAGGTGCGACTGGTGCTGGTCTGAGGACTAGGCTACAAGCACAGTGCAGGGTCCCTCCCGCTGGGCAGAGGCAGAGCATCAGAAAGGCAAGGCACAAAAGCAAATGAGGCAGTGATTATGCTAAAGACAATAATGGCCTTGTTATGGGAACTATTAAAGCAAACCTCCCAAGGAAGTAATTAGCCACCAAGAAAAAAAAAAAAGGCTCCGCATAGTGTTTATAAAAAGAAACTCCCAGTTAATTCAGAGTTGCTTATGTCAGGTGAGAGAGGTAGACACGGATTGTCTCTCACCTGGCGTAAGCAATTCACAATTAACTGAGTTCTTTTTTTGGAGGAGATTCCTCAGCGCAGAGTATCCTTTTTATGGTTAATTACTTCCCTAGGAGGTGTGCTAAGCACTTTGCTGTTTATTGATAAATATTAAAGTTGCTCCTCATCAACTCCAGATCCAATCCTGCAGCACACTAATTATATCCCTTTTTTGTTTGTTTTGGTGGGGGTAGGAGTTCTGCCCCAGGCTCTCTCCTGCTTTGGGAGTTCTCAAGCAAGGCTATGTGGCTTCCAAACCTGACAGTAGGTCAGAGGAGGCACCCAGACAGAGCATGAATATCAGCCTGGGGAGCAGCTGCAATGAACACATTTGTTATGAACCTCATGAATGGGGAAGTAACAGAATGCTCATCCAAAGTGAGTTGGAAGAGGCAAATCATTTTTTCATCTGGGATCACTCTACGTTTAAAAAAAAAATCTCAGTTTAAAGTGATAGATGTTTTTTTTTGTTTGTTTGTTTTAAACTGAGATAGATATAGATACAAATATTGATGCAGATATTTGAAGCCCTTTTAACGGCCTTTTTCACACTGGGCTCCTCTGGGAGAGAATTAAGCCCTGGTGCTTTATGGCCATTAGTAGTTCTGAAACTTTAGCTTATAGCAAAACCACCTGGAAGGCTTGATTGAACACTGATTGCTAAATCCCCCCGAATTTCTGATTCCACAGACCTGGGGTGGGATGCAAGAATTTTAACTTCTGGTAAATTTCCAAATAATGCTGATGCAGGTTCTCTTTGAGAGCCACTGTCCTAAGACATTCATTGTATGGAATGAGTTAACTCTTCTCCTATGCATCTAGAATGGTACTAGCTAAGTGCCTTCCTTAGAAGACTTGAGAAAATTTTCACTCAAATATTTTCTGGATTCTGCGGTGCTTACAGGAGAAGCCCTGTTGGAAAAAGCTGCATTCAAATATCCCACAAAACCAGTTTATGCTGGTTCCCTGCATTCTTAATCCCATCCCTTTCAAAGTCTCCCAACAACCACCCCCCCCCAACCATGTGACCGCTAACTTAACCTCAGGAAAGCAATGGCTGATTCTGAAGGGGTAAGCTTTCCCTGCCATTGACCCTAAGAAGAAGTAGAAACAGTTCAGACACACATGCCGGCAAGTAGACTGTCTTTTTAATAGTGAGAGATCTTCACTTGAACTGCTCACCCCAATTTGAAAAAGAAGAGACTCAAAGAAATATTTTTGCTTACAGAAGACAAATACCAGCTCATTAAAGTCTGAGAATACACACAACATGTGCATCAAGTGACAGGCGGATAATATTTAATTATCACCACCAAGTCAGAGGTGTGAGATTTAGTTCATCACAGCCAGGGGTAGGAGAAAGGGTGTAGATTTTCTCTAAAAGTGGGAACCTCGAAGTGGGGAAGCGTTGTTAGACCGTCTGGCCTAGAAAGACAGGCCCTTCTCCTTCCCCACACCGTTTTATCACCCAGAACTTAAGAGTCAGGAGTTCCAGCCCTCTGTCTCTACAAAGCCCAGCTCCCATCATTTCAAGCCAACCTGGGAGTCTGTCTGAAGTGCCCGTGGAATCCCATCAGATGTCCTCTCCAGTCTGTGGGTGGGGGCCTGGAGTGGAGGGGGTGGGAGGAAGCCCTTCCTAAGCTGAGCTTGTCCACAGTCCCACTTGCATCACATCCTGCTTTTACTGCATTAGCGAGCTGTCTGTGTTTCCCTCTGTTGCTTGAACA
This sequence comes from Neofelis nebulosa, assembly GCF_028018385.1. Lineage (NCBI taxonomy): Eukaryota > Metazoa > Chordata > Mammalia > Carnivora > Felidae > Neofelis > Neofelis nebulosa. The sequence continues at coordinate 59,082,533 of NC_080782.1, forward strand.
CAGGCCTGAAAGTTAGACTTTTATTCCTTCTCCTGTCACTTCTCTGGTTACTCAGGTGACACCCTAACATCATAAAGGTTAAAAGCCTAGGCTCAGGGGTCAGTCTTTGTGTCCCACTTCTGCAAGTAACTCCTCAAAGTCTTTTCTTGTCTTTGAAATAGGCATGATAATGCCACCTCCATTAGTAGATGTGAAGTTTCACTGAGGAACATATGCAATATGTTTCACAAAGTGCCTGGCTCATGGGATGTCCCCACATGTTGGCTGCTGCCAGCTCTAATGTCATTAGTAGTGATGTTGCTACTATTTTCTAGAATGGATGCCGAATCCACATAGATGGAGCCCAATCAGTAATTTTCCCACAGTCCATAACCACTGAGGTTCTAACTAGTGCTTATCAAATTTCAGCATTGTATACCACCCTGGAGAGCTTGCTTAAAATTTAGATTTCTAGGGGCACCTGGGTGGCTCAGTCAGTTAAGAGCCCAACTTCAGCTCAGGTCATGATCTCATGGTTTGTGAGCTCCAACACCGTATTGGGCTCTGTGCTGACAGTTCAGAGCCTGGAGCCTGATTCTGATTCAGTGTCTCCTTCTCTTTCTGCCCCTCCCCTGCTCATGTTCTCTCTCTCTCTGTCTCTCTCTCTCTCTCTCTCTCTCTCTCTCTCCCTGAAAAAATGAATAAACATTAAAAAAGGAATTAAAAAACATTTCAATTTCTAGGCCCCTGCCCTTGAGATTCTGATTTATTAAGTCAAATATGGGATATAGGAATCTGCATTTTTGCCAAACACCCCAGAGGATTCTGATACAAGTGGTCTGCAGACCCAAACTTGTTTAAATAATAGTTTCCACTGAGTGGGCTGACCCAGCCCAAGGTCATAGTGCCTACACCCCAAACCCTCTCTCCTAGAATTCCTAGAACACAAAAGAAGTAAAGTGAGGAAAGGGGAGTTTTATTTCAAGAAGAAATAAGTGGGGCACCTGGGTGGCTCATTCGGTTAAGCATCTGACTCTTGATTTCAGCTCATGTCATGATCTCACAGTTCATGAGTTTGAGCCCTTTGCTGAGCCCCACATTGGGCTTCATGCTGACAGTGCAGAGCCTAGCTGGGATTCTCTCTCTGCCCCTCCCCCATTCACACACACACACACACACACACACACACAATCTCTCTCTCTCTCTCTCTCTCTCAAAATCACTAAATAAACTTAAAAAAAAAGTAATTGAAAAAATATTAACACTTTCTCATGTTTAGTTTTTGAGTGAATAATTTGAGTGTGTTTTAGAAGTGTTTTCCATTCCCAGATGAAGAGGTGACCAATGTTTGCTTCAAAATTAAAAAAAAACCTTTTGGCCTCCTGGGTGGCTCAGTCAGTTAAGCATCTGACTGTTGATCTCAGCTTAGATCATGATTTCATGGTTTGTGAGCTCAAGCCCCGCACCAGGCTCTGTGCTGATCATGCAGAGCCTGCTTGGGATTCTGTCTCTCCTTCTCTTTGTCCCTCACCTCCTTGTGCTTGCTCTCTCTCTCTCTCTCTCTGTCTCTGAAAATAAAAAAAAAAACTTTAAAACCTTCAAATTTTAAAACTCCTTTAACTCTCCATCATCAGGAGATTCGCATCCATCCACCCATCCACTAGCTATTTGTTCATGGTTTAACAAAGATTCATTGAGGGTTTACTGAATGTTAGACACTGGAAATAATAAGATATGATACATGTCTGCAAAGAGTCCACATCCATCTAGAAAGATAAGATGTATAAACACATTATTATAATTATTATAGTCAGGGCTGACAGAGTGGAAGACCTTCCTTCAGTGGGAGCATAGAGAAGTGACTATCACAGAGTGTGGGTATTGGCCACGGGACAGGAGAGAAAGCCCATCACAATATGGAGGCCAATGTCTTCAGTCTTTCTCCTAGGAGAGTCTTCAAAGCCACCATTCTGTGTGGTCATTAACCCCTGATTGTGGCTCTTCCATCCACCAGCAGCTTCTACATTTCTCTCCTTAAATTAAAGGCTCCACTCAGGCTGCTCTTCACAACAGTATTTTCCAGCTCTCCTCCATCTGCGAAGTTTGGTTCCTTGTTTGTCTCCAAAGGAGGCTGCCTTGGGTTAAGAGATGTGGATGCTGGCCTGAGTTCCAGGCACTCCAGCCAGGTCTAAATGAGGAGAAATAACACTGGAGTCTGTCCAAAGCACTTGGAACAGACAAAGCCCACCCCTTGCCCACGGCCTCCTCCCCCCTTTCCCCATCCCATAACCATCCAAATTGGTTTGACATGATTCAGGGATGCTATTCCGGCATTTATCTCAATTGTTAATTAATAACACCTTGTCTGTGCATTTAGCAGAGCCAAGCTTAGGACTTCAGGGACTCTGAAAGAGTTATAGTTGTCAAGTCCAAATAGTCCCATTTCTTCATCCAATGAGAGATGAAGCTTGGTGAACCCATTGTAAATGCCTTGATTAATGTGTGCAAATCATGTTGATGGATTGGTTGGGTGGGGGTCAGCTTAGAAGTGCAACATTGCTCTATTAATTGGGTTGGATGAGGATTCCCCTTGCAGTCCAAAGACCTTGTGGCAAATGTATCTGGAGTCATAAACAGAGTCCCCAATTAGCTCCCAGAGAGGAAGACAATATATCTAATGCTTAGGAGGAAAATTTGGCCATGAGGCCACTGCCAGCTGGCCAGGCACTGGGTCTCTTTTCCTTGGGAGAGAAACAGAACTAACCCCAACTGAGGACCGCATGGCAACAGAGGGCTGAAATTATTCTGGATCATCTAGTGTAAATAAGATCTTTGACCTCTGGGAACATATTTAACTAGAGAACCTTCTGTTTAGGAAACTGAGGGTTGGGGGCCAGTTTTCTATGGAACTTAAAAAAAAAGATAGAATCCATTCTTTATTGCATATAAAGACTATAATCAGTGACATTGGTTGAGAGTTTACATGCAGTGAGCCCTGTGCAGAGCTTTGTATGCATCTGGGTAATGGGAAAGGCAACCAACAGGTGGGGGTCTATGCTACTGCTCCTGCATCATGCTGTCTATTCCTCCACACAGCAGCCTGAGAGATCATTTTGAATTGTAAATCAGATGCCATGCCCTCAAAGGGCTTCTCATGTAGTTAAAATCAAAATCAAATGTTTCACCTTAGCCTTCAGGGCCTTCTATGACATGTCCCTTCCTTCTCTCTCACCTGTCCCCAACTGCCCTCCATGGCCACTCTGCTGCATCCTCTCTGGCCAGCCCCTCATCCTCACACGCTAAGTTGAGGCACACCTCAGGGCCTTTGCTGATCCAGGGCCAGAAATACTCTGACCTGGGCATTTGGTATGAGTGGCTCCTTGCAGCCATTCTCCGTTCTCACTCCAGCGCCCCCTCCCCAAAGAGGCCTGTCTTGGCCTGTAAAATCTACCCCTGTCTCTCTCCCATCCCCCTGTGGTGTTTCCTTCACAGCATATGTCACACTCCTAAATTATCCCATCTGTATCCTCCTGGTATGTTGTCTGTGTCCTCATAGCAGAAACAGAGGTTCTATGAATCTGTCTCTTCATAGTTTTTCCATTTCACAGATAAGGATACAGAGGTTTGAGAAAGTAATATTCAAAATAGGCTTCCAACTAACCACTGTGATAGATTGCTTTGCTACTGTAAAGGCAGCAGCTCATTTCTAAAATGCTAACAAAATTTGGAGTCTGTTTCTGAAGAAGGGTCAAACAAGTGCAGAATTTTTTTATAAAGAACCCTCAGTAAAAGTCACCTCAAACAGAAAACTTGCCCATTGAAGACCTTTTCACACTAAATGTATTTTACCGTGGAATTGTTGGCAGGTGGGGTAAGCGTTCATGGGTTTACCTAACATCACACCTTCAGTGTTTTATAATGAAGTTTTTAGTAGTTTAAATGATTATTAAGTGTCTCTTAAGGGATTATATTTTTCCCTGATTAGATGACAAATCAAATATTCTTCATAAAATTGTGATTAAAATGCATAATTTGCAAAAAAAAAAAAAAGTTAATTTACTACACTGTGGACTTATTTTAGGGAATTAAAGGATCAAAACACAGATTTAACTGGTGGCAAAGAGGTAGCATTTATAGCCTTGTGTTGGCTTCCTGTATTTTTTCCTTGGCCAGAGAAACTTCCTGGATTGCAGCAAGTACCCTCTTGGTGACTGTGACCAGCATTTGAATAAAGGTTCAAGGGCCCTGGTGCCAGGATTAGCTCTCTTGCTCCCACAATCCCCCCTCAGTCCAGACCAGTGTTTCTCAGGGGTACCTTTACTCTCCAAGGAACATTTTACAACATCAGGAGATATTTTATGAGTCACAGCAGGGAGGAAGGAAGGAGATGCTACTGGCCTCTAGTGGGTAGAGACCCAGGATACTGCAAAATAATCCTGTATCCACAGGACAGCCCCCACAAAAAGGCATGATGTCAATAATGCCAACAATGAGAAATCTGGTGCAGATATTAACATCTCCTAGGGACATATCTGAGGGGTCTGGACAGTTCCAGAACAGGGAGTGTCCTTTGGCTTGATGTCAGAGACGTGATGCATTGAGCACTTACTAAGACTTTACCCACATTGCCCAAAAAAATCACGACAATAGCCCAGAAGAGCCTTCCGTATCCTTTACATCGAGGCAGATGCTAAGGGCCAGATAAGTGGATTGGCTTACCCAGGCCCCACAGCTAAAATGTAGCCATGCCAGGACTCAGAATGCAAGTCAAGAACCTTCTTTGAGGGCCCCTTGCAGCAGCTGACTCTTGTGTCCAGGACCTGAGCAGGGCAATCTATGAGTGTTTAATACCCTTTGCCCCTCAGAAACATGAATTCTGTAGCATTCTGAAAAATAGCATTGGCGTTAGCTTTCCCCACCCCCCAGTTTTTATGTGGAATGCATTTTTCCCACAAAGTGCTTACGCACTAGAATGCTAGGGTACAAGCAGGGAAAGTGGAACAGTTGGACTTTAAATAGCTAGACGTTCTCTGTAGCACAGCACGAGCAGCTGCCCAAGGCCTGTGCTCTTTTATTTGACTTTCTATCTTCTCAGCCAAGAGCTCTGGGGGATTGGAGAGGGGCCAGAACTATGTGGCTGAATGTGAATCCAAAGGAAACTGCAAGGTGTGTTCCAAAGCTCTGTGTCAGGGCCTGTCCTTCTCCCCCCCCCCCCCCCCACCCCGCACAATGAAAACCAAACCTTTCCAGAGGAATTCCCTCCCTTTTCCTGAGCTCAAGGTATTTCAGCATTGATCTGTTAAGCCCGTTTCCAGAATTCTGTGGCCACACACGCTGAGGGACACTACCTCTTTGATTCACAGTAATCATGGAGTCTGGGAATGTCAGAGGCAGAGAGGCTAAAATATGGATTCTCCAGCAGGTACAAAAATCCCAGGGAGGGAAGGGAACTTCTTCAAGGCCAAATAGCAAGCTAGGGCAGATCTGGGCCAGATGCCTGGTTCCCTGTCTATAAATCCAGCACACTTTCCTCTATGCCATGCTGCCCCCACAGGGACCCCGTCACCCTCAAGAGAATGTGTGCCTGGCATTACTGATAAGGTCAATCTGAGACCTAAGAACTAGACTAGGCACCCACGCACCTGAGAGAGAGTGAGCCCCTTTAATTGTGCACTGAAGCCAGCCTCACTCACTTTACCCTAGTCCTGGCCCTGTTCACACCTCTTGTCATGGATGGTGGTGAACAAACACCTCGCCCTATACCAGCCACACACACACACACACACACACACACACACACACACAGCCAGACCACATGAGTGAATGAGACAGACTGTCCACAAAGAATCCAAGGTCTGGTGGAGGGGATGAAACATATGTGAAACTAGACACTACAAAGCCATATACTCAGGATAGAATAAAGACGATGGGGCACCTGGGTGGCTCAGTCGGTTGAGTGTCTGACTTTGACTCAGGTCATGAGCTCACAGTTGGTGAGTTCAAGCCCCACATCCAGCTTACTTGCTGTCAGTGTACAGCCCTCTTCGGATCCTATGTCTCCCTCACTCTCTGCCCCTCCCCCGCTTGTGCTCTCTTCTCAAAAATAAATAAACATTTAAAAAAATACATTTAAGAATAAGGCTGAGGGGATATGGCAGCCCAGAGAAGGAAGGGGCTTCAGAGGCTTCCAGAGCAGGTAAAATTGAATTTAGAAAGCTACAGAGCACTTCGCTCAGGAACGTAGGGAAAGCACTGTGGGCAAAGAAACTGGCAAAGGTACAGAGGCATGAGACAGCAGCACACATCTGGGGACCTCTGAGAAGACTGACAGGACAACCCTGTGTGGCGAGTGGTGGAGGGTGAGGCTTGGGAAGCAGGTCTGGACAGAGAGAGCCAGGTCTTATGTGCCTTGATGGGCAGAGTGAAGTTCACCCCAAGTACTTGCCTTGCCTTCCTCCATTTAGCATCTTGGTCTTCAAAATTGCAATCATCTATCTTCTTGGGTTATTCCTAAACACATGTGCTTACAGCAGAGGAGAAACAGTGGCCTTTCCTTATGTTTCTTCCATTGCATATGTGCATCTTTCGCTGCAAGGGGAGACAGCCTGGCAGGGTGATAAAGAGACTTAGGGGTCAGGGAGCTCTGGGTTCACATCCTGGCTCAACCACTAATTCACAGTATGAATAGGGGCAAACTGTTCTCTGAAAGTCTCAGTTTTGTCCTCTGTAATGCTAGCTGCCACCTCATAGGATGCTGTGAGCTCAGATGAGTTAATACATGGAAAACACTTATGGTTCGGTGGGCATCAGAATCACCTGGAAGGCATAATGCACAGATTTCTGGGCCCCACTCACAGAGTTTCTGATACAGTAGGTCTGGTGCAGGGCCGAGGGATATGCATTTCTAACAAGTACCCAGGTGATACTGACACTTTGGGTATCACTGACTTGACACAATGGGTGTCATTTTGAGGGAAACCCAAGTGCTAACAGAGAGTGATTCCTCCAAGTGTGGCATCCCTGGGTCACCTGATGGGGAGTACAGGCCAAAAAGTTCTGCATCCCAAGGCAGTGGCAACTTGATTGGCATATGGACCCTGGGTTCATCACTGTACTCACCTGCCACAGAGATGGGACTATGGAGAGGGGCTCAGGGCCCCAACTTCCCAGGATCTGTCACCATTTTTAAGAGCACTGGAATAAAGGACAGATGTGGGGAGAGCATGCTAGGAGAGGGTATGTGGTAGCTGGCCCTGGTCTCTTACCTTTGTGACTTCCTGGAGCTTCTCCCACTCCCCCTCAGGCACAGAGTCAATGTTGTGCCCTTTTCTGCCAGGGTCCACAGGCTCTTGGGTCAAGCAGACTTGTGTAAGTTTTGGCTCCAGTTCTTACTGGTTTTACTTCCTTGAGCAAAGCACGTAACCCATCCAAACCTCTGTTTCCTCATCTGTAAACTAGGAACAGCAACACCAACCTCGCAGACATTTTGTGAGGTTTGACTAGAAAGTTTATAGAAAGTGCCTGAATGCCATTTATTGAAATGACAGGTCTAATTATTAGTATCTCCCTGTGTAATGTGACTTCAGATCCTCTAACCACACACACACACACACTGTTCCCAACCAAAAGCCCATCATGTCAAGTAATACATAACATTCCAAAATCAGAAATCCATTATTTGGTCCCTGTTCTAAAGTATCCTCCTCAATCCCACACCCACTCATGCTACAATGAATGGTATTTTCCCTCAGAGATCACAACCCAGTGATCTGGATAGCTCACTCAGATAATATCTGGCCTACAAAACATCTTTGAATCAGTTGCCGACATTTAACAATGGAGGATTGCATTTAGCCAACAAAGAAACTGAGGAGCTAGAGAGTAGTTTGCCCAAAGTCAACAGCGAAGCGCTGGGATTGGAGCCCAGTTCTCCTAATTCTAAATGTCTTGCTTGTGCTCCTCCCAGACCCTTCTTCTGAAAGTAGTTGTATATTAGGTTCTCCAAAGAGTCCAAGGCTGCTGAGTTCTGGGAGAAGAGAGGCAAGGGAAAGGGGAATCCATAGAGAAAGGGACACTGAAGTCACTGGGGCCAGCTTCCCCTACTCTTACTTCTGCTATGCTCGCTCATAAAACACATGGCTCAGGGAGAGCAGATCCAGGGAGAAACTTCCAGCCCACTGGCGCCCATCACTCGAAGCACCCTTTGGTGTCCAACACCACTGCTGTCACTTCCCAACTATCATGTGGTCTGCTGCAGTGGTCATTCCTGAATTTCTCATGTGCCACCTTTGTCTATGAATGTTGCTGCACAGATCTGGGCATGCACCCTTGTCTGGCCCTCCATTTATTCACAACCATCAAGGTCATGGTTTTGTAATATCTTTCCACCTCAACCCAGATCATGCCACCAATTTCACTAGGATGGACTATTGGTCTTCCAACTTCCAGGCTATTCCACACAAAGCAGTCAGAAGAATCCTTTTATTTTTATTTTTTTAGCTAGGCCCAAGACTGGGAAGATAACTTTATTTTCTTGGGGTATGGGCAGATGTCAAGTCATAGAACTTCTGGAATTGCTTCTTGGTGCTGGTGGCCTTGGTGACCTCGTGCACCTTAAAGTGCACAGTGTTGCTCAAGGGCCAGCACTCACCCACAGTGACAGTGTCACTGATCTGGACATCCCAGAAGCAGAGGGACAGAGGCACAGACATGTTCTTGCAGCATTTCTTGAATCGGTTGTATTTTCAGATGTAGTGGAGGTAGTAGTCGCAGGTGACAGTGGTCCTCTGCATCTTCATCTTGGGCTCCACACCACACAGAATCTACCCTCGGATGGACACATTACCAGTAAAGGGGCATTTCTTATCAATATAGGTGCTCTCAGTGGTTTCCTTGGGTGTCTGAAAGCCCAGACTAATGTTTTTGTAGTATTGCAGGAGCTTCTCCTTGCCAATTTCTTCCAGCAGGACCTTCTTCTTGTTTTGAAAGATGGTCAACTGCTTTTGGTAGGCATGCTCAGTCTGTATTCCCATCATCTTCCTGGCTGTCTGAAAAAAAGAAGAATCCTTTTAAAAGTCAGATCACATCATGCCCCCATGCAAACCTTCCCTGAGCATTATATCTCCCACAGAATGGCGTCCAGGTCGCAACAATGGCTTCCATTGCTCTGCGTTAGTGAGCTCTTGCTTCTACTCAGCACTTACATCTTCTGTCTACTCTTCTCCCTTATCCCGCCCAACATCCACCATCTTGTTGTTTCTATTCTGATGATACATTGCCACCCTGGGCCTTTGTACTTGCTGTTTCTTCTGCCCAGAATGCTCTTCCTCCAAAGGTTTCCATGACTTGTTTCCTCATTTCAGGTGTCTCCCCAAACACTTCTGGAAAGCCTTGTATCTAAAGTAGTAAACCCCTGGGGCGCCTGGGTGACTCAGTCAGTTAAGCGTCTGACTTCGGCTCAGGTCATGATCTCATGGTTTGTGAGTTTGAGCCCCGCATCAGGCTCTGTGCTGACAGCTCAGAGCCTGGAGCCTGCTTCAGATTCTGCCTCTCTCTCTCTCTCTCTCTCTCTCTCTCTCTCTCTCTCAAAAATAAACATTAAAAAAAACTTTTTAGGGGCTCCTGAGTGGCTCAGTTGGTTAAGCATCCAACTTTGGCTCAGGTCATGATCTCATAGTTCATGGGTTCAAGCCCCACATCGGGCTCTGTGCTAACAGCTCAGAGCCTGGAGCCTGCTTCAGATTCTGTGTCTCCCTCTCTCTCTCTGCCTCTCCCCAATCACACTCTGTCTCTCTCTCAAAAATAAATAAACATTAAAAAAATATTTTAAGACTATATACATTTATCTGTTAATTGTTTCCCTTCTAGAATCTAGGTTCCTAACTATACAGGGTCCCTCTCTGTCTTGGTCAACTAATTATTAAATGAATTGAATGAATGGAGGTTTTAATGAGAAGACTCTAGGATACACAGCACTTGTCTTTAATGCAATACATTACTTTAGTATGAATACATTTCATTTTAGGATTAAAAATACACCCATACAATGACATCCAAATCACTACCTACCATTCATACCATTTTATTAATGCAAAGAAAATCTAAATGTAAGATATATGATTTATTTTCAGTAAGACGTGAACACACAGTTATACTTCTCTTCATCTCTATTTTCAACTTGGCTCACCCTGCACATGGACCTTCTGTGGGATGGTAGCAGTAGGTATACAAGCTCCATAGTCCTCTTCTGAGACAAGAGGAAAGGCAGGGGCTGCCAAGAATCACTGTTGAGCGAAGCCGGACTTTACAAACCATGGCCAGCTTGGTGACGAGTAAAGTAGTGAGAGTGATCAGCATATTTGAGGCTGGGCCACCTGTGTGTGAATCCTACCTCTACCAGTCAAGAGCAGCTGCCCAACCCTTTCTAGTAACCTAACCTCTCTAGGACTGGGTTCTCCATCTATAAAGCCAGAGTAAACAGATTGTTGCTATACACTAAATGCCTTTGCACAAGGTCTATTTAATCTTTGACAAAGGCCCTGTTAAACTATTATTATTGTTGTTGTTGTTGTTGTTGTTATTATTTCCACTTTACTGATAAGAAAACTAAGGCTCAGAGAGGTAAGCTAATTAGCCCAAGGCCACACAGCCAATAAGTTGCAAACCTCCAGCTCCTGTGATGTTAATTGGGAGTACAATACTGGCTCCTAGCCCCTACGCCTGCCCCTAGAGTGGAAGTGGAAATGAAACCAGGAGATATCCAGGGACTGCTAAGCATAGTACATGGACCATGGCAATAGTCATGTGTAGGAATTAGTACTTCAGATTTCCTTAATCCAGCAGGAAGCTTGTATAATAGCTGAGTCTGCTCCCTTCTCCTAATTGGCAGTCTGGGGGTAACTTCTTCATGCAGCAAAAGGACAGATATCCTGCCCTCTGCTAATTCTCTCAGCTCAAGGAGGGGTGGGGGGGACAGTCCCCCACCTTCCCCCAGGAGACGGGGTCTCTCCTCAGACAGAAAGTAACTGTTCCAGCTTGTTGCTCAAAGGTGTTGCCCGTGGTGACAGCCCCTTTTCTTTCTGAGGGGCCCAGCAGGTCATTGTCTGCCACCCCACCAGCCCGCCACCCCCTGCTGGGCTGGCTTCTGTCTGACCTGTCATTGGGCTCTTTAAAAGCAAGGTTGATGAGGGGCACAGGGGAGGGAGGAATAACTGGACTGAAAGAGGCCAGGAACAGCAGGCAGAGGGTGAATATTTGGGGACATCGGTGGCTGAGATCAGAGACCCTTGCTCTCTGTTGCCAGTAGTTTTTGTAACAGAAAAGTGGGGAGATAGCAGCAGCCAGGATAGAAATCCCCCAGGTATAAAAAACATGGCCCTAGGCTAACAAGGGTGAGACTGTGCCAGAGAGGCCTGTCAGGGAACGTCCAAGGTGGGCCAGTTCTCATCAAGTGAGATCATTATTCCTAGAGGCTCTGTTTGGGTTGAGGAGAAGCAGCAGAGGGAGGAAAAGGTGGGGAAGGAAAAAGAGAGCAGGCTGAGAGAAAGAACAACTAGAAAATGAAGATGTTTTCTGAAGCCTCAGCATTTTGTTCCCCATGTCCTACAATACTCACCGGATACCTTTATAAGGCCATGACTACTCATAGCCTCCTATGAAGAATTGAGGATAGAAGCCATTGGAGGTGGACAGCCAGAGGGTGAATCACTCCTCCATCATTTACTAGTTGTGTGATTATGGACAAGGCTCTTAACCTCTCCAAGCCTCAATTTCTTCATCCGCAAAATGGACATCATAGAAGCCACCTCAAAGTGTTCTTATGAGCATATGGGATGATGGCTGGAAAAGGTGGAAGGTGCAGGCTGCCAAAGCACAGAGGAGCTTAAGCGGCTGGCAGAGGAACAGCCTGTGGTGGTCCACCTATCAGAAGAGGGAGCGAGGGCAGAGGGCTGGCTAAAACGCTTGGCATCCCAGATTTTCAAAAGGTAAATCTCCCTCCAGTATGTATTTAAATTGTTCCTCTTCTGATTGGCATAGTCCTACCTTAGGTAAAAGAGCTTAGTGCAGATAATAACATGTCATAGTGGTGGGCACAATGACTCCTGTGTGTTAGCCATTTGGAACATTCTACTGTAACAGACCTTATGTTGCAGATCCATGTAGGACTTGGCTTCAGAGTGCTACAAACTGGGTCAAACCCAGCCCCAACATGCAAGAAGCTGTGTGGTCTTCTGCAAGTTATTTTCTTTCTAAATCTCCAGTTCCTCATCTGTAAACAGTGGTGCTAATGATGCCTGAAAATCTGGTGGTGATTTAATGAGGGGATGAGTATAGGGCACTTAGCATGGTGCCTAAGACCCAGTAAGACAGTAAGATTTTCTTTTTTTATTTTAATGTTTACTTATTTATTTTGAGAGAGAATGCATGAGTGGGGAAGGCGAGGAGAGAGAGGGAGAGGGAGAGAATCCCAAGCAGGCTCCACACTGCCAACACCAAGCCCAATGTGCGGTTCAAACCCATGAACCTTGAGATCATGACCTGAGCCAAAATCGACAGTCAGACACTGAACCGATCGAACCATCCAGATGCCCCCCATCCCAGTAAGCTTTTCATAAGTGCCAACCATTAGCTCTGATTAGACGTGGTTGCCATTAATGCTTCCTCATCCTACTGACCCCCCCAGGTTGTGTCATGTAATATAGGGTCTTTTTGCTGAAATACACTGGCTTTGGGGGGGGCACTAGAAGCCCAAGGACAGGGACTCTGAGCTAATGTGCTAGTAGTGATGATGTGCTGTGTGTTGCACCTAATCATCCCAAAGTGTGCATTTTGTGAAAAGGTCATTCAAAGATAGGGCTACCACTTGTGAGTATTGAGTAGATGAAGGTGTGGCTCATCCTTCCAAGGACAGAGCTCCCAAACCTGGAGCTCTGTGTCCATGAAGTGCTTCCCAACCTGTATTGCACTAGACTATTGTGGGGAGATGCTCTGGGCCAAAAGGGGTCCATGGTCAGGAAATGCTTCATGTTCCATTGCAATATTAAAGATTCATGATGCATATTCACATGTCAAAGGCTCTGAGAAGTCCTGCTGTAAAAAAAAAAAAAAAAAACTAGCTTACCTGCTTCACCAACATTTCCCAAGTTGTATCCTCCAGTGTCACCTCTGCTTCTATGTTTCAGGGAACCCCCATTAACATCCCCCAGTTTGGAAAACCACTTTAGTCTCTCAGAGTCAGATATACTGCTATGGATATTTGTGGGACGTTCTCAATAACTCAGAGCAGGGGTTCTTGAGATTTAGTCGGAAAAAGAATGACCTGGGAATCTTCTTTAAAATGCCAATTTTCCATTTCCATGCTCAGAAATTCAGTAGGCCTGGGTGACAGCAAGAATCAGCATTTTAAAATCACTGAGGTGATTCCAGGGCAGGAGGTCAGGAAGCATGCCTTGACCAACAGTGGTTTAGAGCCTGACTTCTGGAAGTCAGGGCTCAGAACAGCAGCATCAGTGTTACCTGGAAACGTAAGGAATGCAGACCACTGTAGGACCAGAGAATTAGAATCTACATTTTAACAAGGTCCCGGGTGATTCCAGTGCTGGTTATATTTTAAGAAGAATTGGTTTTAAAGGTTTTTATTGATGGTGCTTGTTTTTGTTTTTGTTTTCCATTTGTTTACTTTTGATAAACACTCAAAAGAAAAAAGAAAAACTGGATACACACTACAAGCTCATTGTCACAAAATTTCTACCAACCCTTACCCCTAACCCCATACGTAAGGGGTTGACCAGATGCCCCAGTAGCTTCCTGGTAAGCTAGAGTCCCATTAAAAAGTGGTCTTATCTAGATTATATCCCTGTCTTCAGTATCAGTGCCTGGGTTTTCCTAAGCAGCCTTTGCTTTCTTTTTCACACATGTCCTGAAGAGTAGGAAACCAAGAAAAGCAACTCTCAGTGGGCCTCCATTCTGCCAGATCTCTGGTCAGACATGATTGATCTTCCATTGCTAAGTGTAAGAAAAGCGAAAGGTGCTTTGGAGCAAGGATCTCTGGCCTTGGAACTCAGGGACTGTCAAAAAAGAGTTGGCAAGAGGAGAGAGGAAAACTTCCAACAGGACTTCCAGAAGCAGCACAAATACAATCCCACTTCTTGCAATATTTAAGAATGGCGGTTGCTCTGGTTGGGAGGGAGGGGATGGCTGTGTAACGATGGTCCATCAGGCAGCTGGGGTATTAATGGCAGGTGAAACCTTCCAAATGAGCACCCTGTCAGCCAATCTATTGCTTTAAAAGGTTGGCAATGTGGGAGACCTAACAGAGGCAATGAAGAACTAATCTCATATTGCCAGGTTAAATCAAGTCAGCCTTGCCTGCTCCTTTCACTTTTTAGTTACATCAAGCCAGAATACTTTCAATTATCCCTCACTTCCAACTTGTCAGCAGGCATTGGGTAAAATGCAAATGGAACAGTACCTTCCCTGGTGGAGTGCAGAAAATATTATGAAGAATAGCCTCCACTAGTTGAACTCTTCCTGTGTATTCAGTGCAATATCTTCATCATCTCATTTCATGTGCACCATCTTATAGAATCTCCATGCTCTTTGGTGAAGTAGGTGCTATTAAGTCCATTCTATAGGTGGGAAAACTGAGTCACAGGAAGTCGGTCACTTGCCTCACTTGCAGAGGTTACATAGCTAATGAATGATAGAACAGGGTTTAACCATTCTGACTCTAAAGCCCATATTACTTTGCTGTTTGTTTAACTGGACCAAGAATCCAGTGCTGCTCTGGGCAAGTGAGTTCTTGAGCTTTGAAGTGCCCCCCGCCTTTGAAATTTTCTAAGTTTTCCTCCAGTGGCAGGGAGTGGCCAGGGTCAGCAGTGCTGTATGGGTGAAGCACGCCAGCCCAGACTAGGACCCACCTGAGCCCTGGTCCCTATTTCTCCATTTCAGGGTGCTTTCTGATCCTCTCTCATTCCTTACCCCATCCCCATGCATGTGAGGTTGACCAGATTCTCAGAGATATTTGGGGATTTGCATTTATGAGATATCTCAGGGCCCATTGCCCAGCCTTAATTCTAGTGGACAGATTGGCAAGTAGATTGCTCCTGCTGGCTGGAGGAAAATTTTGCAAGATCATGTGAGATCAGCCTGCCAGAATGGTGCTGATATGTCAATTTGGGTAACTCAAACTGTTTATGTAGACAGGGGCCCGGACAAAAAATATTTGCTAGGGACCCCACACACTTTAGACACAGTCCTGAAAGAGCTCACCTTAAAAGAAAATAATTCCCAAGGCAAAAAAGAATCCTACAGCTGCCTCACTTCTTTTTACTCAAGAACCTCTTTATGTGCCTGGCCAGTCAGACACTTCCAGCCTTTGCCAGTGAGCCCTCACCACTCCTTTATTTCCGTCACAAAAACCAAACAGCATAGGCTTCTTCCTTCTTGCCCCAACTTGTTGCCTCCCCCCTTCCCTCCACTCTTTGTTAATTTTCTACCTCTCCATCATTAACTGATCTCAAGAATGACCCTAGGATTTATTGGGTCCACCACCTGGATTCCCTGTATTTTCCTTAGGGAAATGAGAACTTGGCAAGTACCTCACTCTGTGTGCTAAACAAACCTATACGATGCCAAGAAGACTCAAAAAGGAGAAAAGAAATAGAAAAGATTCTGAAGCACATACTAGGTTGCTAGGTGCTCACAACTGTTCATGTACCTTGCGTGGATTATCTTAGTCCTCTCATTGCTCATGTGAGGTATCATCATGCCCACTTTGCAAATAAGGAAGACAGAGCACAGGCAGGTTGGTATCTTGCCTGAAGTCAGTCTGTTAGCAAGTACATAAATTGAATAATCTTAAATATACATCCCGATGAATGAATGTGTGTGTGTATACATCCTATAGATATGTATATGTATGTATATATATATATATATATATATATATATATATATATGTATGTGTGTGTATACACACACACACACACACACACACACACACATATATGTATATATATAGCCTATATAGCCAGGTGCATAAGGTGAGGATCTAGAACCTTTCCAGCAACCAGAAGGTTCTCCTGTGTCCTTCCCAGCCAGTACCTCCCCATTAAGGTAACTGCAAGTCCTAACTTTCTACCATAATTGATTCAGTTTGCCTATTCTTGAACATCTGATGAATGGAAATATAGGTACTCTTCAAAGCCTAGGTTTTAACCAGCCTCTTGGCCCAAGGAGTAGGGAAGGCAGATTTGGTGGTTGGTGATGCCACTCACCAAACCATAATCTGGAAAGAGTGAAGCTCAATTTTAAAATCTGAGATGATAACCCATTCCTGTCAGGTGCTATGTGCAGACTGTAGCAGAGCTACCCACAACACCTGAAGTGAGTTGTTGGAGTTGATTCATGCCACCCTGTCACAAAATGAAACTAAGAAGAGTAAATTTAGATGTTTCTCTGAAGCCTTTAATACCCAAGAAAGCTGGAGAGTTCATGCAGGTTATAAAGGGAATCACTTGCATACCAAGCTACAGGGAATAAATGACACCAAAATTGAACAAAATGCTTTCATCTGGATTCTCCATAAGCTGCCCAGTTTACAGAGATCAAAGAGGAAAATAAGTGAAATGAATGAAATAAACACCCTCTCATTCCTGGAGATGTCCCTTCCCTGTAAGAGTGATGTACAGACTCAGGCAGCCTTCCCCAAACAGAAAACATGCTCATGTTTCAACCAACTCTGAAATACCCAGTATCTACTGTGGCTCTCTGCAGCCTCTCCATTAACCCGTGGCCTCCTCCCCCTGAGCATAGCTTCACTAGTAAGTGTTCAGTTAAGGCTTTGAGGTTGAATCTTTTAAAGGAACTCCTTTAAAAATCTAACAGAGTGAACTAGGCAGGGGCTGGAAACAGCTGGCGCAAACTTGTAGCCAGCCCAGAAGGCAAGTGCCACCTTGTGCCAATGGTAAACAGCTGAATGGGGGCTTTGAATCTCACAGGTAAATAGTGTGGTCCCCAGCAGCCTGCAGTGCAGGGAATAAATCCCCAGGTATCTCGTTTCTCGTGTTGATTCCTTTTAGAAGCTCATTTTAACCAACCAGATTCTTTCCCAACTGTAGGAGTAGACAAGCCTGCAAAGGTAATTAAATCTCACGGCCACCCACACTTCCAGAGTTGATGGGTGTCCACTGCCCTGTCTTCACACTCCCTTTGGGAAAGAAACATCACCTCCTCCTGATAATGAAGAAGACAAAGAGTAATGATCTCACTGGTTGCCTTTTCCTACTTTTTATCCAAAACTGCTTCGTAGCCACTTGGATAACTTACTCAGCTTCTCAGAGCCTCAGTTTCCAACTTTATAGAGTGGATGATGGCGTGATAATGGGCGTTACACACAGTTAACAGAGTAGTCACTGTACCAGGCACTGTTCTAAGTACTATATGTGTAATAACTGCTTTAATCCTCCAAACTGTGCTTTCTAACATCATTGTCATCAGTTCATTTTGTACACAAGGAAACTGAGGTGCAGAGCGGTTACTAGCCCAGGGTCAGCAGATTGGGTACCTGATCTGAGAGTCAAACCCAGACAGCCTGATCCAGACTATGCAGCTTAAGGGTTATATTATTCTGCTCTGTGGGGTTATGTGAGGATTTAAATCAAGGATATGTGCAAATCTCGTTCCACCCATAGCATTTATTCATACTGTCCATTTACCTATTGCTATTTAGAAACATAGCATTTTTGACAAGATTCAACCTACCCATAGCAAATACCAGTGAATGACTCTAATAGGGGATATTAATTTCATTTATAACCATGTCTGGTTTTTAATTTTTTTAACTTTTTTTTTTTTCATTTTTGAGAGACAGAGACGGAACATGAGCAGGAGAGGGTCAGAAAGAGAGGGAGACACCGAACTGGAAGCAAGCTTCAGGCTCTAAACTATCAGCACAGAGTCTGATGCAGGGCTCAACAAACCGTGATATCATGACCTGAGCTAAAGTTGGACGTTTAACCAACTGAGCCACCCAGGTGCCCCGCCATGTCTGGTTTTTATAAACTGAAAAAGTTGAAAACTTTGCAGGGTTTCTGGTTATAGTTCATTGAACACAAACTATGCCGAACTGATGTGTGTGTGTGTGTGTGTGTGTGTGTGTGTGTGTGTGTGTATCAGTTCATTTATTCCCCATCACAGCACCCTATGCTATATGCATTATTATAACTCAGTTTTACAGGCAAAGAAATTAAAGGTTGGCAAGACTGGTTATCTAAGCTTACACAACCGAGGACTAGAGGAGATGAGCTTCAATCCCAAATCTGTCTGATTCCAGAGGCCAGGAACCTCCCTCTGATGCTGTGTAGACTTTTTGGCTTTTTACTTTAGGAATTCTAATTCAAAGGAATCAATTTAGCATCAACCTGATTTCTGTTTCACGTTGCCAGACCTGTAATGGAAGACTCTCTCTGATTTTCTTTATCAAAAGCAGTAAAAAGAATGCCTCCCACATTGTTCCCAGAAAGTTTCTCCACATCCATATTTCTCTGAAATGGCCATTGCAATTAGCATATGACATACACGTGTGGAATATAGCCAGAGCTGTGATTTAGCATGCATTCTGACAGAAAGCACCTAGATGATTCTCCACGGCCACATCTCACAGAGTGAAGTAAATGAGGACCCATTAAGCAAACGTGGGACACCGCTGTGGGGCCTGGTCAGGAAGGCCTGGGTCATTTTCCCAAAACGCTGAGTCAGAATTGGGCCCTTTTTGAGGTCTCTGCACACCTCTTTCGACACCCTTACTGGGTAAAAGCCCACCAGACAAACAAGTAGGTGGATAAAGAAAGAAGGAAATCGGCCAATGTCATGGGAGGGCTGTGCCGCTCTCTCGCCCCTGTTGAATAGAGACGCTGGCAGCCTCTCGGGTCCTGAACTGGCAATTCAGGACAGTTTGATTGCCTGCTTGATTGTTTGCAAGATAACTGCAAGATTGTCAGTGACAGGGTAATTTACTGAAGATTGCCATGTCAGACTCCATGCAAGGGGCTTGCTGGCATAAAGATGCGGCTCTCATGACTGACAGGCCGCTGGGAGATAGCAGTGCCAATTTAAAGTTCACGGTGTCGTCTGAAAGTGCTCGGCAGCAGCAGCCCATAATCATGCAACATGATGAGGTCATTACAGGAATAACGTATGCTCACACTTAATAACCGATAGAACCCCAAATGCACAATCTCTGGAGCAGTTCAATGCAAACATGTAGGAGGAAGTCATTTCTATCCTTTTTTTTTCTTTTTTTAGCATTTGCCATCTGCGATTGCTGATGTGTTTATGGGACATCTCCTGCCAGACAGGCCCTTAAATAAAAAGCCAAGAATCGACAAAACAGTAGGGAAATTTGAGGTCCACCCTTTGGAAGAAGTTGCAAGTCCAGAATGAGTGGCAGACTAGCAGGGGTTGGGGAGAAAAGTGTTGAGTGCTTAATAGAAAAACTGTCCTACGTTATTATTTGAGCCTGATGAGGTTCTCAAGCTGGTTAGATGGAGGGGGTGGTAAATCGGATAGGGGGTAGGAGATGTTCCCAGCTTCAGGAGGGAAAGACCACCAGAGACAGATGGAACTTCTAATGGGAAGAGGCCAGCGGCCTTAAATCTATAGTGCTACTAACAGTGTGTTTTTTCTCACCTGAGAAGTTTCTGTAGCTGCTGAATGAAGGAAGCACTGCCAACCTATCTCAGCAGGATAATTTTAAATCCAAAGCAGGCATTCCATGGTGGATTCCTTCTGTCTGGTGGAGGTGGTCCACGGAAGGTGATGTTAAAGGCAGAATGCTATGCGTTTTTTCTTTTCTTTTTCTTATTCTGCCAACGGCTATGGGATCCACTATACGATCTGAACATAGGTCTGTGATGGTGCTCCAGCATCATCCTGCTGCTGAGATACAATTCTCTGGCCCCATTTCTTGGGTATGAGATTTGTGAGGCTCTAGGGAGCACCTGATTCAGCCAGCATATCAGGCAGAGGTGTTCAGAGCCTTGATTTCGAAAGTCTCTAAATTTAAAGTGTGTGCGCCTGCTCACCCTCCTGGGTCTGCATTTCTAGGAAATTCTGTAAATCTAAATGTGTTACGAGGCACTGAAGCCACATTTGCCCATGTGGAAAATGAGAGGCTAGTTTTAGTAATTTAAAGCCAAGCAAAACACACAACCTCCTAATTTGTTTGTTTGCTAAAAAGAAAGTAATGCATTAAAATAATTGTACATTAATTGCTAAATTACAGTGGAACTTCGGTGAAATTACATATTTCAATTTTGTTAGCAGAACCAAATGAAAAGAGTAATGCCAAAAAATTACATTGTAGTAAATTTAAAGCATGCAGCCAGGCCTCTGATTCAGTGTTCCAGTACAAGTGTCTGTCAAGTCCCAGCCCAGGGTTTGAGTACATGTTTCCATGATGTTAATTATGGCCCCAAAGTGTCTTGCTATCAAATCTGGGAGGTGCAAGCAAGTTATTCTCCAATCTTCTCCACTGTGTGTTCAGTCAATTCCCAGCAGAGTGAATAAGGGTTGGCCAACTAATCCATTGTAATAGGGAATTCCAAGGAGCAAACACTACCCGAAACATTCCCATGCTCAGCCCTAACACACGTGTGAAGAATGGGAAACAGTCATTTATTCATTCAACAAACCTTTGTTGAATACCCAATTCCGTGGCTGGCACTAAGTAAGGCATGAATGTAGAAATGAATAAGACACTGTTATTCTCTTCAAAGAGCTCATTTTCCAGACAGGAAGGCAAGCACACAGAGATAATTGATTCTAGCCCAAGGAAGTTGGCATTAACAAAGGTTTCTAAAATTTATCGTGCATTAGAATCACTGGGCAAGCATGGGTGAAAGGCAGATCCCAGGATCTGTTCCTGGAGGCTCTCCCTGGGAAGCTCAGCAATAGACCCTTGAGACCCATGGGATTTTGATGCAGTACTATTCTTTGAGAAACTGTGATTCAGGGATACACAGAGTGGGAGTACCATAACCTAGTTAGAGGCATCACCAGGAAGGCTTCCTAGAAGAGGTGGCCATACCTCGTCTGGGTTGTAAAAGATGAGTCGCATCTGTTTCCCCACTGTACTGTCAGCTTCTTAAGGACCAACCCCATCATTCTTTGTTCTTCATACCATGTTGCATTTCCAGAACATGGATGGCACTCAAATATTTGTTGAATGGTACATGAATGATAAGCAACAGCCCAGGAAAGGGATGTAGGGCCAAGGACCTAGTAAATCAGGATGTTCAAACTGTTACGGGTGTGTAGCAAGGTGGCACCAGAAACGATTGGGTGAACTGATAGCTTACTTTTTTGGTGCTGGAACCAAAGCCATTTTTCCACATTTCCCAGAAAATGCAAAACTCACCCACCCAGTTCTCACACTGGTCAGCAGTACCTTCCCTGTCTGACAAGGAGCAGGGAT
Source organism: Neofelis nebulosa (assembly GCF_028018385.1). Taxonomy (NCBI): domain Eukaryota; kingdom Metazoa; phylum Chordata; class Mammalia; order Carnivora; family Felidae; genus Neofelis; species Neofelis nebulosa. Next base: position 59,103,987 of record NC_080782.1, read on the forward strand.
GGAACATTTTTCTCCATTAAACTGAGATTTAAAGAATCCCATGCATTTTGATGATTTGTGCACCCAATTAGCACAAGGCCCTGAGAACTGGCTATGGGTAATTTTTAGTGCTGCCCTATCCAAAAGCAAAATATTTGGTTTTATTTCCAACCACTCAAATATACTTGCTCATAACAGAAAAAGTAGAAATCCTAGCAAAGTATAATAAAGAAAAAGGAGAGAAACACACTAATCTACTACCTGGGGATAATCATTTGTCCACATTTTCAATTATTTCCTTTCAGTCTTTTATTTTCTATGCATATATACTGGAATTAAACTAGACTTGTCGTGTGAAACCTGCCACTTCAAGCCCTTGGGAAGGGTTGATGCTGTTCATGACAAAGGTGTTAGCATCTCTCAGCAGCTTTGTGTTGTGCAATGCACTGACCCTGGCTCTCCCTCTGCCCTTCCAGATGGCCTGGTGGATTGCCTGGACCCTGACTGCTGCCTGCAGTCTGCCTGTCAGAACAGCCTGCTCTGCCGAGGGTCCCGGGACCCCCTGGACATCATTCAGCAGGGCCAGACAGACTCGCCTGCCGTGAAGTCCTTCTATGACCGCATCAAGCTCTTGGCAGGCAAAGACAGCACCCACATCATTCCTGGAGACAACCCCTTCAATAGCAGGTGGGCACCCTTCTGTCCACACAGACCCCAAGGTGGCTGGTTGCCTCCCTATCAGAGCAGGAAGAGGTGCTCCGGTTTTTCCATGGGCCCAGTTGGCCTGGAAACTACCCCATGAGGGCAGCTCCTTGCTCTGGTTCACAGAGGGCCCCTTGCTCTCTATGGGTCGAGTCCCAGAGCAGAATCCTCATCTGTCTGTAGGATTTGGCCACCTTCAACCTAGAACCTGCTGGAGACACCTGTTGATTGTCTGGTTTTTAGATCATTTTTATAATCTATTATTTTACAACATTTCATTACTTTATCTCTCTTTATAAAATACCTCTGGTAGTGGCTTTTGTTTGATCATCACTGAAATACTTCATTCAATAGAGTATTTTTGAAAGCAATTATTAACTTAATAACATAGCTTATCATTTCTGGCACCTTAGAGCCAAGATAATGCCAGTGGCTAGAATTTATTGAGCACTTATGAGCCAGACACTTTATATAGACCATCTCTAATCTGCACAGCAACCCCATCAATTGCATCTGCTAACTGCCTACTTTGGGCAAGATGTCATGCTGGGGCATTTTACCCCTCTTTGCACAATGATAGAGTTTCTCTTGTGTTTACTTTTGCTCTCAGTTGCTAATTTGAGACTTATGAATATTCTAGGAGCAAATTCTAGATTTATTATATAGTAAGTTTGGCCCTTCCTCCCAGGACAAGTTAGAACTGTACACCCAGAGAGGAGAGCCAGGGGGAAGAGTTGGCTTTGAGACATCCCATCCCCTTCTCCCTTCTAGGCACTGTTTCTGATTCTGGAGGTAAGAGAAAGAGGCAGGGGACTTCTTACGGTCTGCCTACATATCACAGATCTTGCTCTTGGTGGGTCTGGGTCCAGATGTCGATGGTATGTGCAGATGTGAAGATGGCAGGCGTAGTCTTCTTGGGGATATCTGTCTCATCTCTATGCTCCTTTCTGTAGAGAATTAAGAATGGATGGTTGGGTCCTCTTTCATGAAGCCTCTAGGAACCTTGAACTTGAGTGGGGCACTTCTGGCCTCCTTACCCCACTAACTATCCTTCTCATGCCATTCTTCTCTTAGTTCTCTTTATCCTACTTCATTCTGGGGAGGCCCAGAAGCAACTCAGGAAGTACGCTGCCCAAGCAGCCTTCCAGCCAGCAAATAAAATACCTGCTCTCACTTCTTACAGGAGCCCCTAGCTTTATAAATGATTCTCTTGGTTCCCCCACCTTAGACTTTGGGGAGGAAGCATCAGCAGGTCATGACTCAGACTCTGCTTCTCCCTGGGAGAGCCTGGCAAAGATGGGATGGGGAGGTAAGGAATAATGGTACAGCCAGTTAATTCTACAACCCCTTAGAACTCTCTGGGAAGTTGTGCAGCCCCACTTCCTGACAGCTCTTTTAATATGAGGGCTCTTGGGCTAGCAAGGTCACATTGGGCTAGCAACTTTAGCCTCTCTCTGTCCTAGTTTTACTAAAAAGAAAAAAAATCATCTCAGCCCTCTTCTATTTCAGCCCTGGCACCCCTCTAGCCGTGTCATATTAGACAACTTATTTAACCTTATAAACTTCATTTTCTTGATTGATAAAATTAGAATAATACTATAGAATATACTCACACAGTTATATTATTACCTTAATACAAGAACCCCTCAAAAATAAAAGAAACCATAAACATCTGATCAAAAAAGTACTTGCTTATTAAATCCTAGTTCCTGGACAGGGATTCTACAGGTATATTTCCCTTAATTATGAACATAATTCCTGTTGCCCAAGAGTCCTGAATGGCCCTTGCACCAGGCCATAAGCATTTCACTATAGTTTACATACAGTTTGCTAATACTATAAATGCATCTTTCCAAAGCCCGTGCTCTGTTCAGTTTCCTATTAACATTTCATTTTTCTACCCTAAATCCAGTAATTTCCTGTTATTCTCCTTTTTGTCCCTTAAAATTCAATTTTATCCTCCTCACCAAAGTTAACACTTCCAGAAGGCACCTTGAGCCACAGCCAAGATGCAGAAGAGGAGGTAAGGACTCCAGAATATTTGTGGACCATAGCAGCCCCGGAGATCTGGGCAAAAGAAACTTGCTTTAGAGAAAGCTTCTCTGATGCTTTGAAAGTAGTAATAAATAGCACCACCCAAATGAGCCCACACTCCAGCATGTTGGTGTAGATACATAATTCAGAAATACAAAATGTAACTCCAAGACATAGGTTGAAGCTCACCAAGCATGTGAATTTTAGCATATTATACTCTGACCAAAAAAAAAAAAAAAAAGAAGAAGGAGAAGGCTAGGAGTAAAAAAGAAGTTAATTCAAGACTTCTAAGAAGGCGTTTCCCCAAGATAATGGCATACAAAAATAACTAAAATGCCTTGACTCCACCACTATAATTTCTAGAGCAGATCTCACTATCTAGATAATGTGATAATTGTTACACATCAATAATCATAAATAGAAACGAACTGATAGCATGTCTCAGCTGAGTCTTTTCTGTGAATTGTCTGCCTGGAAACGATATGAAGCCAGCAACAATGAGGAACTAGGAAAATAGAGAGTAGGAAGCCTAGGCAACCAGGCCCCTTTTATTCCTGTGGTGCTCTGTAAAGTCTTATGCTATAGGAATGATTTAAAATAAATAACAGTTGTGTAAAAAAAAAAAAAAAGGAGGGGAAAAAACCCACTGCGAGATGTACTCCCAGCTTTGTTTTCTCATCATAAACACTTTGTACCTTGTGGTCATCAACACACATCGATTTTAAAATCGTGCCTTGGAAGGCATGAAAGAAATCTTGGTCTGCACTAAGATAAGGAAATGGAATTGAACAAAAGAATTATTTTCATAATTTAGTTTTCCACTTTCAAAAGCCTCTGGCATTATGGTTGGAACCAGCTAAAAATGGGATGCATTTGTCAGGCAGCCAGTAGCAGACAATTAGAGCTGTCAGTGGAACAGTCTAAACCCTCGTGAGATCATCAAAGGGTTGGAGTTGAACTGTGGCAGGGGCTGGGGGTAGTTATTGCTAATAAAAAGAGAGGTGCCAGGAGAAAACATTCCTCCATGCCTGCATCCCACCTGAGATAGCAGAAGTAAGTGCGATCCAAAAATCAAACAGACTTGGACAAGATTCTGGCAAAGAATAGGTCAGCTTGATTACCTAGCCCAGAAATTGGGAGTGTATCCAGGAACCTGGAAACCTGAGAACCTCTCTGCCTTTGTCAAATTGCCCAGTGGCTTGAAGGCTAACAATATAGCTACAGACCTGCCTAATAGGCTGAGGACTCAGTGCAAAAATGGAAGTTCTCAGTAACCCATTTCTCTATGAAGTCAAGAAAATTTAGGTAAGAGGAGGCATGTGCATTCTCCCTGTATGGATTTTGAGAGGACTGTTGTGGCATCTCTTTTGCTTTAGGGGATTTCCCAGACGTTGCTTGTTGATACTGTCATTCTTGCAAAAGTTCTAGTTACTATGCTCTGGAGAGAGGACAGCTTTCTCTGACAGTGGAAAAAAGTTGAGGGGGATTTCAACCACTCCTGCCCCACCAAGATAGCAGGAATTTGATATAAGAGAAATATAGTTACATGGAAGTCAGAACCCAGGATAGTTCTACCAGAAAAAAATATGTAAAGCTCCAATACTCTCTTTTCCTCAGGCTGTCATGGATTGTGAGAAATTTTGCTCTTAAAGGGCAGCAAAAAAACAATGTATGTATATGTCCCAGCCCCATAAAAAAATACCTCTGTGCCCTTCTCTCCATTCCCTCTGACATCCCAGCCTGGAGGAGAAGAGTAACACTGCCTTTCTCCAAGACCAAAAAAGGAAATGAGTAGCCAGATGGGGAAGCTCTCACCCGAGTATAATACTCTCTGTGCCAGACTAAGGCACAAGCGCGAGTGATGAGGGCAGCCTGAAGCTCGGGCCAAACAAAAGCCAAATGATGTCAAGAAATGGAGCAAGGCCAAGGGTAGAGGGAATGTGCACAGGAGACCCCATTGGCCAGCCAAGTGACTAGAGATGATGCCCATGGATTTCACTCCAACATGTCATCAGCTCTGTTCCTCAAGGAAAGCAAGCGTTAAGACCTCTCCGTCAGGTGTGATTATGTGAATCCAGAAATTAATGTTGAGAGTCTTCTTACCTTAGCAACCAGATGAGGATGGGTGGAGACAATGGCAAGATGGAAGGAGAACTTGACATGCCCCCTTGTCTTATTCTCCTGTGTGTGGCTCAAGACTTGTGTTTCTTTTTTTCTCAGCTTGGTTTCTCTCATTCGAGGCCAAGTAGTAACTACAGATGGGACTCCTCTGGTTGGTGTGAATGTGTCTTTTGTCAAATACCCAAAATATGGCTACACCATCACCCGCCAAGATGGCACGTAAGTATCTTTGCGAGGTTCTACCTACTCAGAACTGAGGATGCAGGCAAAAAGACAGATCATGCTATTGGCTTAGAACCACATGGCTTCCCCTTGTGGACAATAGTGACCACCAGGCAAGACCCCTAGTGTGGATCCCCCCAAATACATTTTTTTGCTTTGTGGTATAGTACCTAACATGAAAAACAAATAGAAGGGCCAGCCTGTCCAAGGCTGCCAATAACCATCATTCTCCCTTTTTCCCTGTCAGGTAAATACTTTTCTGGTGTGTACGTGTACTGGGATTGCAGCTAAGGGAGGGCAGATTCTAGAAAGAAAAAGGCAAATTGGCTCTTGGAAATTCTCTCCTATTTTAAATCAAAGTCAGTGCAGGGTGACAAGCATCCACATGACATAGTGTCCTGTGGTGAACCCCTTCTGCTTTCATCTGTGGCTTTAGGAGCTGTGTTGTTTTTGTGCCTGTTTTGAGGGGGTGGGATGTAATCAGAAAAGTCTAATTAAATACATTTAGCTGTCACCCTGCTGTGTGAAGGAGGCAACCTTTTCCTATTATCTTCTGATTGGAAACATGCACCCGTGCAGCCCCCACCAAGATGAAAGCTATGTTATTTCCTTAATCCACTGGGCATGGAGTTGAAATTTAAAGAAGAAGAGGAAGGAGGAGGAGGAGGAGGAGGAGAGGAAGAGGAAGAGGAAGAGGAAGAGGAAGAGGAAGAGGAAGAAGAAGAAGAAGAAGAAGAAGAAGAAGAAGAAGAAGAAGAAGAAGAAGAAGAAGAAGAAGAAGAAGAAGAAGAAGGAGGAGAAGAGGAAGAAGAAGAAGAAGAAGAAATCTATGGGATGGGGAAATCACTCAACCACCATGGGCTAAAAAAAAAAAACAGAAACAAAAACAAACAAACAAACAAAAAACCCAAGCCCTCAAACTGTTGCATTCTATTCCAAATGTAAAAGAAGATGGTTGCTGTAAATCTGATGTAACACTTTTTCCATAAAACTGCAGTCTGCAAAATCATGGACATAGCATGTGGGTAAGAACCATGAGTCTTGCCTTTCTCTGGTGCAGAGTCAGGCCTTACTTTCTAATGCTCTAAGGTAGCCTTGCTGGTAGTTTCAAATTTTACCAGCTGACAATAGCCCTATTCTCATATTCCCACCTCTGAAACCCAAAGAAGACATCTGATGATTTCCATCAAGATCTCAGTATTCACAAACTTTCTGATATCTCATACATTTCTGTAGCCAAATCTAATTATTTTAAAGCATTAGGATGGTGACTATGTAATACGCAGAACTACCTCGTCCCTTGTTCATTCTTAGAAGCCAGTGTTCCCACTCTGCACAGTCCTATGACAATACAGAGGACATTTCTAAGTCCTTGGCCTGCTGTCTGTCCCTACCTTATGCTGCCCCATCCTTCTGAGCTGCTTCTTGACTAATTACAGCCCAGACCCACTTCCCATATCATCTATCCAACCTTCAGGATTAGTGATTTCTTCAGCTTGTTCAGGTTGCAAAGCCCTGAAAGTAACAGGATGTATTTGGGAATGCTCTGAGGAATTACACAATCTGTCGTATAGTGGGATGTCCCACAGACATTGATGATTTGGTTCTTTCATACCAATTTCACATCAAAACGTTCGACCCTCTTCTGCATCCTATACCCATCCTATCCCCACCAGTATGCATTCCCCAAAATAAATAGACAAACAAGTTCATGTAATAAATTGTTGTGCCATACATGCTCTGATATTCACCTTAATGTTCATGTGCTTCTTGCTCATTCATTTTTGTCTGTTAAAAAAAACACCAAAGCAAACAAACAAAAAATGAAACAAACAAAAAACACCAAAAGTATTACCCAAATTGGGTGAAGCCAGTGGGTCTGTATATTTGCACTGAGTTTTTACTATGATCCAGGAGCTTTGTTAACTGCTGGAAATTCTGAAGTGAACAGAAAAGCACTACTTCCCTCAAACAGTTGAGATCTTGATGGAGGAATAAAACTTAAAATTGGGAGACTTCTCTCCATTAACCTCCTTCTTTTCTGTTAATTGGGAAAGAACTACCTTTATTTTACCTTACTAGCAATATACCTTTGTCCAGCTCTCGAAAAACAAACAGGAATAAGGTTTAAGGACAATTATCAAAGGGATGCCAGGGTGGCTCAGGTTAAGCATCTGCCTCTTAATTTCAGCTCAGGTCGTGGTCTCATGGTTCTTGAGATCAAGCCCTCATGTGGGGCTCTGCACTGAGAGCTCCAGTCTCATGGTTATTGAGATCAAGCCCTCATGTGGGGCTCTGCACTGACAGCAGGGAGCCTGCTTGCGATTCTCTCTCTCCCTCTCCCTCTGCCTCCCCCACTCATGCTCTACCCCTCTCTCAAAATAAATAAACTTTAAAAAAATATATCAGAAACAGGCCAAAATGGATGAAGGGGTCAAAAGGTATAAAGTTATAAAATAAATAAATCCTGCAGATGTAATGTACAGTATGGAGACTATAGTTAATAATATTGTATTGCATATTGAAAGTTGCTAAAAGAATCTTAAAAGTTTTCACTGCAAGAAAAAAATTTTAACTATGTGTAGTGATAGATGTTAACTAGACTTCTCGTGGCCATCATTTTGTACCTTATGCATATATCAAACCATTATGTTGTACTACACCTGAAACTAATGTTATATGTCAACTGTATCTCAAAAATTAAGCCTCTATGAAACATATATATATGTGTGTGTGTGTGTGTGTGTGTGTGTGTGTGTGTGTGTGTGTGTGTGTGTGTAAATATAAAACAGCCCAGGTAGATAAGAAGAAAGCCCCTCCCATGACTTAGCATTCATTGATCATTATAACTCTACTATTTATTGAATACTTGTATCAACCTAGCATGATGCTAAGTGCTTTACAGCAGGGGCGGAGAAACATTTTCTGTAAAGGGCCAGATAGTAAATATTTTAGGATTTGCATGCCATATGGTTTCTGTTACAACTACTCAGCTCTGCCTTTGTACCACAAAATCAGCTGGAGAGGATAAGTAAACAAATCGGCGTGGCTGTACTCCAATGAAACTTTTGTTTGCCAAAACAGGTGGCGGGCTGGATTTAGCTCATGGGCTTAGTTTGCTGACCCCTGCTCTGCACTCGTCACATTTCATTCTCTCAGCCATACTGTGAAGTTGGTATAATTGGTCCCAATTCGCAGATGAAGACACTGGGGCTCAGAGAGGTTTGGTAACTTTCAGAGAATCACAGGACAAGTCATTGATAGAGATTGTATTTTAACTCAGACCATCTGCCTTCAAAGCCCACGTTCATCTCTCATGTGCTCTGCCCCTCCTACTGCCCTCAGGTGCACAGTTCAGAGCCCCTGCCTTGTCTAAAGCTAAGTTCATTCCTAAGAGCCCACTTGCCCCCTCTTCAGGTTTGACCTGATTGCCAATGGGGGTGCCTCCTTGACCCTGCACTTCGAGCGAGCCCCATTCATGAGCCAGGAGCGCACCGTGTGGCTGCCATGGAATAGCTTTTACGCCATGGACACCCTGGTAATGAAGACTGAGGAGAACTCCATCCCCAGCTGTGACCTCAGTGGCTTTGTCCGACCAGATCCAATCATCATCTCCTCCCCGCTGTCCACTTTCTTCAGCGCCGCCCCTGGGCAGAATCCCATCGTGCCTGAGACCCAGGTAGGAATGGCAGGTACTAGGGTAGGTCTCTTCAAATCCTACCCTAACCCAAACTGGCTGGCCAACTTCCTCTCACCATATCTCACTCTCTGGGTGGGCCAGAGACTAATATTAAGGGAGAGAGACAAAAAGTAGGAACACAATAGAATTTATGGCCACTGGAGAGACAACTGAATCTCTCCTATATCTTCCAGATGTTTCCAGATAGTCATTCAAGACTTTGGCAGTCAACGGAGCTTTTAATAAAATAAAAAAACAATATACATATGTGCAACCCACCTGCAAATTGCATTTTTATTCCTGTTAGTCACAGAGATACATGATAAGAGGCACTTTAATGATCTACATCAGTGTTAGGACAGAGGGCATATTACATTATTGCCTCCCTGTTGCTTTATACCAATTGTCACTGGAAGTTGCAGGTTCATATAATTACAGCCTCTTGTGGCCTTCTTACATGCAGCTAGCAATAAAGCCTGCTGTTCTTATTTACATCTTTTGCCAACAGTGTGGTTTTTAAAAAGAAACACAACAGTGACCAGGAATAATTATTAATCCAAAAATCATAACCTCAATCCCTTTACTCCATGGTGTAGATAAAGTTTTGGTTGTTTTTTTTTTCTCTCAGTTGTGGGTAGTGGTTCTTGCACCCCACATAAGTCATGATGCTTTGTGAGGGCAGCAGCAGACAGGCAGACTCAGGGTTGTGAGCAGCCCACCTGCCCAGGGATCACTGGATGAAGCATGTCTCATGTCCACCCTATGTTTCCTCTCCAGGTTCTTCATGAAGAAATTGAGCTCCCTGGTTCTACTGTGAAGCTTCGCTACCTGAGCTCCAGGACCGCAGGCTATAAGTCTCTGTTGAAGATCACCATGACCCAGTCCACGGTGCCCCTGAATCTTATCAAGGTTCATCTGATGGTAGCTGTAGAGGGGCACCTCTTCCAGAAGTCATTCCAGGCCTCTCCCAACCTGGCCTACACCTTCATCTGGGATAAGACAGATGCATATGGCCAAAGGGTTTACGGACTCTCTGATGCTGTTGGTATGTTTCAGTTTCAACTCCTTAATGATCCTTGGATTTAGTCATGCATTAATTTGATCAATATTGAGTTCCTAATATGTGCCACACACTATTCCAGTAGATAGGGATGCATTGGTCAGTAAGATAGACAAGAGTCCTATTTCATGGACCTTCTGTACTAGTGGGGGATCAAGATAATAAACACAGACTGAACAAGAAAATATCAAGCAGTGATAAGTGCTAATATTAAAGTAAAAATAATTTACTGGGAAGGAGGAGCAACTGTGGGTGGGCATTCAGGGAAGACTTCTTGGCAGGTGACCCTTCAGCAGAGGCTAGAATGGCAAGAAGGAGCCATGTGAACATCAGGAACAAAGCATTATCTTTCTGGCAGAAAAAGTGAGAAGACTAAGGTGTGTTTGAAGGACAAAGAGAAGGGCAGTGTGGCTGGAATGTATGGACAAGGAGAATATTCAAGATAGGGGGAAGAGGTGGGCAGGAGCTAGATCATGTTCCCAGAATGCATCAGGAGAATCAGAAGATGGAGGGGGTGTGAAAGCCACGTGCTGTGTCTTTTAGGGAATAGCTTAACTGCCCACTGATGAAAGATTACCATAAGAGAAGGGTCTGTTGGTTACCAATCTCTGAAAAGTTGTGAGCTGAGATTGATATCAACATACCTAGTGTCTTTTCCTACTTGTGGAAGTCTGGGTGGGATTAATTAAAATCCAGAACACTGTATTTTCTTCACCACTAGTCTTGTGATTTCCAAGAACTATAATTTACCAAAATAAGAAACCAGCAAACTTAGAAATTTTCATGGTAGTTGGAAGCCAATGTTTGTCAGACACTCCTTTTGTGCAGAGCACTGAGCTAAAATCCTTTGTATGGGGTAGCCTGTCAATAACTTTATCAGGGAGGCACTCTCATAACCCCCATTGTGCAGTAGGACATGAGGGAGAGGGTAAGTAAGATGCCTAATGTCATGTACCTAGCAGGTTTCACATGCTCAGGGTATGGCCCTAGTAGTCTGCCTCATCAGCAAAGGGAGTTATTAACTTCATAAAAGATAGTAACGTTATTGAACTAACTAGTGCGTTTACTATAAAGTAGCTAATCAAATATTATACCAGCCTTTACCAATATCAAAAAAATATCCAACATCAAAACGTAGATGCAGTATTATAATGCACCCCCATGTATCTAGCTTCTCACATTATCAAGTCCATCCTTTCATCCACCTCCCTGCTTCCAATGACTTTCTGAAGGAAGTCTCAGATAGCATATAAATTCATCCATAATATTTCACAATGTATCTCAAAAACACACTATAAAAGCATGACAACAATATAATTATCACAATTTTTAAATGATTACTTCTTAATATCTTTAAATAGCCCATTATTCAATATTTCGATTGTCTTATGAGTATCATAAAATATTAGTGCTTTGTTTGAGTCAGAATCCAAATAAGATCCACCTTTTGCAATTTTGATTTCTCTTAAATTTCTTTAATCTATGGTTTTCCCGTCTATCTCTAGCTCTTTTTTTTTAAGTTCTATATTTTATTTTGGACAAAGTGCATTATTTGTCTGTAGAATTTTCCATAGTCTAGTTTATTTTCTGATTGCACCCCTGTGGCTGTTTAATGTCTTCCTTTGTTCTGTTATCTCCTGTAAACTGAGAGTTGAGACTCGAGGCTTTTTCAGGTTCAGGTTTGATTTTTTTTTTTATCTGAGGTATAATTGACATGCAACATTGTATTAGTTTCAGGTGTACAACATGATTCCATATTGGTATATATTGGGTGCAATATATACACAAATCTAGTTAACATCCATCACACAGATTGTTACGAATTTTTTTTCTTGTGATGAGAACTTTTAAGATCTACTTTCTTAACTTACAATATGCAATACAGTATTATTAACTATAGTCACCATGCCACACATTATATCCCCAACACTTATTTATTTTATTACTGGAAATTTGTACCTTTGACTCCCTTCACGCATTTCTTTCACCTCCCACCTGCTGCCTCCAGCAAGACCCAATCTAACTCTATATCTGTGAGCTTTGTTTTATTTTTTTTGGATGATTCTACATCGAAGTGAAATCATACAGTATCTGTCTTTTCTCTAACTTATCTAATTTAACATAATGCCTTCAAGGTCCATCCCTGTTTCCCAAATGGCAAAATATCACTCTTTTCTGTGGCTGAATAATACTACACACACACACACACACACACATTCTTTATCTATTCAGCCGTTATTGGGCACTTAGACTATTTCCATATCTTAGCTATTGTAAATAATGCTGCAATGAACATGGTGTGCAGATATCTTTTTGAGTTTGTGTTTTCATTTTCTTTGGATAGATACCCAGAAGTGAAATTGCTGGGTCATATGGTAGTTCTATTTGTAGTTTTTGGTTTTTTTTTTTTGGAAGAACCTCCATACTGTGTTCCATAGTGGCTGCACCAATTTACATTTCCACCAGCAGTGCACAAGAGTTCCCTTTATTCCACATCTCCACCGGTACTTGTTATTTCTTGTCTTTTTGATAACAGCCATTCAGACAGGTATGAGATGGTATCTCATTGTGGTTTTGATTTGCAATTCCCTGATAATTAATGAAGTTGAGCATCTTTTCATGAACATCTTGGCCTTCTCCATGTCTTCTTTGGAATGTGTGTTCAGATCCTTTGCCCATTTTTCATTGGATTATTTGCCTTTTTGCTATGGAGTTGTATGAGTTCTTTATATATTTTAGATATTAACTCCTTATCAGATATATGATTTGCAACTATTTTTTTTCCTATTCAGTAGGTTGTCTTTTCATTTTGTTGATTATTTCCTTTGTTGTACAGAAGCATTTTAATTTTTTTAAATTTTTTTAATGTTTATTTATTTTTGAGAGAGAGAGGAACAGAGTATGAGCAGGGGATGGGGAAAGAGAGAGGGAGACATAGAATCTGAAGCAGGTTCCAGGCTCTGAGCTGTCAGCATAGAGCCGGGTGTGGGGCTCGAACTCACCAGGAGATCATGACCTGAGCTGAAGTCGAACGTTCAACTGACTGAGCCACCCAGGCACCCCATCACAGAGGCATTTTAATTTGATGCAGTCCCACTTGTTTATTTTTGCTTTTTGTTGGCTGTGCTTTTGGTGTCAAATAAAAAAATTTTTACTAAGACCGACGTCAAGGAGATTACCCCCTGTGTTTTCTTCTAGGAGTTGTATGGTTTCAGGTCTTAAATTCAAGTCTTTAATCCATTTTGCATTAATTTTTGTGTATGGTGTAAGATGGTGATCCAGTTTCATTATTTTTCACATGGCTGTCCAGTTTTCCCAACACCATCTATTGAAGGGACTGTCTTTTCCCTGTTGTATATTCTTGGCTCCTTTGCTTTAAATTAATTGGCCATATATGTATGGGTTTATTTCTGGGCTCTCTATTTTGTTCTATTGACCTGTGTGTCTGTTTTCATGCCCACACTATACAGATTTGATTACTATAGCTTTGTAATATAGTTTGAAATCAGGGAGTGTAATGACTCTAGCTTTGTTCTTTCTCAAGATTGCTTTGACTACTTGGGGTCTATTGCAGCTTGATACACATTTTAGGATTGTTTGTTCTATTTTTGTGTTTCTGTTCTGTGCCACTGGAATTTTGTTAGGGATTGCAATGAATCCGTAGATTGCTTTGGGTAGTGTGGGCATTTTAATGATGTTAATTATTCTAATTCATGAGCACAGAATATATTTCCATTTATTTGTGTCTTCTTCAATTTCTTTCATCAGTGTTTTATAGTTTTCAACATATAGGTCTTTCACCTCCTTGATTAAATTAATTCCTGAGTATTTCATTCTCTAATTTTTTTTTCAGCAGGACAACTAGATAGGTGGTACTGTTGTCTCCCATCAGGAGGCACCTAATGTCATCTTGTTTATCCTTTTGTGATTTCAGAGGCCACTGATGCTCATTACCTAGATCCATTAGGTCATTAAGAATTGCAAAGTCATATTTTAATTTTTTCATTGCTTTTCCATTTATTAGCTAGAATACTTTTACATAGAGATATTCTCTCATTAACTACTTGGTTATAGGAGGTAGAGTTCAAATAAGAAAGAAGAAATAAATTCTTGATTGTTTGCCTTTATATACTGTTTTCAATATAATAAGTTTGTTCTCTAACAGTGGCAAATTAATTTTCTAATACCATTATGAACTCATAGAATAAAATGTGTCTAATATGTTTCAATCCATTGAAGTTATTATCTCTACTGAGGGTCAAACTATCCCATCTTTGGTCAGTGGGACACTCTTCAAGCTGACTCCCTATCTTTTGACATAACCCTAGGAGATTTTTATTTCTTCCTTGCTATCTGGTATGATAAAATACCCTAGTCTCATCTTGTTCATTTCTTGCTCCAGCCATTTCTTCAAGGAGCTCTGCCTGATTTCCTTTTAATGAGAAATAATATTTCAAGGTCACAAGCTAGGCACTAGAAATTCTCTTTGCCACTGATTTGGTTGTTGTTTCTTGGAATTTTCAGAGAACAAGTTAAGAAATATATGTGGGGTTTTTTTTAATAAAATGTATCTCCAATTCATATTGATGCTCCTATATCTCAGGATTTAAAAGAAGCTGTGGAGAATCCCCAAAGGTGACACACATAGTTAAGAATTTAATGTAGTAGGAATAGCAATAATAACAGTGCCTCATATTTCTAAAGCAATGTTGCAATTAAAAATGTATGGCATCTTGGCATTTTGTCTCATTTATCCCTACTACATCTCTCTGAGAAATTGAGGTTTCACTTGCTCTGTTTTACACATGGGAAAACAGAGCCACGAGGAAGTGTGAGCTGGAGCAGAGTTAGAACTGAAGTCCTTCATCTCCCACCTCCCTCTCCCATTTGTCCATGTGGCAAATGTAGGATTTTTACAGTCTTTGGATTCTGTTCCCCACTGAATTGTCACATAATTGGCAGGCTTTGTCCCCATGCCTGCCTTGCCTGGCACTCTCTGGAATCCTGAGTGATCATACAAAGAGCTTTAACTTATACAAGCTGTTGCCTACAGAATCTCCTTATAAATGAGCCACTATGCTTCCATAGGCCTTCCTCCTAGTGAGCGAGAATAAATAACATAGAATATGATAAATTCATGCCGTGAACAGCAGGCTGAAAGAAACAGTCTCCTGTCCATCTATAAAGGAGAGTTGTATTTCGTTTTTAAATGATTCTTCTCCTCCTTCCACATCACTAGGGTCATATTTTGAAAGCCAGCTGTTCATTGGAAAAGTCTTTCTATCCCTACAGAATACTACTGTGTAAGTTTCAAGGTTGAGTTCAGCTTGAAATCTGAATTTAATATTGTGTGGAATCACAAGGAGAAAAAGCAATTAACCCACCTCCTTCAGTGGGCTTTTGGAAAGGAATCTGTATTACCATGAACATGTGTTTCTCATTCCAGCATGAAAGCTTTGGAGTAATCAAGTAAACTCTCTTTTCTCCATTCTGCCCCACCCACTTTTATCTTTCAGTATCTGTTGGGTTTGAATACGAGACCTGCCCCAGTCTAATACTGTGGGAGAAAAGGACAGCCCTCCTTCAAGGATTCGAGCTAGACCCTTCCAACCTCGGTGGCTGGTCCCTGGACAAACATCACATTCTCAATGTTAAAAGTGGTATGTGGGCACATTTACTTTCCCAAATACATCCTGATCTCCCCTCCGGAAACTTCTCGGCAGCCTTGACATTTAAGTGGTGGCCCCTCCCCTTCCTTAGCATTTTTCATCAAATGTCCAAAACACTCATAGGTTTTCCCACCTTCTCCTTTTAAATGTCAAAGAATCTCAGGCTGTTTTTCCCAGACCATCTGCCTTAGTGTACCTCACAATTCTTCTTCAGTTATCCCTACAGGCAATATCTTAGCCTTGGGGTTCAGCCACTCCTTTACAGCATCATGAGGAAATAGGCAAGTTCTCCAAAGATCAAAGTTTCCTACTATTTCTCTTCTCTCTGCCACTGCCCCTCACCCTCAGTAAGCCAATAGAAGTATCCTCCCCAGAGGGTTGCAGTAACTGTCCCCATTTCCTGCTCCCCAGGAATCCTACACAAGGGCACTGGGGAGAACCAGTTCCTGACCCAGCAGCCTGCCATCATCACCAGCATTATGGGCAATGGCCGCCGACGAAGCATTTCCTGTCCTAGTTGCAATGGCCTTGCCGAAGGCAACAAGCTACTGGCCCCAGTAGCTCTTGCCGTTGGAATTGATGGGAGCCTCTTCGTTGGAGACTTCAATTACATCCGGCGCATTTTTCCTTCTCGAAATGTGACCAGCATTTTGGAGTTACGGTAAGTGGCCACACAGAAAACCTTCCTTTGCTCTATTGTTCCCATTGCTACAAAACTTCCCTGGGCAAATGATGGCTGAATTGGGGGTTCTCCAGAGAATATATATACCACAAAATGGGCTGAGCTTCAAAACCTAGGCCTGTAATCAAATAATAGTTGGGGAAATTCTTTTTGAATCTATAAAACACCACACACATATTGGATACAATTGTTAACACCTGACTTACAAACAAACAAGGGTGAAAGCTTTAGGTCATAGTGCTTGGTGTGGGACCTGTGTAGCTGTATTTGTAAATACAAGAATCCACACAAGAATCTCCACACAAGAATCTGATACATACCAAACAATGAAAGAACCACGACTTCAAGCTGTTCATCTGTTTCAGTGGTTTCTAAAGTGACACTTCTTAAAAATACAGATTCCTGGAGCCCACCCCAGAGCACTGATTCAGTAAGCCTAGAGATGAGCCAAGGCAGTTTTTATCTTTGACAAGCTCTGTAGAAGATGGTGATGTACATGAGAGATTGAGAACCACTAATGTTCATTTACTAATTCAAATGTTTATATTTTGTGCCTCTATGTACTACCTTTCTATAAATTCTCTGGGTCTTTGCACATTCACTAGGATATGACTTAGAATTACTGCATAGTCCTTGCTAGTTAATTTCTGGCCACACCTGGTAGATTCCTCCTGGTCATTGCTTGCTACTAACTCTGAAGTCCAGATTCCTCTGTGCTGGATGAAAGTTCTTATAAACTCTCTTCCCAGCAAAGTTGACTCCAGGCCCTAAAACCTAGAAAGTGATCTGTAAGTGGAGGGATAAATGAATTCTATAAATAAGGGACAAAATACTTGGTGAATGTATACCATGTGCCAAGGACTATCTGTTAGGACATGAGGAAGAGGGTAGGAACAAGCAAAGCCCTAGCTGTTGTGTTTATGGTTTTATAGGAAACTTCACACCAATTCATGTGGACAAATTTAAAAAATGATAATGCTTTAAGGAAAACCTAACAGGGTAATAATTAGGGACTACTGTGTGGAGTAGGAAGGATAAGGAAGCTACATAAGATAGGGAACATCTGAGATGTGTCATCTGAGATAGGGCCTAAATGATGAGGTCAGCCATGTGAAGATCTGGGGGAAAGTATTCCAGGGAGAGAGAAGTTGTGCAAAAGCCCTAATATCAGGCAATAATCTGGTTTACTTAAGGGATTGACAGAGTCCAATATGGTTGCATGGTTGTAAGCTCAGAAGGAAGTGTTTCAGAGGAGGTCAGTGAGGTCAGTAGGGGATCAATGCTTCAGCATCTTACGGACCTTGTTGACAAGTGTAAATTATATTCTTATTACAATGGACAGCTGTTGGAGGTTAAAGTAGAAAGTACAGTAGAGTTGACATGATCTTATTGCCTTTTTAAAGATTATTCTGGCCATTGTGTAGATGAATGGACTGTAGGGGTGCAAGAGTGGAAGCAGAGAAGCCCACAGGGAAGCTGTAACAGCTGACCAGGGTCTGGGTGATGGTGATGTAGACTAGAGGGGTAGCAGGGGAGAAAAGGAAGTATTCCAACTGGGATATATTTTCAAAGTAAATGTGATGGGAATTGTTCATGGATCAGGTGTAAGAAATGGAAAAAAAGAAAAAGAAAAAAGAAGAAGAATCAAGGATTATGATGAGCATCTTGACCTGAGCAACCAAGGAGGTGGTGGTGCTTTCTAAAGTAGCCTCAGCTACCATGTGAAGGACTTAGAAGAAGCCACAGGTTGCACTTGCATTGTAGTGGCCCCTTCTGGGAGAGAGATCAGTGGTTAGACCATCAGCAAGTACTGCTGACTATTCCTGGGACCTGAGACTTTGCCAAGCACTGGGCGGTTAAAAAAGAGAGAGAGAGAGAGGAGAAAACCCCAGCTTCACCCCCAAGAAGGTTACAGATTCAGTGATCCAGTAGGCATTTACTGAACATAATGTGAGCCAAGCATGTGCTGGGCTCTAAAGGTCTAGAAGGGGATGAAACACAAGGCTCAAAGAGCACCCATTTGAAGATGTCAGATGGGAACCTAGGCAAGTAGAGACAATTCAGGATGAGTATTGTAGAAGAACCAACAACCACCCATCATGGAAATAAGGAAGGGGAAGTCATGGGGTAGACTAGAAGAGTATAATAAGCAAAAGATAAACAGTGAGAGGAGAAGGAGACAAATAGATAATCCTCAAGCTGTCAAATTGCCAATCAGACAAACCACATTTTCTAGAGCTACCCAACTAGGTCCCCTTCCCAAGATGTTCATTTCCCTTTTTATCCTAGGAGAGTCCTTTTCTCAGGAATCCCATTGGCAGTGGAGAGCCATGGCAGGACGCAGGGAAGGGAGTGAAGGTAGCATTCTGCTTTTCCATGAGGGTTGCATTTTTAAATCTGACATTTATAACCAACTCTCCATTGTCTGGCCCTTACTTCTTTGGGTCTAGGTGCTCAGAGCTAAATCAGCACTTGCCTACTACATTCCCACCTCTAAACCTGGACTCATGCTACTTGCTCTACTTAAAATACTTTGTCTAATCAGCCTCATCATGTCCATCTTTAATGCTCATTTTGAAGGTCCCCTTTCCATGAAGCCTGACCTCTCTAGCAGAAATAATTCTCACCCTCCTCTGGGTCACTTAACTCTAATTTTCCACAAAAGTGACCCCATTTATTGCCTTGTTTTTCAGTTATTTCCATGTAAGTCTTCTAGGGTCCTAGTGTGTGAACTTCCATAGCACAGGTACCTTTGGCATCTCTGCCCCTTGATACCTAGAGCAATGCCTTGTCCACACTGGGGGCTTAAGGCACATTTCTTGAGTTAAAGGAGACACAGACCATTGTCCTCCTTTCTTGGAATCTGTCCTTGATTCTAGGTCTCTCAATTTGTAGAGGCCACAACATTAATGATAACAGCTAAGGGCCCACTCAGAGCAGCACACCACACCCACATGGTGACATTAAGGACAGCTGGAGGGAGTGTAACTATCAATTTCCCTCAATAGCTGTGTGGTTTCTTTTTCCGTTTTAACTGCTTTAGACTTGTTCTTGCTTTCATCAGCCAGGTATCCAGAGACGATTAGAAGTTAAGCTTTTACAAGAATACTGGTTTGATTTTTCTTTTCTTCCCACCACATAACTGAAAACTAAGGGCTGTCAATCCCCTCTCTTCAAAAACAGTAACCAGGGGAGGGAGGGAGGAGGGGAAAGAGACCTGTCTTGCTTATGTCTTTTCTCCATTGTGAGTTGGCAGCTAAATGATTTAGTTTCAGGATTCAGTGCCCATCCGTATCTCACTTACCCACCCAGATCTAAGCATCTGAGTCAGAATTTTATATAAATGTTCCCATGGTTCCTTCTCTCTTCCTCCTTCCTTTGTCTATACAAAAACATACAGGGGCAGAGTTCTACGCACTTGGAAAACTTCTAATGTTAGAAAGAGCCTTATTCTTACGTAAAATGGTTATCATTTGTATGCTGCAGTTCCACCAGCATTCAAGACATTTTCATCATGCACTTCCCCAAAAGCCTGATACCCCACTTTTAGTGGCATATTCCCTTTCTTATAACTACACACACTCCAGGTATTCCTCAGAAAACCCCAGCCTTAGAGAGTAAATTTGTCAGTGACTAACACCTTAGAGTGAATTTCTGGCACAGAAAAATCTTTCTTCCTCCTCAATTGAGAACATCTTTGGAATTGGATCCCAATATAAGGCAATACATTATAAGGTATGGGACAGTGTCTCTCTGCCTTGTCTTAACTTGGCCTCTTGTGCTAAACATAAGAATCTCACACTTTCCATAATTTTTGAAATACTAAAAAACTTTTTATTCTCCAAATATAAAATTATGTTGTGATACGAAAAATGCTTTTGTTACCCAACTAAAACACTTTCCCATGCTGAGATTCTTTTTTTATATATCCAAGTTAGTTAACATATAGTGTAATAATGATTTCAGGAATAGAATTTAGTGATTCATCACTTACATATAATACCCACCACTCATCCCAAAAAGTGTCCTCCTTAATGCCCCTTGTCCATTTAGCCCATCCCCCAACCTAAAACCCCTTCAGCAACCCTCAGTTTGTTCTCTGTATTTAAGAGTCTCTGATGGTTTGTCCTCCTGTTTTTATATTATTTTTGCTTCCCTTCCCTTATGTTCATTCGCTTTGTATCTTAAATTCCACATATGAATGAAGTTGTATGGTATTTACCTTTCTCTGACTAATTTTGCTTAGCATAATACATTCTAGTTCCATCCACATTGTTGCATATGGCAAGAGTTCATTCTTTTTGATCACCAAGTAATATTCCATTGTGTGTGTGTATGTATGTGTGTGTGTGTGTGTGCTGTATATATACATATATACATGTATATATACAACACACATACATACCACATTTTCTTTATATATTTATCACTTGATGGATATCTGGGCTCTTTCCATACTTTGGCTATTATTGATACTGCTGCTATAAACATTGGGGTATGTGTGCCCCTTTGAAACAGCACTTCTGTATCCTTTGGATAAATACCTAGTAGTGCATTTGCTGGGACGTAGGGTAGTTCTATTTTTAATTTTTTGAGGAACCTCCATACTGTTTTCCAGAGTGGTTGTACCAGTTTGCATTCCCACCATCAGTTCAAAAGTGTTCCTGTTTCTTCACATCCCCGCCAACATCTGTTGTTGCCTGAGTTGTTAATTTTAGCCATTATGACAGGTGTGAGGTGGTATCTCATTGTGGTTTTGCTTTGTATTTCCCTGGTGATGGGTGATGTTGAGCATTTTTTCATGTGTTCTGTTAGCCATCTGGATGTCTTCTTTGGAAAAGTGTCTATTTATGTCTTTTGCCCATTTATTCACTGGATTATTTGTTTTTGGGGTTTTTTGGTGGGGGTGTTGAGTTAGATAACTTCTTTATAGATTTTGGATACTAACCCTTTATCTGATGTTATTTGCAAATATCTTCTCTCAATCTATCGGTTGCCTTTTAGTTTTGCTGATTGTTTATTTTGCTGTGCAGAAGCTTTTTATCTTGATGAGGTCCCAATAGTTCATTTTTGCCTTTGTTACCCTTGCCTCCAGAGACATGTCAAGTAAGAAGTTGCTGCAACCAAGGTCAAAGAGGTTGTTGTCTGTTTTCTCCTCTAGGATTTTGATGGCTTCCTGTCTTACATTGAGGTCTTTCATCCATTTTGAGTTTATTTTTGTGTATGGTGTAAGAAAGTGGTCCATTTTCATTCTTCTGCATGTCACTGTCCAGTTTTCCCAACACCATTTGCTGAAGAGACTTTTTTCCTTTGGATATTCTTTCCTGCTTTGTCAAAGATTAGTTGGCCATACATTTGTGGGTCCATATCTGGGTTCTCTATTCTGTTGCATTGATCTCTGTGTCTGTTTTTGTACCAGTACCATACTGTCTTGATGATTATAGCTTTGTAATACAGCTTGAAGTCAGGGAGTGTGATGCCTCCAGCTTTGGTTTTCTTTTTCAGGATTGCTTTGGCTATTTGGGGTCTTTTGTTGTTCCATACAAATTGTAGGATTATTTGTCCTAGCTTTGAGAAGAATGCCAGTGCAATTTTGATTGGGATTGCATTGAATGTGTAGATTGCTTTGGGTAGTATTGACATTTTAACAATATTTGTTCTTCCAATCCATGAGCATTGAATGTTTTTCCATTTGTGTGTGTGTGTGTGTGTGTGTGTGTGTGTGTGTGTGTGTGTGTGAGAGAGAGAGAGAGAGAGAGAGAGAGAGAGAGAGAGAGAGAGAGAGAGAGAGAGAGAGATCTTCAATTTCTTTTATAAGCTTTCTATAGTTTTCAGTGTATAGATTTTTTCCTCTTTGGTTAAGTTGATTCCTAGGTATTTTATGTTTTTTTGGTGCAGTTCTAAATGGGACTGATTCCATGATTTCTTTCTGCTGTTTCATTATTGGTGTATAGAAATGCAACCTATTTCTGTACATTGATTTTATATCCTGTGATTTTGCTGAATTCATAGATCAGTTGTAGCAGTTTTTTGTCAGAGTCTTTTGGGTTTCCACATAGAGTATCATGCTGTCTGAAAAGAGTGAGAGTTTGATTTCCTCCTTGCCAGTTTGGATGCCTTTTCTTTCTTTGTGTTGTCTGATTGCTGAGGCTAGGACTTCCAACACTACGTTGAATAACAGTGGTGAGAGTAGACATCCTTGTCGTGTTCCTGACCTTAGGGGGAAAGCTCTTGGTTTTTTCCCTTGAGGATGATATTTGCAGTGGTCTTTCATATATGGCTTTTATGATCTTGAGGTATGATCCTTCTGTCCCTCCCATGCTGAGATTCTGATGGTACTATTGATGTGGATCAACAGCAATAGCTTTATCAGGGAAGATCTTCACGGAAGGGAATTGTCCAGGCCAGATGTATTAGTGATAGAGAGGGAAGAATCACAAGAGAATGGGAGCCTAAGAAAGAGGGCAAGAGCAGCAGAAGTTAGAAGAAAGCTTCACCAAAGATAAGCTTTGCCTGAGAATTTCATTGAGAAAAGACCCTTCTTGATAGGGGCATAGAATGATAGGGAGGAATATAAAGTTCTAGTTATATGCTTTCCCTGTGTGATCAGGCTATAAATACCAAAGTCAGGAAACAAAATATAGCATATCACCCCTACCCAGAATAACAATAACAACAATATCCCCATAAAATTTGGGGCAGTTCTTGGCACTGTTTTCAAAGTCCTTTACCAAAGGCAGGTCCAGGTTTCATGGGGACTAAATCTTAACATAACTTTGAATGAAATGTAGTGTTATTTAGGATGAAAAAGGAAACCAACAGAAATTGCACATTTTGAAAAGCTGATAATTAGTGCAAACATCACAAAATCCAGATGAATTACCTAAAATGTTTTATTAAGTAACCACTATTACACTTCCATGATACTTGTTTTCCTACACTTTTTGGCTGCATAGTTTTTGATTGTCTTTTAATATGACAATGATTTTGTAATGTCATTACCTATAAAAAGAATAGAGCAATATTCAGTCTTTCCTCTGGCATAGCTATAGTCAAGATTTGTTTCAGATTATTGATAAGTTAGTAAATGTTTCTTGTCTACAACTGATTACTGGTGATGTTATGAACATTGTTAGAGTTGTAAAATTTGGAAAAATCTTTATCAGGCTTCTTTAATAATATTTCTGTGCATTTCAGGTTTCCTTGTACAGTGAATAATCTAAATAGTCTTTGAGTTGACACTCATTAACCAGCCTGTCACTGATGTCCTGGTAATAGTGAAATATTCTGTGTAAGTCTTTAGGGCACTAGTGTATAAGCTTCTGTAGAGCAGACACCTTTGGCATCTTTGCCCCTTGATGCCTGGAACAGTTTCTGGTCCACATCAGGGCTCAGGACACACTGCTTGAGTTAAAGGAGACATGCAACAGTGTCCTCCCTTTTGTTGGAATCTGTCCTTGGTCCCATGTCTCTCAAGTTGTGGAAGCCATAACATCAATGGAATGAGCTAAGGCCCCCACTTGGAGCAAGCCACACCACACCCATTTGGTGACATTGGGCATTACACTTCCAGGAATAATGCTTAGTGAGTCTGAACAATAGGGCAGAAGCTTTCCTGAAAGCCATTCCTATACCAGAATCACTAGCAGTAATCTTTTTTTTTTAACGTTTATTTATTTTTTAGACAGAGAGAGACAGAGCATGAACAGGGGAGGGGCAGAGAGAGAAGGAGACACAGAATCTGAAACAGGTTCCAGGCTCTGAGCTGTCAGCACAGAGCCCGACGCGGGCCTTGAACTCACGGACCGTGAGATCATGACCTGAGCTGAAGTCAGATGCTCAACCGACCAAGCCATCCAGGCGCCCCAACACTAGCAGTAATCTAACTAGATAATGAAAGGACCACATATGAGCCACATAAGCATGTCCCCCTAAAACTAATTTAAGCATATTAATTAACTAATTAACACATAAGCATGTCCCCCCTAAACTGAATTTATCCCAGCTAACTTCTCTTTCATTAGAACTGAAACAAACTGTGGCCACTCCAATACCACCCTATTCTGTGGCACAGAGGGAGTTGGAAGGGAAGGAGGCAACAGTCTCAAATGTTGATGAGCTAAGCCATCTCACTTCTTGAATCTGAGACACCACTCTGCCCTTGAAGGCTGTGCCTAAAGGGTTTGCATTATTGAGGGATGGACACAAAGCCTTGGCCTGTCCTTTGTATGTAAGGCACCTGTGCTGATCTACATCGATTGACTCAATGCCATTATTTTGGTTTGTTGGCTACTAAGTACCCATGCTGCCAATGGCCTTGGACTGGAATAGTGGTGACTTAGTTGGTCTCCAAAGCTCATATCCATATGATCATTTGGACTGTACCCTCAGTGACTTGGTCTGCCACTCCTGCCCTTCTCCTTTCCCCAGCATAGATATTATATTAATCAACTTAAAGCACATGTTCTTAGGAAAGAAGTAGGTCAGGTCTGCAGACCCAAATCCCATCCAGTCTTTTCACAAAATCTTGACTAAAACACTGGAATTGATATTGCAATAATTAAGAGCCAAATATGACTACCACTGGTGGCAGATAACATTTCACTTTCATTAAGCAATATAAAATAGACGCGAGAATTCCCGGCTGCCACCCTGACACACCAGGCTTTGCAGAACGAATCTTAAATTGCACTATGTCAGTCAGAGCTCAGGAGTTATCAGCATCATTTAATTAACTTTTTTTTTAACGAAAACTAACACATTGGAATAAAATATAAAAATGTAATCCCTGTGCAAACCCACCACTAATCATGGCCCCTGGCAGAGGCCCAGGCTGCACCTAAGCAGGAATCAGGGCATTAGTTCTCTTTGTCCCTCCCCTGAAGCCTCCTCCCTCAGCCAGGAGGGAAAGAGGGGTTAGAGACTCCTTCCACTTTGGCCTAGAAGTCTCAGGAATGAGAAGCAGTTCTCTTTACTTGAGGCCTTAGCATCTCTCCTCTTTGCCCTAATGTTATTAACTTCTAGCCTCTTTCCTGTTGAAATTGACATGTAATTTTTGTTCTTAAAACATGCTTCAGATCCTCTGTCCCCCTTCTCTCTCTGCTCCTTCCCTTCTCACACATTCTCTCTCAAAAATAAAAATAAACATTAAAATTAAAATTAAAAAAAAGAGCAGCAACACTTTTACCACTTTTCCAAAAGAGAAATGGTAAATGGAGTCTTTGGCTCCAATTATAGAGAATATTAATATCTATGAATTTCATGTATGAATGTTATCTGTAGGAAAGAATGCATACAAGGGGCCCCACACATGCAAATTGAGTTAGGGAGAGGGAAAGTGTCATAGAACAGGAATAGGAAATGGTTGAGACTCTCAGCATTCAACAGAATGTTTGCCAAACTGCAGATGGATTTGGGAAGAGGCTGTCTTGGATGGTACTGACTCTACCCTGTGATGCACCAATAACATATAGGTGGCACAGGTGGCACCAGGTTCCCTCCCACACCCAGGGCAGACATTACAAATGAGTCCCAGCACTTGTTACAGCTGATTGGCATTTGGCTTCAGAATCCTTCTACTTCTGTGCTCCTGGCAGGCATCACTAATCAATCAGTATTGGCACTCAAGAGGGAAACTATTTGCCATCTTTCATTAGCCAAAAGACCTCTTTCACCTGTTGCCACCTGTGTCATGTGACAGCCACATTGCTGGTCAGAGAATTCAAGCATTCTTCTGTAGATTTTTCAATGGCCAGGAAGAGTCCAAAATCAGGGGTGTTCCCCAAGTAATTGAGCCAGGAGCTGTCAGCTAGAAGGGAAAAAAAAAGGAAGACGAGTGCCTTTTTTTGGGTCCCTTTATACAAGAAATGAAAATGTTATGTTTGCTTTATCATCAATTCTTCAGCTAACTGTTTGTTCTTTTTCCTTCTGTTTTCTTTCTATAAAGAAATAAAGAGTTTAAACATAGGTAAGACGAAGAACTCTTTCCCATATAATTTGATATGGTTCGTTTGCTTCCTTGTGTTTGCTTTTTGTTTTGTGCTTCTTGTGTAATGTTGTGTATTTTTATGTACCAAATATAGTAACTTTTTTATGTGCTAATTGTGTGTTGTGGATATGATAAGCTTTAGCAATTATGAAATGCAGTCAAAAAGCAACCAAATAAGCTGACAGTAATTAGAATTTCCGGGAGATGCAAGTGCAAGATAATGAACCCTCAGCGAACTTTTATCCTGACTGCTCAGCGCGGTCCATAATTGGGCTAAACAGTTGAGGCAAACTTCTGGCTTTTGTAAATGCTGGACTGGGTTCACAAAAGCTTTAATGAACTGGAAACGGGTCAAAAACTCATTTTCAACTCATTAATGATTTTTTCCCCTGGATATATGGTCATTTAAAAAAAAAACAAGTTAATTGCCAATCTGCTGGTCAGAATGAATCCAACAGTCAGATGCATTGGGAATTTTCATGGAGTTAAATCACTTTTAAGTAGTATGAAGGGTGTAGACCAAGTACTTTTTGTCTAAATAGCCTTTGTCATTCAACTGCTCCAGGTTATCATTTAAAACCATACTGGTGAAATTCACATATGGAGTGTACAACACACATATTTGTGCATATGGCTCTGGGGAGCTTCCCATTACAAAGCTAGGAAAACTCCAGCTTGTCCCAAGGTTGCAATGAAATGGAAGAAAAATGACCTTTTTATTTAGAAGAAGAGAGAAAAACAAAATAATGTATTTTAATACTCAAGGGAATGTTTCCCCTCACTTCTTGAAATGAAACATGGAAGGGGCTTCTTCCTGATGTTAGGTGAGAATTAGACAAAAATGGAGTCAAGTTGTATAAGATCATCAACTTCAGTGGAAAAGCTATGCATATGCACCCTCTGCCTCTTCCTCAGGCACTCCCAAACTGGCTGCCTATAGGCACCCCAACTGGGCCAAGCAAAAATAAATCTACAATGCCCTGAAAGGACATCCCAGTTCAAACTCACATACCTCATTTGACCTTCACCATAGCCACAAATGTGGAAGTATGGGCTGTCCATACCTGAGATTCTCTGTAAGAATCTTGGTTGGAGCAAGTATAAGGCCATGGGGAAGAACGAGACCCCAACAAGAACTGACCTCACACCCTTAATTGTCTGCTCTTCTACCAGAGTTTTTGAAAAGGCTCTTTGAATCAGGCTCCCAAGAAAGTCCAGAATTATCTTGCTCACAGATAGGCACACATGTGCAGTGCCCTGATCCTTCTGCTCATGATGCTAGCCAGCTACTATCATTCGGTAACAAAGTACAGCATCTAATTTAAAAAATAGCATGAAGTTTTCCCTTTCTGCCCTAATTTGTTTTGCATATGTGGATATTCTCTAAAGACTTAATAGTGAAAGAAGAAAGAAAGAAAGAAAGAAAGAAAGAAAGAAAGAAAGAAAGAAAGAAAGAAAGAAAGAAAGAAAAGAAAAGAAAAGAAAAGAAAAGAAAAGAAAAGAAAAGAAAAGAAAAGGAGAAAGAGGAAGAGGAAGGAAAGGAATGGAACCCTGGTAGCCTACTCTTTTAAACTAGTTATCTAGGCTGGAATTTTAGAAAAACCTTGACTTCTAGTTCAATTATGTGTCTTAATAGCAACCTGAGGAGAAGTTGGAATTAAAGATGGTCTTGACTCACAAATTGTTCCTAAAAATAGCTTCCTAGTTCTTTTCTTCCTTAAATCAAGGAAGAATCCAAATGGGGGTGTTTTAATTAGTAATTTACCAGCTAATGTCTACAGGACAAATGCATCCAACACTATCATCACCCTCACCTTTCCTTCACCTCTTCCATCCCCTTTCTTCCCATAATTCCAAACTACAATTGAGAAATAACTGAAAAACAAAAGGCCTATGCTGATTTTTGGCATGTGGCATCCTAAGGCAGAGAGGCATTCACTGTTTGCAACCTAGAGGTGGTGATTTTAATAACCAGTATAGGAATAACATGAATACCTATTCTGGTCTCAACCTCCAACAAATGACAGACACTGCAAAGGGAAAAAACTGTAGGGTTTTGAGCCAAAAGGGACATGAGAAATGATCTGATTTCTTCATTATCCAAATAAGCAGTCTAGGACCCAACACAGCCAAAAGACTTACTTAAGGTCACCAGCTGGGTCACACTGAGTTTAGAGTTTCCTGTGGCTTAGTCCTATCCTTATCAGCAACATATAGGGCAGCTAGATGCATGGCAGAAAAAGAGGTCCAGGTCTCTGAGGAATAGTGCCTTCCTATTACATTTCTCACACACACGTCTAGTGTCACTTAGGGCCCTAGCAGCTCTTCATCCACGTTTGTGACCTCACCATTACATAAAATATTAAAACTGTAACTTCTCCCTCAGTAATATAGATTCTGGATGTGATATCAGCAAAATATAATTTTTTTTAAATGCCAACTTTATTCATATCCACACTGAGAAATAGTAGAGAAGACCTGAGGCTGAGGACTGGGGATTGATCTGGGAGCCTCCCATCAGAAAGTCAGGAAAATTCCAGGTTGCCCTAGTATTAATGATCTAGTGCCCTGGAGACATTAAGGAAGCATGGATTAAAAGAAAACCTTGTCTCATGGAAGTGTTCCTCAATCCCACTTGAGAAATATATCAAACCCATGGGGGAAAATAAAGAAGGCTGATACACACAAAACACTGACACAAAAGCAGGACCAGACTGGAATCTTTTGTACCAGCTAAATGAAGCAATGGTATTTTAGTATGATGGGAAAGGATGAACTCTCTGAATAGCATGAAGAGCTTAGGTCCAATTAAAAGAAATAGCTAAGAGCCATGATATGTTAGAACACTAAGTTGTTATGCTAGATTCTTTCCAGTTCAATAAAGTGGAAAGACACTAGAAACAGAGTCTTACCAGGATTTTTGTCATCTCTTTGATCCAGTAGACCAGCTGCATAGCCCCCTTCTCATTTCTCTTTCTGCTTCTTCTAAAGCAACAACCCAGCACACAAGTACTATTTGGCAGTAGACCCTGTGTCCGGCTCTCTCTACGTGTCTGACACCAACAGTCGGCGAATCTACCGAGTCAAGTCTCTGAGTGGAGCTAAAGACCTGGCTGGGAATTCAGAAGTGGTGGCAGGGACTGGAGAGCAGTGCTTGCCCTTTGATGAAGCCCGCTGTGGAGATGGGGGGAAGGCTGTGGATGCAACCCTGATGAGCCCTCGAGGTAAAGGTTACAAAAGAAGAAAACCCCTCCTCCAGAATGACCTTGCCACAAGGTTGTCTTTCTTCTTAACTGGAACTGAACTAAGTCCAGGCAGTCACAAATACAGCTTTCTCTACAATAATTTAACTCTGATAGATTGCTTTGGTGTGTGGGTGAGTATTTAAAAAAAATTGTTTATTTGAAGTAAACTTCATCACCCACATATGCTACAAACGGAAAGTGGGTTGGATTGCTCCTGGAGACTTCTGAATGCTGCCAGTCACAGAGTCAGAGGGAAATATTAGCTCCATGAGCCAGAGTGACAGCTGTGTGGGCTGGAGACGGAACAGAGCCCAGTAGGGGGGGGGGCCTCCAACCACTCCCAGATGTTTATGTTAGACAATAGTGTACATAGTCATAAGCACAGAGCCTGACATTTTGTAAATGCCCAATAAATGGTAGCAATTAAGAATGGGTATAATTTCCAAGAGTCTGGGATTAGGGGGGAGGTGTTCTTAGAACCAATGGATCTCTGTTGGAAAAGGACCAAAGATACTTAGGGATAAAGACCTATTGATCCTTTGAAGCCCCAATACTTATTAATATTTTTAGCTATCACTAAAGCATCTAGCAATATGGATTAAGGATGAATGGCCTTGGGCATGGGCACTAGGGTGAAGGTGCCAAAGAAATAGAAGCCACTGTCTGCATCTTACCAGGAGAGTGCTAGAACAGGTGTTCCCCCAGGGCGTACCGAGTAGAGTCAAGGCTTAATTGAGAATGTTTCCTGGAGGATATATTTTGAATTGGAAGTTTGTGACTACAGGAATCATTGTTTCTGAACCTCATTGTTGTAATTAGTTGTGAAGGTTATTCAAGTAATTTACTACCAATAATTTTTCAAGCAATGAACTTGGGAAATAACTTCTTTTCTAAAGAGAGCAGATGCCAAGTTATTTCCCCATTCATTCATTTACAGTCTTGGTTCATTTGCAGCCCAAAGTTCATTCTTCAATTGGGTGGTAATGTAGCTAGCTAGCACCCTAGTAATTATGCAGATCTCAACAGAGTGCCTATGAGAAAGGGTTTTACCTTAAAAAGCTGAAAACCACTGCTCTGGGTCTGCTAATCCATCCAGTATGTTCCCGAGTTCAAGAAGATCAAGAAGCTAATGCCCAATAGGGCATCCCCACCTCCACCCCCACAAGCCCTACTCCTTGTCAAGAGACATACGTTCGCTGTTTGTCTTGATCAGGTATTGCAGTGGACAAGAACGGACTCATGTACTTTGTTGATGCCACCATGATCCGGAAGGTTGACCAGAATGGAATCATCTCCACTTTGCTGGGTTCCAATGACCTCACTGCTGTCCGGCCACTGAGCTGTGACTCCAGCATGGATGTGGCCCAGGTGGGATTTACTGCTCATCACTGTGCCACACCTGGTTCTTGGCCTGAAGTTCTCACCTGCAGCCTGTTTAGGTTGAAAGTGGAATGGGAGGAAGAGATATAGATACAGATTACAGGGTGGTTTGTAGAAGGCTTGAGATGAACTAGGCAGCAAAATGGAATGAGAAATGTTAGACAAGAATGAGAGAGAGAGCGAGAGAGAAAGGAAAGGGGGAGGGTGGGATTCAGCTCAAAAAGTGGAGCTAGTGACACACTCCAGCCGTGGCAGATTACAGGGTAGGAGTTACTGTGTAATTACCTCTCTTCTCCATCATTATTGCAGGTTTGAGAATGTACTATACAGTATTATATGTCAATCAGAACTTCACTGTTAATCTAAAATGATTGCATCCTCACTATATAAACCTTTACTTTGTGAAGTAGTAACTAGAGCAGAGCCCTCTACAATATTCTTCCAAGTGATATTCCTTTAGTATGAGTTCTTATGGGGGCAGAGAACAGCGGCTCACTTAAATGGACAGCAGGAGAAAATGATGTTTATTACATGGATCCTCAAACAACCTGGAATATATGCTTGCCCTTCCTATGAGGGCCTTTTCAACCTTCAATCAACCTCATTAATTTCAGCTCAAATTCCACAACAAACTGAAAACTTGCCACAGAGATTTTCATTTCAGTTTTGCAGAGAAGGTCCAGTTCATTTCTTCAAGTGAATGCCCAAGTTGTCGTTCACTAGCCAGCCTGTGCATTGGCTGCCCTTGGGTCAGGGCCATCTTCCAAACAGCATGGCTTCTTTTGTGTATGAGATAAAAGTTCCACCTCTATATGAACATAGCCTCCTTAAGCCTATGGCTGGATGAGCAGAGGATAGAAGGAATTACTTTAGCCCCTTGGGCAGTGAATTATTTGTCCAACTATATATGACTCTGACCCTGGTCCAATCATCTGGGGCTGAGAAGAACATCAAGAGTAGAGCTGGTGACCTCCTCTAGCTATAGCAGATGATATAATAGATGTTTGTTACTTGGCCTCTTTTTCATTGTGTACACTCGACATGGGCAATGGGCAAGTGGTTTGATGATGGGTACTTCTTATACAGTGTGGTTAAAAAAGTTTTTTTCACCAGTTGCATAAAACCAGTATAAGTGCCCTACAGTTCAATGTTGGGCATGTTAGAGGCTGCTCTTTAATGCCGTGTCATCCACAGGTTCGCCTGGAGTGGCCAACAGACCTTGCTGTCAACCCCATGGACAACTCCTTGTATGTTCTTGAGAACA
Source organism: Neofelis nebulosa (assembly GCF_028018385.1). NCBI lineage: Eukaryota > Metazoa > Chordata > Mammalia > Carnivora > Felidae > Neofelis > Neofelis nebulosa. The sequence continues at coordinate 59,136,012 of NC_080782.1, forward strand.
ACGTCATCCTTCGAATCACTGAGAATCACCAAGTCAGCATCATTGCAGGACGCCCCATGCATTGCCAGGTTCCTGGAATTGACTACTCACTCAGCAAACTAGCCATTCACTCCGCTCTGGAATCAGCCAGTGCCATTGCTATTTCTCACACTGGGGTCCTCTATATTACTGAGACAGATGAGAAGAAGATTAATCGTCTACGCCAGGTAACAACAAATGGGGAGATCTGCCTCTTAGCTGGGGCAGCCTCAGACTGTGACTGCAAAAATGATGTCAATTGCAACTGCTACTCAGGAGACGATGCCTATGCGACTGATGCCATCTTGAATTCCCCATCATCCTTAGCTGTAGCTCCAGATGGTACCATCTACATCGCAGATCTTGGAAATATTCGGATTAGGGCGGTCAGCAAAAACAAGCCTGTTCTTAATGCTTTCAACCAGTATGAGGCTGCATCCCCCGGAGAACAGGAGTTGTATGTTTTCAACGCTGATGGCATCCACCAGTACACCGTGAGCCTGGTGACAGGGGAGTACTTGTACAATTTCACATATAGTGCTGACAATGATGTCACCGAATTGATTGACAATAATGGGAATTCCCTAAAGATCCGTCGGGACAGTAGTGGCATGCCCCGCCACCTGCTCATGCCTGACAACCAGATCATCACCCTCACCGTGGGCACCAATGGAGGTCTCAAAGTCGTGTCCACACAGAATCTGGAGCTTGGCCTCATGACCTACGATGGGAACACTGGCCTCCTAGCCACCAAGAGTGATGAAACAGGATGGACAACTTTCTATGAGTAAGTACATTCGTAAAGCATTTCTTAAAATTACCCTACCCTAGCTTGCAGCAGGATTGATTGTCCATGTAGATTTTAGAATTGTTTAGTCACATTGTCTCCCTAACTTTAATGTCAACTTGTCTCCTCAAGATATTCATGTCCCCTCTCCCTGACTTCTAAGTGATTTGCACTGTTCGGTCTCTGATATTGAACATCAGAGAACATCCTAACAAGAGCTCCAATTCCTATTGCCTGCTTGCCCCTCCAATTTCAGGATATTGGACATGCACAGCACCTGGGAGAGCAAGTGTTCATTAACTTTGCTGATTATTCATGTTTGCCATGGGTGCGGAAATTAGAATCAAAAGGCAAGATCCTGGTGGGACTCCTGTAATTTGCCAGTAGGTCCAGCAACACACTTGATTGCACAGACAGGTAGATAAACTCTGAATTTCCTCTTTAGCAGAAGCAGATCAATACAGATAAAGTGCTAGGTATATTAAAAGTTGTGAGAGCTGGTCATATTTCCCCTAACAATTATCTCATACTTAATAGTCGCACTGTTTGTTTTGCCAAAAAGCTGTTTTCCATCACTCCTGCAGGCAGCGCTTAGTCATACTGCCTGCTGCTGCAGGTATTAACCAGTGGGATGCTGGTTGGGGAAAATTTCTAAGGCGTGATTCCCCCAGTCACCACTAAGACTGGTATGGAATTTATAAGTATCTGGCTCTCCTTGATAGTGAAGCTTACTTGTATTTGGAGTCCTTGTTTGCTTTCTGTCTAGGTGTTGCTGCTGGCCGAGAACTTAGTAAGTTGGGTAGGGGTTGTCGGCAGAGGGAATGGGGTACAAGAGAGAGAACAGAAGACCCTATTTTGATCCACTTCTAGATTCAGGAATGTTCACTTCCAGTTGGTACTCAAATGGGTTTGGGAGCATGCAAAGGAAGCTGTTGCCACCTGCTGGAAATTTACTGCGTTGTAGAATTGCTTTTCCTTGCTCTCTTTTTTTCTTTGGGCAAAGCTGTCTTTCTCAGATTTCTGAAGCATCCTAGCATCCTCCAGGGCACTGGGACTTGATCAAACTTTACCAGCCAGTGGCACTGTCCCTAAGGCACCATCTTAGTGCCATCTGTTACTCTCACACCAAGTTAGGTTAAAGCTATACTGTAACCCAAACACCTCATAGATTTTCACCTTCCTTTCTAGCAGTTCTACCTAAAGACCAATGCTTTTCAGAGACAATATGTTGTCTGACCTGATTGAGGACAAACCAATGTCACGCTCAGAAGGCCAGTCTGAATTAGGCCTGACTTAGAGACTATAATAAAGAAGTTCAGCCTCAGGTACATCTTTAGACGTTAGCTCTAACTGGGACAGTATTTTCCAGGAAGGGTCCCTAGTTTAATAAAAATATGGGCAGTACGCTTTTTAAAAGTGTTCACAAGTTACATGGAAACTGCATGATTTTTTCTCTTTTGGAGAGCTGCTTTTTCGTAGTGTAGGTAAATCCTATAATCAAATTGTCCATTATAGGGGTTCAAATGCATGAGGTTTTCCTGTTCCTCCTAAAATGATGGTGAACTTTTTTTGTTTCATGGTACTTTTACATATGGTCATCTGGAGAAGAGTAGCCTGTATCCCTGAAAGGCACAGGACCATACTTACCATACTTAAAATTATAACCACTCTTACACACATACACACGCTCTCTCTCCCTTATTTTAATCCTTACCACTTGTTACCATCTGACATACTCTGTCCATCATGTACACATCATGGAGACAGGGATTCTCATCTATTTTGTTTCTAGTCATGCCCCCAGTGCCATGTATAATGCCTGGCATATAGTAGGCACTCAGTAAATGCTTGAATAAATGAGTCAAAAGCAACCTTCAGCCCCACACAGGCCAAGGCTGTAGTAGTTCCCTTGAATGGCCTTGAGATCCCATTACAGGAATTCATATAGCACCTTGAAACTATGTGTAGACTTATTTGCAAAAAGACCTGAATCTGAAGATACTCCCTGGGCAAGTAAGCATGGTTGTAGGAAACTTACTCTTCTTTGAAAATTAGAACATGTTTTTCTTCCTGCGACCCCTGAGATCCTGGCCTCAGCCCCAAACCTCTGTTCCTCTGTGTAGAATCTCCAGTTTCTACCACTTCTCTCATAAACACCATTGTATGTGTCCAGGTACATTGGAATTCAATCTTTGCCTGGATCCCAGACCACGAACTCCTCATACAGTCCCTGCTTGACTGTGGGACTTGAAGATATTGTCTGTTGTTGAGTACTCCATTAGGCACCCCATATGCAAACCCTTAGAAGTGTTTAATTTTCTTATTGAGGTAAAATTGATATATATTAGTTCCAAGTGTACAACATGATTTGATGTTTGTATATATTATGAAATAATCACCACAGTAAGTCTAATTAACATCTATCACTATAGAGTTATGAAAATTTTTCTTGTGATGAGAACTTCTAAGATTTATTCTCTTAGCAATTTTCAAATATGCAGTACAGTGCTATTACCTATCACCATGCCATACATTATATCCTCATATTTTTTTTAATGTTTGTTTATTTTTGAGAAAGAGCATGAGCAGGGGAAAGGGAGAGAGAGAGGATCCAAAGCAGGCTCTGTGCTGACAGCAGAGAGCCCAATGCAGGGGTCGAACTCATGAACCGTGAGATCATGACCTGAGCTGAAGTCAGACGCTTCACTGAGTCACCCAAGTGCCCCTACATCCTCATATTTATTTTATATCTAGAAATTTATACCTTTTGACCCCTTTCACTCATCCCCCATTTCTGGTAACCACCACCATGTTCTCTGTGTCTGTGAGTTCAGGGTTTTTTAAAGATTCCACATATAAGATCATGTGGTATTTGTCTCTTAGTTCACTTAGCATAATGCCCTCAAGGTCCATCCATGTTGTCATAAATTGCAAGATTTCATTCTTTTTATGGCTGAGTGTATATATATACCACATCTTCTTTATCCATTCATCCACGGATGAACACTTAGGTTGTTTCCATATCTAGACTATTGTAAATAATGCTGCAATGAACATGGGCTGCATATATCTTTTTGAGTTTGGATAGATACCTAAAGTGGAATTGCTGGATTATAGGTAGTTTGTTTTTTTTTTTTTTTTTTTGAGGAACCACCATATTGTTTTCTATACTGGCTGCACCAATTTACATTCCTACCACCAAGGCACAAGGGTTCCCTTTTCTCCATATCCTCACCAACACTTACTTCTTTTTGATAAAAGACATTCTAATAGGTGTGAGGTAATATCTTATTATGGTTTTGATTTGCATTTCCCATTGCTTAGTGGTGTTGAGCACCTTTTCATATACCTGTTGGCCATCCATGTGTCGTCTTTGGGAAAATGTCCATTCAGATCCTCTGTATATTTTTTAATCAGGTTGTTTGCTCTTGAATTGTATGAGTTTTTTATATTTTTTGGATATTAAAACTTTACCAGATATATGATCTGCAAATATTTTCTCCTATTCTGTAGGTTGCCTTTTCATTTTGTTGGTTTCCTTTACTATGCAGCTTTTTAATTTGATGCAGTCCCATATCTTTTTCGCTTTTGTTTCCTTTGCTTTGGGTGTCAAATCAAAAAATTGCCAAGACTGATATCAAGGAGCTTACCACCTGTTTTCTTCTAGTTTAATGGTTTTTATCCTTTTGAGTTAATTTCTGTGTATGGAGTAAGATAATGGCCCATTTTCATTATTTTGCATGTGGCTGTCCAGTTTTCCCAACACCATTTATTAAAGAAACGGTCCTTTCCCCATTGTATATTCTTAGCTCCTTTATGGTAAACTAATTGACCATATATGTGTGTGTTTATTTCTGGACTCTCTATTTTGCTCTATTGATCTGTGTATCTGTTTTTATGCTCATAAAAACTGTTTGATTACTGTTTTGATTACGATAGCTCTGTAATTTAGTTTGAAATCAGGGAGCATGATGCTTCCAGCTTTGTTTCTTTCTCTCAACATTGCTTTTGTGGTTCCATACAAACTTTAGGACTATTTGTTCTATTTCTCTGAATAATTCCATTGGAATTTTGTTAGGGATTGCATTGATTATTCCAGTCCATGAACAATGGACTATCTTTCATCAATGTCTTATAGCTTTTAGTATAAGAGGTCTTTTATGCCCTTTGTTAATTTTTTTCCTAGCTTTTTTATTCTTTTTGATCCAATTGTAAATGGGATTGACTTTCTGCTAGTTTGTTCTTAGTGTATAGAAACACAATGGTATTCTTCAACTTTACTGAATTTATTGGTTCTAAGTTTTTAGGTTAAGTCATCATCTGCAAATAATGACAGTTTTACTTCTCTCTTATTTGGATGCATTTCATTTTCTTAGTTGTCCTGTCATGTTCCTGATCTTAGAGGAAAAGATTTCAGTTTCCCACCAGTGGGTATGATGTTGTATGTGGATCTGTCATATATGACCTTTGAGGTACATTCCCTCTATACCCACTTTGTTGAGAGTTTTTGTCATTAATGGGTGTTGGATTTTGTCAGATGCTTTTTATGCATCTGTTGAGCCATCCTTGCATCCCTGGAATACATCTATCAATGTACTATTGAATATGATTTTTTGTATTTGATTTAAATATGAATATGTTGGAGTATCTATATTCATCTGAGATATTCATTTTCTTTTTGTGTGGTGCCCCTATCTTGGTAGCAGGGTAATGCTGGCCTCATAAAATGAGTTTGGAATAGTTCCTTCAAGAGTTTGAGAAGGATTTCTATCAATAAGTTTTTCAATGTTTGGTAGCATTCACCAGTGAAGCCATCTGGCCCTGTAGTTTTGTTTGTTGGAACGCTTTTGATTACTGTTTGAAACTCCTTGGTAGTAATCTGTTATGATCTTTTGTATTTCTGTCATATCAGTTGTAACATCTCTGATTTTTGAGAACTCTTGTCTTTTAAGGTTGGTCAATTTTATCTTTTAAAAAAACCAACTCTTAGGCATTTACTATTTCATTTAAATACCTTTTGTTTTTAATCAGAAAACCTAACAGTCAGGCATATTGGTTAGAAATAATTCCTAAAATAGAGGAACATACAAACACAGGTAGAAAAACCACCCTTAATGTTGTGATGTCTATATTTTAAGACAATTTCTTCTATATATACTCATTATACTATCAGTGGAATATATTTTTATACTCCACTCAATAATATACATTTTTTCATTCCAATAGATAGAAATCACTGTCATCAATTTTTGTGGCTTTATAGGTAGCTATCTACCTAATCATTTAATAGATAAGAAGACAAAAGGGAGTCCCTTTGACCTGGAGGGCCTGACTCCCATCTGTGTCTATAGTGGTCCAGTTAGTTTAATATCTGTACCACCTATTGCCTACTGCCCTGGGCAAGTGATGAGGGTAGAGCCAAACGCTGGGCCCTTCATTCAACTTTGTCCAACTGGCCACCCAGCTTAATGTGGTTCTGTTCTCTGCCTTCAAACATCCCGGGAAGCAAAAATTTCTTATCATGTTTTCTCAAATCACTTACTGTCTTTCTGAAGCCATTTTCCATCCATATTTGCTTCCGTAGTTCTAAGCAACAAAGCCAGATAGGCCATAATGGTTCTGTTCATATGCTGTACAAGCTTCAGTCTCCATCACTGAGAACTTACCACCTTTGTCCCCAGTCCAGAGGGAGTCACACCTAAAGGTTAAGCAAACTACCTTCTTTCCTCTACCTTCCTCCCCTCTCTGGTAACAGATATCTCTAGTAACAGATATCATCTGGGAAAGCTCAAAGGCCTCTATGCTCAGACCTTAAAAAGAGTCTCTTACTTGGGCATATGGAAGGTCCAGCTTTCTGATTAAAATGTTCCACCAAGTGGAATAGCAAGGCTTTTTGCTAAAGGAGGCAGAAAAAACAATTCCACAGTTCAAGAAAAAAGTAAAGATGACATACAGATAAAGGAGAAGGGCCCAATTTCAGGCAACTTTCTAGCGGCAGAACTTGATCACTGGTATACGTAGACTTGGGTGAAGTCAAGTAACTCATTGGGAAAACTGTCTAAGAAGGCTGCTTGGGGAGCTGTGGTTAGTTTGGGACTATAAAACCAGAGAAAGGGTTATAGGCAGCCAGACCTGCTGTGCTTGAGCCAAGTCCTGGAGGTGATATTTGGCCTAGGTTGACTGTCCAGAGGACTTTGAGGTGGCAAGTGAGATGAAATTGTATGAGCATAGATGGTCTCCAATGCCAGGTCTTGCTGCTTGTGACAAGGAGCCTATGTGTGATACACTACCCAGCCATTCTACCTTCCAACCTCTCTCTCTGGCCTTGTGAGGTTCTGAGTAGTGGGAAAGCCTTCAGCTCGAGTAACTGTGCTTCCAACCAGTGTGTCTGTGCACTGTGTCCATTCCAGCTATGACCACGAGGGCCGCCTGACCAATGTGACACGCCCCACGGGGGTGGTGACCAGTCTGCACCGGGAAATGGAGAAATCCATCACCATTGACATTGAGAACTCCAACCGTGATGATGATGTCACTGTCATTACCAATCTGTCTTCAGTGGAGGCCTCCTACACGGTGGTACAAGGTAAGCCCCTGCCCACTAAACTCACCCACAGACCCCAGGCAAGCCTGGGAGGACCTCCAGAACCGTGGAACACCTATTACCTTGCTATTTTACTCAAGTGTCCACAGAAAACAAATTCTACAAGAGGTCAGTCTTGTAGAAAATGACTTAATCAGATTCAGAAGAATGTCATCTATACTAAACGAAATGTCCAGGAATTTAGGAATGTCTACATACTTATCTGAAAATGTCAGTTGTCATACCCACTTGCTCTTACCTCTCCATCATCCACAGAGTTAGCTTCTCAAAGGCTATTTATCCTCTTGGGTTCACCTCTTCCTTTTTTGGCTCCATTCTGGTACCACTTGTTTGTTGAGTTGATTGTCCTGGTTTGTTGAGTTGATTGTCCTGGAATCAAAGCCTTTAGCAATCTCTTGCCAAGACTGGGATCACAAAGGTTTCTGACCACCCCATAGTTACTATTGCTGTTTGACATGACACAAATTCCAGGACAAGCACAAGAGCTGGCAAGAAAAGGAATTGTGCAGATTAATTTTTCTTTTAATTAAGATATAATGTCAGTGGGCTAGCCCGTTGTCAGAGGATAAAAGTGTCCTCTCAGTAGATAAATGGTGACATTTCTGCACTATTATCCCACGACAGAGCCTGTTTCAATGACTCTATTTCTGCTCTGCCAAATGATTAATGATGTAGATTCTGTCTTTCTGCATGATGGCTGCAGTTGCAGGAGTGACAGATACACATTTGCTCACAATCCCAAAAGTCAGCTTCTCAGAGGCCAGCCCAGCTGGACTCCTTTGCCCAAATAATCAGGAAGAAACGTATCTGTAAAAGGACTTTTGGACTCACATTTCCTTCCTGGAACTTTTTGATAAGGAAAAGGTCAGAAGTCTGATTGACTAGTGTAGATTCTCTTTGGGGAGATAAACACGTGTTATCAGCACCCCCTAGCTCAGTCTACCTTAAGCTGTTTGAATGTCTTCAGAGTTCTCTTAAGTAAAGGTGGCATCATAGTGGAGTCAGCAGCAGAAGCATGAGGGGCAAGAAGGTTGCTTTTTCCCTCCTGATCTGATCTGTAGCTAGACCATCAACTTCAGGGTAGATGGTAGGCAAAAGGGGGGAAAAATTAAGTCATTTTTTTTTTTACCATTTAAAACATATATGTTAAAGATTAGGGATTTGATTGACACAAATTGTGTAGGCAATAGACATCTTTAAAGGTACTATTAATAGTATTCAGTGAGTAAAAGAAAAATATCACAGCATAATTATTTCTGGAGTGCCACATATTAATAATGTTTTTCTTTCCATGGATCAGTAGCATCTCTGCTACTCACCTTAACATTGTATGGGCGCTAATTGAAGGCAGCCTTAGACTGACAGCTGCAAAGTACCATGGAAACCTATAAAAATAGGGGTTCTGTTCTCTTATGACTAACAGAGTGGATAATTTCTTTCCATATCCCCACCCCCACTTACATTTCTCCAGATCAAGTGCGGAACAGCTACCAGCTCTGTAATAACGGTACCCTGAGGGTGATGTATGCCAATGGAATGGGTGTCAGCTTCCACAGTGAGCCCCATGTCCTAGCAGGTACCATCACCCCCACCATTGGGCGCTGCAACATCTCCCTGCCCATGGAGAATGGCCTAAATTCCATTGAGTGGCGCCTAAGAAAGGAACAGATTAAAGGCAAAGTCACCATCTTTGGCAGGAAGCTCCGGGTAAGTGATTCCACCCTATCTGTCACCACAAAGTGGTAGGGGATACACACCCTTTGCTCAGGAGCTGAGCAAATTTCCTAGGTCCCAAGCCTCCATTACTCCTTTCTTCCCTGGAAAAGACAAAGTCTTTCCCTCAGAAGATAGAAGCCCAGTCCCTTTGGGAAAACCTCTCCATTGCCTAGGAGAAAACAAGGTGGGGATTTACCTTATGCTCTAGCTAGAGATAACTTCAGTCTTCTTGTCACACTTGCCATCTTCTTCCTCAACTTTCACTCTTTGGCCAATTTGACAAACAACTTAGCACCGAGTGCCAGTGCCTACTGTGTGCTGAGGAGTTTGATGAATACTGAAAGAACACAAATTTTATAATGTACTCTTTACACTCAAGGAGTTAACAGTCCAGTAGAATATATAGATGCAGGATAATCCAATGGGATAAGTGAGAGGAACATCCAGGGCCTGATGGAATCGCAGAGCAGGAGAGATTGCCCAGCCTAAGGTGATAAGGGGAGGCTTCCCAAGAGGAAATAACAAGCTAACCAAGCAGAAAGTTTTAACAAACCATAGCTTCCCCAGACTAGGCAACTGACCCCAAAGTTACTTCTTTTAAAAACAAAGACACAATACTCATTGAGGATTCCGTGAGGCAAGCAGTATGTTAAGTGCTTTACTTATTTTCAACAACCGCATGGGGATAGTTATCCCTGTTTTTCAGATAAAGAAACACAGGCTCTGGGAGCTACATAACCCGTCCAAAGGCACCATGGCTAGAAAATGGCAAAGCCAGGACTCAGTCCCAGTTCCATATTTGTGTCTGGCTCACTAGCCAGTATTCTTAACCACCAAGCCCCATAGCTTCCTGTTTAAATTCATAGTCATCCAGATAATCGGGGTCCTGCCCTACTCACTCATCTGACTGATTTTTAACATCATGCTAACCTCTTTCCCCATGGTGGGGTGGGGTGGGGGGCCAGGGATCCCAGTCTTCACCAAATTCACATATTCACTAAACACCTACCACTTGTCAGGCACTGGAGATCTATATGACACACCAAGCCTACCCTCCTGCAGCTTACAGTCAGGGATGGGGGAAAGGGACAAGAAGGGCAGATAGTGAATACAGTGATAAATAACTAAAATAATTAAGATAAGCACTAGGAAGACAGTAAACAATGGAAAAGAGTAGAAGTGTCACCATCAGCGTAACTTTTGCCTGTTATTGGATTGAAATCCACCGGCCCAGGTTACCTCCCTGCAGAGCCAGGCCACTGCATATTAAGATTCTGCTTTCATCTGGCTGGAGTTTCATTGTTCACATTAGGTTATCAGCAGTCTCCCATGTTTTCCTTCCAATGCTGGTATCTGCAAAGTTGCAAACGGCACTATCTTCCCAAAGACAAAAAATGAAATGAGATTAGTAGCTAAATCCTTAATGACTGGATTTCAGGCCTGTGTAATTGATTTTTGATATGCTGTACTGTAGAAGTTGATTATAAGTAGTAATCGTGCCCTTTCTCTGATAAATCAGTTATGCTTTTTGACTAAGTTTTCCAAATAAAGATAAATGTGGCCCTAAAATAAAATGGCTATAATCCCAACACTGAATATTAAAAATCTTAATAATGGTACTTGTGGTAATTAGCAGAAGTTAGGCACGCAAGTCTTATAACTGAATTTCTGCCAGGTTTAGATTTGCTGGCATCATGTTTATGCAAATCAAAACACAGCTTTATCTATCAACACCTCAACATTTAATTGTCTGGTGTTAGTTCCTGTAACAATAATCACATATCCATTTAGCTCTCTTAAATGAAAATCACTATGAGATTATAACAGGTTGAGTGGACTGAAAATGTAATTTGAAAATGAGGGAGAAAGCCTGGAATTTATTTGCATCTCATTTATTTTAATTCAATTCATAAATTGTTTAGTGAATGAAATAAAAGCAACTCCTAGAAATTGCAGGAGAGCAAAGCAATTGCAAGAAGGTGTAAAGGAAAGGTGAGGCAGGATGTGGATCAAGAGAACTGGGGAGTGTCCTTTTTGTCAGATTCTTTATGAGCCCAGGGCAGGGAAGTTTGCAGCCCCTGAACCACAGGTACCTGTTGGCCCCCACAAGGCAAGCAGTTTCTTCTCTCCTTACCTCCAGGCCTGACATTTCTTTTCACTCTGTCTTGACTTCCATCGTCAAATGGACTCTTAGAGGAGAACATTACATTTTATAGCTGTAATTGTTTTCCTGTGTATAACTAACACATTTTTTTTTTAATTTTCTCCTTAAGTCTCCTCTGCATTTGGGCTGCAAATTAAACCAATATTATAAATTCTTTTAAAAAGATGTGGGCTAAGTGCCAACTATATGCCAAGCACTATGGAGGTGAGAGAGAGAAAACTAAATCCTCACCAGTAAAGAGCTTGCAATCTAGTAGAGAGGCCAATGTAAACAGTGTGGTGTAAGCTGTAACAGAGGCAGTGTCACAAGGAACACTGGATAGTTCGTTGTGTCAGGAGGGGATGAGATGAGGCCAGATAATAAATAAGCCCTGAAATCTCAAGAGCTTACCACATCACCTTCCACATAAGGCAGGCAGCTTGACCTAGTGATGATTCATGGCATTTGCTGTCTTGTGACCCCGCCACAGTAAGCAAATGACCTCTCAGGTTGCTCTGGAAGGAACGAGGGGCTGAATGAGCAGAGATGGGCATGGTGTACATCACTTCCACCCACCCTAGTGAGAACGTTTCCACTGAACTGCACAGAAGCCTAGGAAATGTTGTCTTTCTGGGTGCCTAAGAAGAAAAAAACCAAAAGAGTTGAACACATAGTAGGTTCTCTGCCACCTCCTATAGAAAGGTTGGAATCAGTTCTGCAGAGCAGTGGGAATTAGCCTGGCAAAGATACAGGGAAGGAGTGATGAGACCAACAGTGTTGCCTGTGAGACAACAAAGAGGTCCAAAAAGGGAAGAGCATTTCAGGAAACCTTAACTCAGTTTGGCCATGGGGAAGGGGAATGTGTTACATTGTGGTGCAGGAAAAAAAAAATGAGTTGGCCAGAGGCAGCACATGGAAAAGCATATTTTGCTAGGCTGACATTTATCAAGAGGACTATGGGGAGCTGTTCCAGGGTTTGATTAGCAGAGTGATGTGTTGGGATGTGTAGTCTTAGAAAGACCTCTCAGGCTTCCTTAGAAGTGGAGGATGATCAGAAGGGGACAAGATAGGAAGACAGGGACAGCACAGAAGCAATTGCAGTAATCCAAACAAAGAACTAAATCACTAACACTAAAGAGAGAAAGAAGAGGGAAGGAAAGATCTGAGAGCAATTTAATACACATAATTAACAGGATTTGACAAGTAGCAGGGTTGCTGTATCATGCTCTCCTTTTGAGGGTTCCTCTCCCTAGTCATATGGACTGGGAAACTGAGTGGCTGTCTAGACTTTGTGAGGTGGCCTACCAGGCTTTGTGAAGGAGAAAAGCTAGGAACTGAAACCCATGACAGACATGTGGCATTCTGGCAGCCTCAGCCCTGACTCTTGGAATAGGGAAGAAAGTGTTGCTCCTTCATGGAAAGTTCATGGAAAGCAGGGAATTTGCAGAGAACCTATGGTGCAGCAACTGAGGGTATCAAGCATTGAAGACAACAGACTTACCTTTCCAGGGACTACCAAGCTCCTGGAAGTCTGGCCAGTTGAATTATGCAAGGCCCCAAGGCTCTGAGCTTCCCTAGGATTCAGAAGAAACCAAAATTTCCAGTGAAGCTACCATGATAGACCAGTGCCCAGTGAAATTCTAAGCCACCTAGGTAGCCCTCCTCCAAGCAATCCAGTCAGGAACATCTCTTAGGTGAGTAATGTGTCAATAGCATTTCCATATAGGCTGGTCTAATGTAAGATGGTAAATATAGACCATCAAAGAACCACATCCTTCCACCAAAAACTTTATGATGCTTCAACAAAATTTAGAGTGCTAGTCCCTTCTTCCTGGCCCAAACTCAATGTGAGAATAATTTTCATTACGTCTCCTAAGGATGTCTCAAGTAATCTCATTTGAAAGAGTCTTTTCCACTACACTCCTTTCTCTGTTCTCCCCAGCCTTGCAAAAGCACATGAAACTATTTTATCAGGGCATCTATAAGCTCCATGAGCACAGGAACCATCTCACCACTGTATCCCTGGTGACAAGTGCCATGTGGTAGGCACTCAGACAATAGATGAAGAAGAGGTGAGGACATGCCTCCTTAAGGCTCCTCCTTAGAAGAAGTGTGTGAATTCCCTCCCCCCACCTTTCACCCAAAGCAGGCATGAGTTCACCAACACATTTGCCCTATATCTGTCAGGAATCTTTCCACTGCAAAAGACAGGAAGTACACTCAAATTAGCATAATAAAAAAGGGGCATTCATTGTCTTGCGTAATGGGTCCCCAAAGGCCCAAATGATGTCATCAGGCTGATATCTCTTTTTCTCTCTTTCTCATGGTCCCCTTTCATCCAGCATTATTTCTCTTGGCAGTTGGCCTCATTTTCTCCCGTGGTAGACCAATGACCTTTCCACACTGAGGGTTCAGGCAGAGTTGGCCAAAATTGACTTCAGGCTGACATCAACTTAGCTTACTGAACCCAGAGGAAAGGATCTCCCACAGCACTTATATTTAAAAAATGGTAATAATCCCAGGTGTCTAAGTTGGTACAGATGCAGATCTATGATTGGCCAGGATTGGGTCACACATGGACACATGTATCTTGTGATGGACATCTCAGTAAAACCATCTAAACACAGGAAACCTTACAGAAATGGGGTGCTACACCCAAATAAGGAAGATAGCAGGTTAAATATCTCTCTCTCACACACATACACACACACACACACACCAAATATATTCTACATCCCTCCAGAGCCTAATCCGTAAGGTAAACTCCTGGCCCTGAGGGTTTATTAATGCATCTCCACCAGAAAGTCTTTTTCTAGATTTTTTGGAAGAACAGAAACCAACCTCCTCTTCTACTGAGAATTAAAACTTCAGCTTTTTCCTGAAATGGATTTAGTGCATGATTCTCTCTGAAAAGGAAGCATACAACCACCCTCTAGGATATTTCCTCCTGATTACAATTTGCTGGGAGACTGTAGAAGCAAGAAACAACTACATGAGTAGGTAGCAGAACAAAAGAAAAATCACTTCTAAGATCAACTTCCATCATGATAGTGGTATTAGTGTTCTTCCCAAGAAGAGGTGGGAGTTAGTAATTTTGTTTTTGGTTTTCATGTGATTAATATGACATTGTAATTACACATTGGCTTGTGTTAGTTTTGCCTTTGTGCCAAATGACAGTGACATAGGACTGAGATGGGAGGCAACTGTGCATGCACACACATGCTTGTGAACTCAATTCTGCATGGAGCCCACTCAAGCAGCTCTGTTAACACTCACAGTTATCCTGAAAGCCTGAATTTTATCAGCCCCTTCCTGCCACAATGCTTTCATCCTGCACCAATATTTTATATTCCAAACATCTGAGTTTTGGCACTGTACTAGGCACTCAGGGTATATCGGTGAACTGAAGAGACAAGACTCAATGTGAGTATGCCTGTGCAGACAGGACTTTGTGATAAATTTAATACCAACTTAATATATACTTAGAAGGGCAAGCCTCTGCAAACACGTTAAACAACGTATTCCCCAACCAAGTATTACTTTTGGGTGACTTCCTATTTTTGGATGGAGTGCTGGAAGAGTGAAAAGACCCTCATGCCCTAGCAAAGGGAAACATTTAATAATCGAATAAATGAACAAATAATATAAAGACACTGTGATGGGTGCCATAAAGAAAAATACAGGGTGCAGATAAGAGGGAATATCTGATTTAGGTTAGGCCACACTAAGAAAATTACATTTGAGAGGCACCTGGGTGGCTCAGTCGGTTAAGTGTCCAATTCTCAATTTTCACTCAGGTTATGATCTTGTGGTTCATGGAATAGAGCCCCACGTCAGGCTCTGTGCTGACAGTGTGGGGCCTGGTTAGGAGTCTCTCTCTTCCTATCTCCCCACTCATGCTCTCTTTCAAAATAAATAAATATATTTTTCAAAAGAAAGAAAATGACACTTGAGCTGAGAACTGAAGAATAAGGATTTTCCAGGCATGGGATGGGAGGCAAACCTATGCCAGTGCATCAGCATGTTCAAATGCCTTGAAGCAGAAGAAACTGTTGCTTATATCCTGAGCAAGAGAGCTAGCGTGACTGGAGCAAACTAGGTAGGGGCAAGGTCACAGGGACAGGCCCTTAGTGACCGTGGTAAGGATCTTAGAAATACACAAGTCCTCCCCAGATTGACACATTGGTGAGTGCAAAGGAGCATTCATCTGCAGACTGGACTACCTACTGTCCTCCTTAGAGGCTAGGAGGAAAAAACATACTTGCATTCTGGAAAGTTCAGGTTGAAAGGTGACAGGTACAAGTCTGTTCAGGCTGCCTGGGCTGAGTCTACATACAGATGCCTCTCTTTTCTGCCACATCTATGCCAACAGACCGCCCACCTCTACTAGAATATTCCCACAGCACCTGAAACTAAGTTGTCTACCAGTGTGGGACCTTCACTTCTTACTCAGGCTTTCACTTGCTGACCTCCCCACCTGGACTATTCTCTTCAACTCTTTTCCTGCCCTCACCTGTAAAGTCTTACTCCTCCTTCAAGCCCCCACTGAGGCAGCACTTCCTGTAAGAAAAGGTCCTTGTGTGCCCAGTTCTAAGTATCCTTCCCTCCTTCCCAGTGTTTACTCTCCTTACAGCACTAATATTTTCATGGTTGGTTCATGTGTCTTTACCCTCCTCTGACCTGTAAGTTCCATGAGAGCAAGAGCCATAATTGTCTTGCTCTATCCTAAGTGCTGATCACAGTGACAAGCACATAGTAGGTGCTCAGTAAATATTTAGTGAATTGATAAATGTGATTTTAAGTTAACGTCATGAAAATCCACTCTCTGAAACCTCTATTAATTCCAGATTTGGGGACCTTCCCAGAATGACTTTAATTGCTCTTTGGAATGAAGCCCTTCAGTTATTTGGAGATCACATTTTCTCTTCCCAGTTTTCCATATTAGAACAGTACATCGTCAGAGTTGCCATGGTTCTTATGGTGGGTCTAATTCAACCCTCTTATTCACCAATGTTTGCCGAGTACCAAGCACTTTGAAAAATAACATGGACACTAAGAAAAAGGAAGTCCCTACCCACCAGCAGCTCACAGGCCATTACAGATAAGGAAACTGAGGCATTCAAGGTGAAAGACTGCTTTGCAATGACAAAGCCAATCAGTGTCAAAACTGCAGAGTTAAAACTGAAGCTCAAATTCAGGTCTACCCTTCCACCTCACCATCATCCAAAACAGCAAGCCATCCAAAAATAATGTTTGCTTAGGGAATACATTATTTAATGTGTTTGCAGAGGCTTACCCCTCTAATTATGCATTATTTAAGCTAATATTAAATTTATAGCAAGTTGTTTTGTCTGCACAAGCACTGATCCCAATGTAGCATTGAGTCTTGTATGGCAACTAGGGAGAGCTGCTTTATAAATCCCAGAGGACTGACCCAGATAGGAAATGAAGATGTCATCCTAGCCTCACTTTTCCTCTGGGTAGATGAATACCTAAACTCTCCAAGGCAGGAAATTGGCTTTTAAATGCCTCCAGGCATGGGAAAGCTCTCCCCCCACCTCACCTTTTTGGGGTTTCCCACACTCAAAACACGACAGGCAAGGTATTCCTCTGCAAGTCTATCTGAAACCTCTCCTGCCGTGCAACAGTGCCATTTCCTGGAGGGGATCCAGCCCAGTGTTAATTTCCTCCTTCATGTTTCTCAAATCACCAGCTCCTGTCATTGCCCCTCGAGCAAAGTTAGAGTCACTGGTTATAGGCCCAGCAGGGCCATTTTGACGACAGCGTTTCCTTTTCTCAGGGTTTTTTACAAGCCTCCTTGTGACAGGCGTATACTTGGTGAGATCAAAACATTCTGGGGGGAGATTCCACAGGGGAAACTACTTCCCAAAGTCCGCCCTCTGCAAAAATAAAAACCATGCTAAATAGCTGAGTTTTATTAACTGGGGAAGCCAGGCTGAGGAAAATGCCCGATAATTAAAAATAATGGCTTCCTTACAAACACAAAATTGTATTAATTTAAAAATTGGTTTCTCTGTCACTGAATACCTACCAAGCTGGCTGGGAAGGGAATTGTGCTGATCCTGGCAGTGAAAATAATTCAAAATAACTTTTATGTTCTCCAGGAAGCCTCAAGGTTAATTTAAATATTGTTAGATGGGTAATTTAATTCAGAATAAAAGAACAGTGTGGCTACATTAAAGTTCCTGCACACTCTAAACTGGAGGCAGATGCCCAGGAAGTACTGAGCATGCCTTTCCAGCCCTCCCGCATCCCACACCCCACAGCCGAGGCATCTCCTCTTCACAAATGGTACCCTAGTAATTAAAGATACTTGATTACTCAACAGGCCTAAACACCTTGGCTCAGCTTCCAGTAAACTTAATTATTAGAAGGATTGCACATTTTTATAGAAATTACACATTTCAAAAGCTAACTCAGAGTGACATGACCAAGATGATGACGTAAGTCGCTCTCCCCCTCTCAAGACTAAATAACAACTATTAATGGACAGGACACCACTGACACAATCCTAGAACATGGGGGTGAGGCTGAAGTACTCCCCTGAACCACAGAGACCAAGACGGATTGGATTAGAAGGCTAAGAGGAACAGCTACATATTGACCACATTGTCCCTCCCCAAGGCCAGTGCCGCACCATGTAGAGTGGTCTCCCTTGAGCCTTCAGGTCCTCCAGGGGTGAAAAGGAACCAGATGGGACATCTAGCCACACACACACACACACACACACACACAGCCTGTGGGTTACTTTGTGAAAGCTCCTACTCCAGTCTTGCCCCACAAGCACTACAGGAGAATCTGCAGGGCTTGACCCCTAGAAAACTGATTATGATAGAGACAAAAGGAGAACCTTGCCAACAGCCAGCACACCAATCTTGGCAGACCAAGTTCTTACCCACAGAGCCCAAGTAGTACTCCCAACCAGCAGCTCATCTGCAGAACCAAATTGTTGGTGCAACCTTAACATGGAACTCAGCAGGGTGCAAATCTGCCTGATGTAGGTCCTCAAATGAGGAGTTTCACTGGCCCTGGAGCCCCTCCCCAGGCAGGAGAGCTGAACCATAACCCCAGCCCCATCTGACTGGGAGGGCTGGTGAGACCACCTGGCAGCTGAATGGCCCAGTAATGAAAAGCTAAGAGGAAGGCAGACAGAGCTGATCACCCCCAAAGTACAACCAGTACCAGACAAGGAGGGTATGCCCTCACAGGAGGAGTTAGTTCACAGCCCCACCCACTGCTTAATATAGCTCCTGGCCACTAGAAACCAGAAACCAGAAGCCACTGAACCAGAAAGCCTATTCAGAAAATTTTGGAGGTTCTTGGAGTGGGCCCTTTCACTCTACCCAGGCAAGGGAGCTAAATCATAACCACACCCACTGCTGAATGTGATTTCCCATCCTGACTGGCCAGAGGGGCTGGTGGCAATGTCTGAAGTCTGGTTATATACCTCTCAGCAAGCTGAGAGGTAAGCACACAAGCTGATAGCCTACAGAGCAAAGCCAGTGGCCCTATTCAGCTAAGGAACTTGGAGCAAGGGTTGGCTTGAGTCAAGACCACAAAGAGTCTTACAAGCTTTGGAACTAGTTCTGCTGCTGCACCTGGACAAGGAAACTAATTCATAGCCCTGCTTATTGCTGAATACAGCCTTCAGCCTGCCCTACCACAGAACCTAACCATATCACATAGGAAGCTGCATTGCCCTTCTTACAGTGGTACTTGGAAAGAATGCAGAGCCCCTGGCTTTCCTCTTCTGCAGAACAAAAAGAGTGACTCTGTGTAGACAGGGAATTCAGTGCAAACTCTTCCCTGATTTGGATTCCTAAATAATAAGCTATGAAGGACCTAGATCCCATTCTGCTATCCTGCCAGGGCAGAGAAGCTAATTCACAGTCCCATTTTTTGATTAAATACAGTACCCAGGCCCAACAGTCTAATAAGCCTGTCCAGAGAACCAGGAAACCACAGAGCCCATCCTACAGCCTCAACTGGACAAGGAACCAAGCCAGAAGTCCACTGCAACTTGTTCTCACCCTTGGCTTCAAAGCTCAGGTAGTTGCCTTGCCCAGAAATTAACCCTGAAGCAAGGCCCACTTGCCCAAGGACATTACCATCAGACATATCCAGAAACCCAAACTGGGCTAACTAGTGAAGAACTGTCTTTACCAAAGTAAATCTATGAAGTCTTGAAGGCAAGACCACTTACTCAAATGTGCAGATACAAATGCAAGGAATCAAGTATCACAATAAATCAGGTAAATATAACACCACCAAAGGAAACTAATAAACTAATGAACAAGATAAGTTCAACAAAGAAACAGAAAACAACTAGGCACCTGGGTGACTCAGTCAGTTAAGCATCCGACTCTTGGTTTCAGCTCAGGTCATGATCCTGCAGTTTCGTGGGTTCAAGCTCCACATTGGGCTTTGTGCTGGCAGCACAAAGCTTGCTTGGGATTCTGTCTCCTCTCTCTCTCCATCTCTCTGCCCCTCCCCCACTTATGCTGTCTCTGTCTCTCTCAAAATACATAAACTTAAAAAAAAATAGAAAACATATAGTGACTGAAGAGTTCAGTATAGTGCTACAAAGGCAGACTTGATAATGCAGAAGAATCAATAACCTGGAATATAGGACATTTGAAATTACCCAGAGTAGTAAAAAGAAAAAAGGATAAAAATGAGTAGGGAAAGCCTACAGAATTTATGAGACATATTCAAAAGAAACAATATCTGCATTAGGGGAATTCCAGAGGAAGAAGACAAAGAGAAAGGGAAACTATATTTGAAGTAATAATGGCTGAAAACTTCTCAAACCTGGGGAAAGAAATGGACATCCATGAGGCCCAAAACCTCCCAAATAGTTGACTTTGAATAGGCCAACACCAAGACACATTATAATTAAATTGTCAAAAGTCAAAGACATGGGGTGCCTGGCTGGCTCAGTCAGTAGAATGTGCAACTCTTGATCTTGAGGTCATGAGTTTGAGCCCCACATTGGGTGTAGAGATTACTTTCAAGGGAACACAGACTTTCCTAAACAAACAAAAGCTGAGGAAGTTAATCACCACTACACCTGCCTTACAAGAAATGCTAAACAGAGTTCTTTAATTGCAAACAAAAGGATACTAATTAATATTAAAAAAAAAAAAAGAGGGGTGCCTGGCTGGCTCAGTCCATGAAGCATACAACTCTTGATCTTGGAGCCCCACATTGGGTATAGAGAGTACTTAAAAGTAAATGTTTAAAAAATAAGAAAGCATAAAACTCCTTTTAATTGTAAATATGTAGTCAATGTTAGATTCTGTAATATGTTAATGGTGGCATCGAATTCACAACTCTAGTTTAAAAGTTATAAAACAAATGTAGTAAGGTACACCTGGGTAGCTCAGTTGGTTATGTGTCTGACTCTCAGTTTCGGCTCAGGTCATGATCTCACAGTTTGTGAGCTCAACCCTTGCATCTGGCTCCACACTGAGTGAGGAGTCTACTTGGGATTCTCTCTCTCCTTTCTCTCTCTCTGCCCCTCCCCCCCAAAAATAAATATTTTTTAAATGTTTTAAAACAACCCCTAACTACAGTAATCTATTATTAGTTACATAATAAAAAAATATATGTAAACTATAACATAAATAACCTGAAATGTGACAAGAAAGAGAAGTAAAAGTATAAAGTTTAGGAATTCTATTAAAGTTAAGTTTATAGCAGTTTAAAATACATTATAATAATTTGAAGATAATTTATGTAGCCCTCAGGGTAATAAGAGAAAAACCTATAGTGAATACACAAAAGAAAATATTCAAGAAGTCTAAGCATACTTATACCAAAAGACAAGCACTCCCCCAAAAAGTAGTATAAGAAATAACAACGGATCTACAAAACAACTAGAAAACATTTTTTTAAATGGCAAGTCCTACCCATCAATAATTACTTTAAACATAAACACATCAAATTTTGCAATGAAAAGTCATAGAATGGCAGGATGGCTAAAAACAAAATTCAGCAATATCCTGTATACACGAGATTCATGTTATGCTTAAAGACACATATACATTGAGACTGAAGAGATGAAAAAAAGATTTCAAACATGTATTAACAACAACAACAACAACAAAAATGCAGGAATCCCTATACTTCTATCAAACAAAATAGACTTTAAACTAAAAATAGTAGAAAGATGCCAAGTAGATCATTATATAGTAATAAAGTAGTCAATCCATCAAGAAGATATAACAGTTGTAAATATTTATTTACCCAACAGTGGAGCACCTAAATATATAAAAGAAAAACTAACAGAACTAAAAGGAGAAATAAACAGCAATACAGTAATAGTTGGGGACTTTAATACCCCACTTTCAATAATCATCCATACAGAGAAGCAATAAGGAAACAGCGGATCTGAGCAACATTATAGACGAAATGGACCTAACAGACATATACAGAATCTTCTATCCAACAACAGCTGAATACACATTCTTCTAAAGTGCACATGGAACATTTGGGGGGGATAGACCATATGTAGGGCCACAAAACAGGTCTTAGGAAATTCAAGAAGTTTGAAATCATAGAGGGCATCTTCTCCAACCACAATAATATAAAACCAGAAATCAGTAATAGGAAGAAAACTGGAAAATTCACAAATACATGGAAATTAAATAACACTCTTTTGAACAACCAACGAATCAAGGAAGAATTCAAAAGAGAAATAGAAAGTTTCTTGAAAGAAATGAAAATGAAACACCAAAATTTGGGGTGCTTTGGTGGCTTAGTTCGTTAAGCATCCAACTTTGCCTCAAGTCATGATCTCATATTTCATGAGTTCGAGCCCCACACCAGGCTCTGTACTGACAGCTCAGAGCCTGGAGCCTGCTTCGGATTCTGTGTCTCCCTCTCTCTCTGCCCCCCCCTCCCAAAAATAAATAAACATTAAAAAAAAGATTAAAAATAAAAAGTCTCAACAAACAAAAGTCCAGCTTCACTGGTGAATTCTACCAGATATACAAAGAATTAATACCTACCTTCTAAAACTCTTCCAAAAATGGAAAAGGAGCAAACTCTTCCAAACTCATTTTATGAGGCCAGCATTACCTTGATACCAAAACCAGATAAAGACACCACAAGAAAAGAAAATTACAGGCAACATCCCTGATGAACATAGATGTAAAACTTCTCAACAAAATATTAGCAAACCAAATTCAATAATAAAGGGTCATACACCGTGAGCAAGTGGGGTTTTTTATCCAGGGAAACAAAAATGTTTCAACATGTGGAAATCAGTCATTATGACCCATTATATTAACAAAATTAAGTGTAAAAATCATATGATTATCTCAATAGATGCAGAAAAGCTTTTGACAAAATTCAACATTTAGGATAAAAACTCTCAACCAAGCAGGTACATAGGAAACATTCTTCAACACAATAAAGGCCATTTATGAAAAGCCCACAATTAACATCAAAGGCATTGATGAAAAGCTGAAAGCCTTTCCTCCAAGATCAGAAATAAGACAAAGATGCCTACTCTCACCTCTGTTTTGTGTGTGTGTGTGTGTGTGTGTGTGTGTGTGTGTGTGTGTCTTTGTGTTTTTTGGGGTTTTTTTTAATTTAAATTTTAGTTAGCCAACATACAGTGCAATATTGGTTTCAGGAATAGAATTCAGTGATTCATCAATTACATAAAACCCCCAGTGATCATCACAACAATTGCCTTCCTTAATGTAAATCCATCACCCATTTAGCCCATCTCCCACCCACCTCCCTCCATCAACTCCCAGTTTGTTCTCTATCATTAAGAGTCTCTTGTGATTTGTTTCCCTCTCTCCTCTTCCCTCACCTTCCCATGTGTTCATCTGTTTTGTTTCTTAAATTCCACATGTTAATGAAATCATATGGTATTTTTCCATCTCTGATTGATTTATTTCACTTAGCATAATATATTCTAGCTACATCCGTGTCATTGAAAATGCCAATTTTTGATGACTGAGTAATATTCCACTGCGTATATATACCACCTCTTTATTCATTGATAAGTCAATGGACATCTGGGCTATCTCCATAGTTTGGGTATTGTTGATAATGCTATTAACATTGGGGTATCCCATGTTACAGGGATCCCATGTATCCCTTCAAACCTGTATTTTCACCTCTTATTCAACATAGTATTGAAAATCCTAGCCAGAGCAGTTAGGCAAGAAAAAGAAATAAAAGACATCCAAATTGGGAAGGAAGAAGTAAAACTGTCACTATCTTCAGATAACATAATATTAAATACAGAAAACCCTAAAGACTCCATCAAAAACTGTTAGCAAACGGCTCTGGGCTGATGGCTCGGAGCCTGGAGCCTGTTTCCAATTCTGTGTGTCTCCCTCTCTCTCTGCCCCTTCCCCGTTCATGCTCTGTCTCTCTCTGTCCCAAAAATAAATAAAAAACATTGAAAAAAAATTTAAAAAAAAAAAAAAAAAAAAAAAAAAGGGCGCCTGGGTGGCGCAGTCGGTTAAGCGTCTGACTTCAGCCAGGTCACGATCTCGCGGTCTGTGAGTTCGAGCCCCGCGTCAGGCTCTGGGCTGATGGCTCGGAGCCTGGAGCCTGTTTCCAATTCTGTGTGTCTCCCTCTCTCTCTGCCCCTTCCCCGTTCATGCTCTGTCTCTCTCTGTCCCAAAAATAAATAAAAAACATTGAAAAAAAATTTAAAAAAAAAAAAAAACTGTTAGCAAAAACAAATTCAGAAATGTTACAATATACAAAAATCAATACACAAAAATATGTTTTGTTTCTATACATAATGAACTATTAGAAAGAAATTAAGAAGACAAACCCATTTATAATTACATCACAAAGAATAAAATCATTAGGAAAACATTTAACCAAGGAGGTGAAAGACCTATACACTGATGCAGCACACTGTGGGAACTCTGGCCCATGCCATCCTACTAGAGAACAGCCAGAGGCAAAACCCTTGAAACCCCCCAAGCCCATGCCTGCTTCAGCTCAACTGTCTCAACAGAGCAGCCCCAGCACAGAGCACCCCAGGATTCCCTGATCTGCATCCACTCCAGCTCCAGCCATCCTGCCAGACACATACTGTTTACACAGGGGGACATTTCTACATAAGGCCACTCTCAAGATTAGGACAGCTGGCTTTTCCACCTAATTCATAAAAAGAAACACACAGTCAAACAAAATGAGGAGACAAGGGACTATATTTTAAACAAAAGAACAAGATAAAACCTCAGATGGAAAGAACAGAAAAAAGTAATTTACCTGATAAAGAGTTCAAAGTAATGGTCATAAAGAGCTCACTAAACTCAGGATAAAGAAGGATAAATACAATGAGAACTTCAACAAAGAGTTACAAAATACAAGAATACCAAACAGAAGTCACAGAGCTGGAGAATGCAGTCACTGAACTGAAAAATACACTAGAAAAATACACTAAACAACAGATTAGATGGTACAGAACAGATCAGCAACCTGGAAGACAGAATAGTATAAACCACCTGATCAGAACAGCAAAAGGAAAAAAGAATTTTAAAAAATGATAATAGTTTAAAGGACCTCTAGAACAACATTGATCATATTGATATTTATTATAGGAGCCCCAGAAAGAAAAGAGAGAAAGGGGCAGAAAATTTAGTTGAGGAAATAATGACTGAAAACTTCCCTAACCTGTGGAGGGAAAAACAGACATCTAAGCCCATGTAGGACAGAAAGTTCCAAACAAGATAAACTCAATGAGATCTACACCAGGACATATTATAATTAAAATGGCAAAAGTTAAAGAGAAAATCTTAAAGGCAGCAAAAGAAAATTTGTCAGCAGAAAGTTTGCAGGCCAGAAGGAGTGACAGGATATATTTAAAGTGCTAAAAAGAAAAAACTTGCAAACAAGGTTTGCTCTACCTGGCAAGGTTATCTTTCAAAATTGAAGGAGAGATAAAGCGTTCACCAGCAGAGCAAAAGCTAAAAAGTTCATCACCACTAAACCAGCCTTATAAGAAATATTAAAGGATCTTCTTTAAGCCTAAAGGAAAATACCATACTAGAAATTTTAAGAAAATATGAAAGAAAAAAAATCCCACTGGTAAAGGCAAATACAGTAAAAGCAGTAAATTGGCCACTTAAAGAGTGAGTATGAAAGTTAAAAGACAAAAGTAGTATTAACAACTATAATAAGTAGTTAAGGTGTATACACAAAATAAAAATATGTAAAATAAGACATCAAAATATAAAATGTGCTTTTAAAATGTGTTCAGACTTGGGGCGCCTGGGTGGCTCATTCGGTTGGGCGGCTGACTTCGGCTCAGGTCATGATTTTGTGGTCCGTGAGTTCTAGCCCCGCATAGGGCTCTGTGCTGACAGCTCAGAGCCTGGAGCCTGCTTCGGATTCTGTGTCTCCCTCTCTCTGACCCTCCCCTGTTCATGCTCTGTCTCTCCCTGTCTCAAAAATAAACGTTAAAAAAAAAATTTTTAAATAAATAAATAAAATGTGTTCAGACTTAAAAAACTATCAGCTTAAAACAGACATATATGTGTAAGTATGCTGTGCATATATGTAAATATACTATATATATGTAAATATATATGAACATCATGGTGACCACAAAACAAAATCCTACAATACATATACAAAAAAAATAAAGAGAAAAAAACCCAAACATAACACTAAAGAAAACCATCGAATTTCAAAGTAAGAGACCAAGAGAATACAAAAACAATGAGAAAACAATTAACAAAATGGCAATAAGTAAATATCGATAATTACTTTAAATGTAAATGAATAAATACTCCAATTAAAATACAGAGGGTAGCTGAATGGATAATAAACAAGACCTGGGATGCCTGGGTGGCTCAGTTGGTTGAGGGGCTAAGTCTAGATTTTGGCTCAGGTCATGATCTTGTGGTTCGTGGGATGGAGTCCCATGTCAGGCTCTGTGCTGACAGTGCAGAGCCTGCTTAGGATTCTCTCTCCCTCTTTCTCTGCTCCTCCCCTACTCACAGTCTCTGTCTGTCTCTCAAAATAAACAAACAAACATTAAAAAAAAAGACTCATCTATATCTTGCCTACAAGAGACTAACTTTAGACCTAAAGACAAACACAGACTGAAAGTAAAGGGCTGGAAAAAGATATTCCATGTAAATGGAAACAAAAAGAAACTGGAATAGCAATATGATTGTACCAGACAAAATAGACTTTTTTTAATTTTAGAGAGCAAGAGAGCACACGAGCAAGAGAGAGGGGCAGAGAGAGAGCAAGAGAGAGAATCTTAAGCAGGCTCCATGCTCAGTGCAGAGCCCAATTCAGGGCTCGTTTCCATGACCCTGAGATCATGACCCGACCCAAAATCAAGAGTCACACATTCAACAGACTAAGGCACCAAGACGCCCCCTTTTTTGCTAAGTGAAATAAGTCAGTCAGAGAAAGACAGATATCATATGTTTTCACTCATATGTAGAATTTGAGAAACTTAACAGAAGACCATGGGGGGAAGGGAAGGGGAAAAAAAGAGTTTCAAACAGAGAGGGAGGCAAACAATAAGAGACTTTTAAATACAGAGAACAAACCAAGGGTTGATGGGGAAGGAGGGCAGGAGAGAGGGGAAAATGGGGGATAAGCATTGAGGAAGGCACTTGGTGGGATGAGCACTGGGTGTTGTATGTAAGTGATGAATCATGGGAATCAACTCCTGAAGTGAAGAGCCACCGTATACACTGTATGTTAGCTGACTTGAAAATAAATTATATTAAAAAAAAATACGAACAATTTCTTTCAGGAAATTGAAGGATATAAGAAATTGTTCTTTAAAATTACTTTAAGGGGCACCTGGGTGGCTCAGTCGGTTAAGCATCCGACTTCGGCTCAGGTCATGATCTCATGGTCCGTGAGTTCAAGCCCCACATCGGGCTCTGTGCTGACAGCTCAGAGCCTGGAGCCTGCTTCAGATTCTGTGTCTCCCTCTCTCTCTGACCCTCCCCCATTCATGCTCTGTCTCTCTCTGTCTCAAAAATAAATAAACATTAAAAAAATTAAAATTACTTTAAAAGGTTAACATTTATCGTAAAAAGAGAATGCCTTTTTAAAAGAGTCATTTGCATGCTCTTATTTCTCCCGCTAAAAAACCAAAAATTAATAATGCATATTCATATATTTTACATAGTAAAGACCAGACTATATAATTAATTTTATTCCTGTTTTTGATTAATATCACATATGTGTTTCCTTACACCATTCCAAGTCCTTTAAAAGCAGGATTTCTTATTGGAGGCACAACTCTGTCACATAGTTGTGTTAGAATTTGCAAAAACTGTCCATGTTTTGCTGTGATCACTGAAATTTCTGATTTTCTAAGTTGAGCATTATAAATAATGGCTTGATCATGCCTTCAAAAAAAAAACGGTTTCTCTAAAAAATATAAAGATTTTTTTATTCATACAAAATAGACTTTAAAACAAAGACTGTAACAAAAGATGAAAAAGGCATGATGTAATGATACAGCAGTCAATCCACGAAAGATGTAACATTCATAAATGTTTATACAGCCAAAATAGGAGCACCTAAATAAATATTAACAGGACATAAAAGAAAATGACAGCAATCCAATAATAGTAGGGTATTTTAATAACCCACTTACATCAATGAATAGATTTTGGAAACAGAAAATTAATAAGGAAATTTTGGTCTTAAATAGCACATTAAACCAGGTAGACTTAATGTCATATATATATATGTAACTATATGTGTATATATATATAGTTACATATATATAGTTATATATATAGTTACATATAGTTACATATATAGTTATATATATATATAGAGAGAGAGAGAACATTTCATTAAAAAAAGTACAGAATAAAAAAAAAAAGTACAGAATACACATCATTTTCAAGTGGACATGGAGTATTCTCCAGGATAGATCACATGTTGAGCCACAAAACAGGTCTCAATACATTCAAGAAGATTGAAATTGTATCAAGCATACCTTCCAACCACAATTGTATGAAACTAGAAATCATTTACAAGAACAAAAATGGGGGAAAACACAAAAACATGGGGACTAAGCAACATGTTACTCAGCAACCAGTGGGTCAATGAGGAAATGAAAAGGAAATTAAAAATACCTTGAGACAAATAAAAATGGAAACATAATTTTCCAAAATCCATGAGACACAGCAAAAGCAGTTCTAAGAGAGAAGTTCATGGCAATACAGGCCTACCTCAAGAAACAAGAAAAATTCCAAATGAACAATCTATGACTTAAAGAAGTGGGAAAAGGACACAAAAAAAAACCCAAAGTTAATAGAAGGAAGAAAATAATAAAGATCAGCACAGAAATGCAATAGAAACTTAAAAATAGTAATATCAATGAAACTAAAAGCTTGTTCTTTGAAAAGATGAACAAATCAATAAACCTTTAGCCAGCCTCATTTGGAAAAAAAGAAGGCCCAAATAAAAAAGAAAATGAATGAGGAAAAGTTACATCTAACACCACAGAAATATGAAGGATAACAGAGATTACTATGAACAATTATATGCCAACAATTTGGACAACCTAGAAGAAATGAATAAGTTCCTAGAAACCCACATCCTTCTGAGACTGAACCATGAACAAATAGAAAACTTGAATAGACAGATTAGAGGTAATGAAACTGAATCCATAATCTTTTTAATGTTTATTTATTTTGGGGAGAGAGAGAGAGAGAAAGCAGGGGAGGGGCAGAGAGAGAGAGGGAGACAGAGGACTCAAAGCAGGCTCGGTGCTGACAGTAGAGAGAGCCTGATGCGGGTCTTGAACTCACAAACTGTGAGATCATAAGCTGAGCTGAAGTCAGATGCTTAACGGACTGAGTCACCCAGGAACCCCAAACCCATAATTTTAAACAAAACAAAAGCCAAAGTCCAGAACCAGACAGCTTCAAAGGTGAATTCACCAAAAACATTTAAAGAAGAATTAGTACCTATCCTTCTCAAAATTGAAGAGAAAGGAGTTCTTCCAAACTGAATTTATGAAGCCAACGCTACCTTGATACCAAACAAAGATACCACACACACACACACACACATATATATATACCAAAAATTAATGCATATTATTATAATAAAATTAATAATGCATATTATATATGTGTGTGTGTGTGTGTGTGGTATCTTTGATTTTGGTATCACTTTGATTTTTGTATCACCCACTATATGTGTGTGTGTGTTTGTGTGTACATACACACACCAGAGTGTTTGTGTGTGTGTGTGTGTGTGTGTATATATATATATATATATATGTGTATATATATATATATGTATATATATATGTATGTATATATATATGTATATATGTGTGTGTATATATATGTGTGCATATATATATGTGTATATATATATACATACACCACATACACACACACTATTAACATAGATGCAAAACACATCAACAAAATATTACCAAACCAAATTCAACAATATATTAAAAGGTTCATACACCACAATCAGGTGGAATTTATTCCAAAGATGCAAGCATGGTTCAACATATGCAGACCAAGCAATGTGATACACCACATTAACAATATGAAAGATAAAAATCATGCTCATCTCAATAGATTCAAACAAAGCATTTGAACACATTCAACATCCATTTACGATAAAAACTGTCAACAAAGTAAGTACAGAAGGAATGTACCTCCACATAATAAAGGTTGAATATGACAGACCCACAGCCAACATCACACTCAGTGGTGAAAAGCCAAACACTTTTCTTTTAAGATCAGGAACAAGAAAAGGATGCTAACTTTTGCCATTTTTATTCAACACAGTATTGGAATACCTAGCCAGAATTATTAGACAATAAAGAAAATCCAAATTGGAAAGAAAGAAGTAAATCTGTCACTATTCACAGATGTCCTGATACTATGTATAGAAAACCCTAAAGACTCCACCAAAAAAATATTAGAATAAGGGAATTCAATGAAGTCACAGGATATGAAATTACCATACAGAAATCAGTTGCATTTCTATATACTAATAACAAGGTATCAGAGAGAAATTAAGAAAACAATCCCATTTATAATTGCATCAAAAAGAATAAAATACCTAGGGATAAATTTAACCAAAGAACTGAAAGACCCACACTCTAAAAAAATGTAAATCACTGATGAAAGAAATTGGAGATGACACAAATAAATGTAAAGATATACCATGCTCATGGATTGGAAGAAGTAATGTTCTTAAAATGTCCATACTACCCAATTAAATCCACAGATTCAATGCATTTCCTGTCAAAATACCAATAGCATTTTTCACATAAATAAAACAAACAATACTAAAATTAGTGTGGAACCACAAGACCCCAAATAGCCAAATCTACCTTGAGGAAGAAGAACAAAACTAGAGGTATCACACTCCTTGATTTCAAGATATAAATACAAACCTATAGTGATCAAAACAGTATGGCATTGACACAAAAATATCAATGGAACAGGATAGAGAGCCCAGAAATAAACCCACATTTATATAGTCCATTAATCAGTGACAAAGGAGGCAAGAATATATAATGAGAAAAAGACAGTCTAATAAATGGTGTTGGGAAAATTGGACAGCTACATACAAATAGTGAAACAATATAACTTTCTCACAGCATACACAAAAGAAACTCAAAATGAATTATAGACCTACATGTGAAACCTGAAACTATAAAACTCCTAAAAGAAAACATAGACAGTCACCTCGTGGACAACAGCCTTGGAAACATATGTATGTATATGCCTCCTTAGGGCAAACAAAAGCAAAAATAAACTATTTGGACCACACAAAAATAAAAATCTTTTGCATAGCAAAGGAATGCAACAAAGCAAAAAGGGAACCTACTGAATGGGAGAAGATATTTGCTAATGATATGGCCAAGAAGGGGTTAATATCCAGTATCTAAAATAAAGAATTTATACAACTCCAAAAAATAATAATAATCCAATTACAAAGCGGGCAGAGGACTTAAATAAACATTTTTCCAAAGAAGACTACAGATGGGAAACAGACATATGAAAAGATGCTCAACATTACTAATAATCAGAGAAATGCAAATCAAAACCGCAGTGAGATATCACCAGTCAGAATGGCTAGTATCAAAAAGATAAGAAATAGCAAGTGTTGGCAAGGATGTGGAGGAGTGGGTATTCTTGTGCACTGTTGGTGGGAATGTAAATTGGTACAACCACTGTGGAAAGCAATATGGCTCTTCCTCAAAATTTTAAAAATAAAAATACTATATGATCCAGTCATTCCACTACTGAGTACTTAGCCAAAGGAAACAAAAACATGGATTCAAAAAGATACATGTGTCCCTGTATTTATTGCAGCATTGTTTACAATAGCCAAGATATGGAAGCAATAAAGATTTGATACATACCTACATACATGTATATGTGTGAGGAATATTACTCAGCCATAAAAAAGAATGAGTTCTTGCCATTTGTGACAACATGGCATTATGCTAAGTGAAATAAGCCAGACAGAGAAAGACAAATACCATATGATTTCATTTATATGTGGAATCTAAAAAACCAAACAACCAAACAGAAACAAACTCATAAATAGAAAAAAACTGGTGGTTGCCAAAGGGAGGGGATTAGGGGTAAGGGCAAACAGGTGAAGGGGATTAAGAGGTACAAACTTCCATCTATAAAATAAGTAAGTTATGGAGATGAAAAGTACAGCATATTAAATATAGTCAATAATATTGTAGTAGCATTGTATGGTGACAGTGACTACATTTATCACGGTGAGCATTGAGTAACATTTACATTTGTTGAATCACTATGTTAACACTTAAAACTAATATTATATGTCAACTATATGTCAATAAAAATCAAAAAGTAATTTAAAAAATGAAGTGAAAGAGATGTCAGAGAAGTTTGTATCTATATAAAAGTACCATAATATTAAAGCATCCTGGAAGGACAGCAGCTACCTTGGAGAGTCTCCTGGACTTAGCCTGAATAAGAAAGAAACTTCAGTCATTTTAAGAAAAAATAAAATACCTAGGAAAAAATTTGACCAAGGACGTGTACCAGAAAACAGGTTTTTCACCTGTACTCTGAAAATTATAAGATGGATGAAAAAAAAATAAAAATGACACAAATAAAGGAGAAGGTACTCTGTGCTCATGGATTGGAATTAATATTGTCAAATATGTCCATACTACCCAACAAAATCTATAGATTCAATGCAATCCCAATCAAACTACCAAAATATTTTTCACAGAACTAGAGCAAAGAATCCTAAAATCTGTATGGAACCACAAAAGAAAAGCCAAAGCAATCTTGAGGAAGAACAAAGCTGTAAGCATCACAATCCTTGATTTCAAGATATACTACAAGACTCAGGTAATCCAAACAGTATGATACTGTCACAAAAACAGACACATAGATTAATAGAGTAGAAGGCTTAGAGAAAAACCCACACATACATGGTCAATCAATCTACAAGGGAAACAAGAATATAAATGTGGAAAAGACAGTCTCTTCAATAAATGATACTGGGGAAACTGGACAGCTACATGCAAAACAATGAAACTAGACCACTGTCTTACACCATATACAAAAAAGTAAATAAAAATGGATTAAAGATTCAAAGTTGATTAAGACCTGAAATCATAAAACTCCTCAAAGAAAGCATGCAGTAATCTCTTGGACATCAGCCTTAGTAACATATTCATGCATGTGTCTCCTCAGGCAAGGGAAACAAAAGCCAAAATAAACTATTGGGACTACAGCAAATAAAAATCTTTTGCACAGCAAAGGAAACCGTCAACAAAATGAAAGGCAACCTGTAAATGGGAGAAGATGTTTACAAATCATACATCTGATAAAGGATTAATATCCAAAATATATCAAGAGTTTATACAACTTAATATCCAAAAGCAAGTAACTTGATTTAAAAATGGGCAAAGGACTTGGATATTTTCCCCCAAAAAGACATACAAGTGGTCAAGGGTACCTTAAAATATTCTCAGTATCACTAATCTTCAGGAAAATGCAACTCACAACAATGAAATATTTCTTCATGGTTGTCACATTGCCCAAAAGGCATATATAGATTTAATGCAATCTTTATCAAGATTTCAATGACATTTTTTACAGAAGTTGGAGAAAAAATCCTAAAATTTGAAACCACAAAAGACATGAATAGCCAAAGTAATCTTGAGAAAGAAACACAAAGCAAGAGGCATCATACTTCCTGATTGCAAGCTATACTATAAAGTTATAGTAATTAATACAGTAGTGGTATTTTTAAAAGATCAGTGGAACAGAATTGAGAACCCAGAAATAAACCCAAGCATATACAGCCAACTAATATTTGACAAGGGAGCCAAGAATACTCAGTGGAGAAGAGACAATCTCTTTAATAAATGGTGATGGGAAAACTGGATATTCACTTATAAAAGAATGAAAGTGGACCCAAATCTTACACCAGTCACAAAAATTAATTCAAAATGGACTAAAGACCTAAATGTAAGGACCAAAACTATCAAATCCCTAAAAGAAAACAAGAAAAAACTCATTGACATGGGTCTTGGCAATGATTTATATATATATATATATATATATATATATATATATATATATATATATATATATATATATATATTGCACCTAAAGCACAAGCAACAAAATCAAAATAAACAAACAGGACATCATCAAACTGAAAAGCTTCTACACAGCAAAAGAAACAACTAACAACATAAAAAGACAACCTAAAGAAAGGGAAAAAGTATTTATGAATTATATGTCTGATAAGGGGTTAGTATCCAAAATATTTTTTTAAAAAGTCCTACAACTCAATAGCAAAATTAAAACAATCCAATTTAAAAATGGGCAAAGTGAGGAGGATACCTGGCTGGCTCAGTAGAGTATGCAGCTCTTGATCTCAGAGTCATGTTTGAGCTCCACGTGAGCATAGAGATTACTTGAATAAATAAATACCTACCTACCTACATACATACATACATACATAATAAAAATAGACAAAGGACCTGAATAAACATTTTTTCCATAGAAGATATATGAATAGCCAAAAGGTACATGAAAAGATGCTCAACATCACTAATTGTGAGGGAAATACAAATCAAAACCACAATAACACCTCACACCTGTTAGGACAGCCATCAAAAAGACAAGAGTAAATGCTGGCAAGGATGTGGAGAAAAGGGAACTCTTGTGCACTGTTGGTAAGACTGTAAATCGGTGCAGCCACTATGGAAAACAGTATATAGAGGATCCTCAAAATTTTTAAAATAGAACTTCCACATAATCCAGCAATTCCACTTCTGGAATTCATTTCCAAAGGAAATGAAAGCTGTATGTCAAATATATATCCGTACTCCCATGTCCATTGCAGCATTACTTACAATAGCCAAGACATGGAAACAACCTGTGTGTTCATCAACAGATGGAGGGATAAAAAAGTTGTTGTATATATTTATAATGGAATATTATTCAGCCATAAAGAATGAGGAAATCCTGCCATTTGCAATGACATGGATGGTTCTTGATATTATGCTAAGTGAAATAAGTTAGAGAAAGACAAATACTGTATGATCTCATATGTTGGAATCTTAAAAATAAATAAATAATGAAAACTTAGAAAGAGATCAGATTTATGGTTACCAGAGGTGGGGTGGGGGGTGGGAATTGGAGGAAGGTGGTCAAAAAGTACAGGCTTCCAGTTATAAGATAAATAAGTACTAGGGATATAATGTACAGCATGGTGATTATAGTTAACACTGCTGTATGATATGTAGAAAACTGTTAAGAGAGTAAAATCCTAAGGGGTCTCATCACAAAGTGAAAATTTTTTTTAAAGAAAAATAAAAACCATTATCTGTATGAGATGACAGATATTAACTAAACTTATTTGGGAAATCATTTCATTATACACATAAGTCTATTATGCTACATAATTTAAACATATATAGTGATGTATATCAACTATATGTCAATAAAGTTAGGGGGAGGAAAATAAAGTTCAGTAAAGTTCATTTGAACCAGTGCTACAACTAAATCCCATTCCCAAGGACATGGTGGATCCCAGCTTAAAGTATCAATGGCTAATGGTTAGTAATGGTTATTACTTCTTTTTGGTTGATGCACCCAGGCCAGGGGTCAGAGGCCTTGTTAGTTCTAAGTAGTAGCAATAAACCCAAATGTTGGCAGTCAGAATTTAGGAACCTCTTTGCTGGTTTTGCCCACTATTCAGTTCTTTCTGCAATCTTAGCACCCTCACATACTAATATAATTGTTACAATGATAGTCATGCTTGTATATAGGATTTACATGTTGTTCTCTCCTACAGCTACATGTTATAGTATATATTCATATATATACACAGATACATATACATACTATTATATTATTGTTATTTATATGATTTGCCTGTTGGTCTCTCTCAGGTAGCTGAAGATAGGGACTTTTATTAATCCGACTGTATTTTAACCAAGAGTACACAACAGAATCATCCAGCCCGTATTCCCTAGGGGGCTGATTCAGCAGCTGCAGAATCAGCCCATCAGCAGTGCTTTGAGAGAGCATCACAGGTGGCTTAAAATTGCATGCCTGATAGAGAGCAGCTGGCCATTGAGGTGGTACAGCCTAGGGGTGAAGACAGTGAGCTCTGGACTGAAATCCTAGCTCCACCACTTACTATTTGTATAAGCTTGAACAGAGCACTTAAACCTATCTGTTCCTTGTATGTAAAGTGGGGATAATAGTGCTTGCCTGAGAGTGTCGTGGGGATTAAATAAGATAAAACAAGGGTAGCTCTGAGAACACACTAAGCCCATCATAAATTCTCAAAATGCATTGCTTTGTTGGTGTTGTTCATCCCTCCATTCCAGAGGAGGCACCAAGCCTGACATTAGCAGAGATTTAATGCTCAATAAATAAGAAGTGCACAGGGAGCTGTATGATATTAGCAAAGAGAAGAAAAAAGGAAAATTAGTAAGGAAAGAGGAGGATAGAAGGATGACCAAGGAGATGGGAAATAGAGAGGTATAGTAAGGAGTCCCCAGCAGTCGGCTCAGGAAACCCTAAAAATCCTTCCTCATTGTTGCCAAATTATTCATTCTGCCTAATAAAATGTTGGCAAGGTCTTAAACTGAAATTTTCAAACTCATAGGATTAAGAATTTTGATGGCCTTCTGCATTTGTTCCAAACGAAGCAACCCAATAAAGCTAAATTTCTTTTTCCAGAGGAATTTATCATTCTGACCCCATCTAGTGGTTTCCTTTGGATATGGTGACTCTAATTTGGGATCAAGATCCTCAATAATTCTGACTGCATTAACTTTTGGACATGTTTTTTTTAAAATCCTACCACTCTCCCTTTACTTTCTTGACTGTTCTTCCCCATGGCTGCACATTTGATTGTATGAATCTTCCACTTGAAGTTGGGGGTCTCAATCCCAACAGCTCACCACCTTTATTCCTATATCCATGCTTTGATGCATTTTCTTTCCAAAATGTTCTATCTCAAGTGTTTTATCCCTTTTTCCCTGAGATGACTCCATGGAAATAGCAATGGTTTGAGGAGTCAAGTAGTCCTGGGTTCAAATCCAGCCTCCACCACTTATCTAGATTTATGACCCCTCTGAGTTCAACTGCCCATATATAAAATAATTTCTACCTATGTTGTGAGAATTAAACTGGGATAAGGTATATAAAGTACCCAGCACAGTCCCTGCCAAAGTATGAAGGGATTATCTTCGTTTAGTTCAGTCTCAACTGCTAGTAACAGGCATTAGAAATAACAAGAGCTTAAATAAGATATGGCCTTATTATTTTTTATAACATAAAAGGAGTCTAGAGGTGAGCCATTCATGGCTGGTATGGATGACCATTAAAGACACCTAGGTCAACAGGGATCTAGACTCTCTCTGAATGACCATCGTCCTTGAGACTTCCATTCTCAAAGTCACCCATATTTACATGGTGAATGCTAGAACTCCAGGGATCATAACCACATTCCACCCAGGTAAAGGAGGAAAGTGGGAAGAACAAAAGGGTGCCTGTATCGTAGCTATGTCATCCTCCTTTAAGGTTCCCAGGAGACCCAGATGACAACTACCACTTACATCATGTCAGCCACCCATCTCTCCAGAGGAAGCTGTGAAATGTAGTTCTTTACCTGTGTACAATGAGGCACCCTGGAAAACAAAAGTCTGTGGTATTTTCAGGCTACAACATGGAGACTTCAGGGGCTATGCTATGCTTTACAGTTTCCTCAGCATTTCACACCTCAGGGCAGACAATGCATATATAATACATGAATCAGTATGGCTGATTAAATGTTTAAGTGGTTAAATGGATCAGGTCTGAAGACCTAAGTTCCAGACCAACCCTACCACTTCATTGTTATGTGACCTTGAGCAAGTATGTAACCTGTCTGCTTCAGGCCATTTCCTCACTTGTCAAGCGGTCCTTGTGGGCACCAACTCGGACAAGAGATGCAAATTACCTAACACAATGCCTATGTCTAGCCCTCAGCATGTGTTAAAGTTATCACCACCACCATCATCAACATCACCATCATCATTATTATTGTTAGGAGCTATTAAATTATTAGGTAAGGTAAGGAGGTACCAGATGTCTCTTTTTTTTCTGCCTGTGTACATCTTCCTTTGCCTTCAGTAGTCACCCCAGGGACATCTGGATTTGCAACCAATTATGTTGAAAGAACCTGGGCTCAGTCAGCCTCATTTTATTCACTTCCAGTTATCCAGTCAAGACTAGCTGAATCTCGAGAGTCCCTCTCCTTTGCCCCTAACCAGAGTCTAGTCACCCAGCTCTGCCTTCTGGGACAGATGCTCTTCTCTGTTCAGATCAACTTCTAAATAAATATTAAATTATGTCTAGATGTGTTCCACTATTCCTTTCAAATCTAAGTAAATCAGTTCCCTTTGTTGGAATTCCCCAGCCCTGATAAGGTCTTCCACTGATGTCTTACATCCTTGACAGTGGCAAGATTTTTCTCTAGATAGGAGTAAAGAGGTTCACATAGCAATAAGCCTTCTTATTCCCAGGTCTTTGCGAAATATGGATTTCTTAGACAGCCTCCCCACCCTCCTAGCTACCTTTACTTGAGTTTCAGAAGAAATCTTGGCATCTGCTCTTAAAGATCATTAGCTACTCAGCTGGTGATGTGCCAAAAAAAAAAAAAAAAGAGGGTTGAAAGTGTGCAAATATACATATTATCTTGCTCTCCAAGGTGGCCAGGCAGAACAGTCAGAACCCCAGTGCCAGGGCTATTGTGTATGGCTAATTCGTGCAGTACACATTTTTCACCATTCACACTCTCTATGACATGATGGCATTCCTTATAATTGTGTAGTGCATGGCCTACATAACTGCTCAGGGCAGCCATGCCCAGATTAGTCATCCCTGACCATAAGCAGCCTCATTTTGTATCCTAGTGCACCCTACAAATGTTACCATTTTCTTTGTGTACCATGATGTAAAGGAGTTTAGAAAACACTACTCTAAATAACTTCAAGGTGGGTTTTTCCTCCAACGCACACTCATTCCCTAGCCATGCCAGCCATGTCCTCCATATAAGCCAACATGCCCAGGTGTTATCTTTCATACCAAGCCCATTGTGTTTTCTTAGGTCCATGGAAGAAATCTCTTGTCCATTGATTATGACCGGAATATTCGGACAGAAAAGATCTATGATGATCACCGGAAGTTTACTCTGAGGATCATTTATGACCAGGTGGGGCGCCCATTCCTCTGGCTCCCCAGTAGTGGGTTGGCAGCAGTCAATGTCTCATACTTCTTCAATGGGCGCTTGGCTGGCCTTCAGCGTGGAGCCATGAGTGAAAGGACAGACATTGACAAGCAGGGACGAATTGTGTCCCGCATGTTTGCTGATGGGAAAGTGTGGAGCTACTCCTACCTTGACAAGGTAAGTGAACGTGCTACCCTCACTCAGCTGGAGATTTCCCTTATTCACACTCCTCTTTTTAAGCTGACCTGATATGCTTTGCCATAAGACATTGAACATCTTTACTTTGACTCTACAAGGTCTACCCTCACACTTCCATCCTCACTGGGAGGGAGGAAAATCTAAAGGAAAATGTTATTCATAGCTCATCACTATTACCAAAAGAAAAAAGTGCTAGACACTCAGTAATGGCAAAAAGAATGGATTGTCTAATTTTATTCCCAAAAAAAAACCCCAAAAAGTGCTGCAGAAGCAGACAGAATTATCCCACTGGTATCATGGCTAATCATTATTTATGAATTGGAAATGCAGTGATTCATTTATGCCTTGCCTGAAGTTAAGCTATCAGGGTAGGGAATTTTGCCTAAAACTGAAGCACACAGAGCAACATCCTCCTACTTGACCTATTGGCTGAAACAGCCAATGGATTCTCTCTACCTAATTCCCTGTGCCTGAAAGTGCCAGATTCAGGTCTTTGTGTCAGAAAGGGTCAGGTTGGAGCAGCAGTAAGAAGAGATCCCTTAGTTGAATCTACTCCTGAAACCATTGTTGCACTATATGCTAATTTGGATGTAAATTTTAAAATATAAAAAATAAAATCAAGGAAGGAAGGAAGGAAGGAAGGAAGGAAGGAAGGAAGGAAGGAAGGAAGGAAGGAAGGGAGGGAGGGAGGGAGGGAGGGAGGAATCCCTTGGGGGCACAAGTCAAGACTCATGAAGGCTGTCCTGGTCATCTAGTCATTAGGCAGAGGCTTGCTCACCCTGGACCTCTCATCTGTACTCACCTTGATAGGGGTTCCATTTCTATTTCTTCCTTTCTTGCCTCACAATTACAGTAGTCACTTGTAGACAGAGCTGTGACCCTCTCTATAAGAGTGGGGCTGTCGTCCCTTTGGTCACCCCTGAATCCTGTTCTCATTATGCCACAAAATACTAGAATGGTTGATGAGAGAAGCAAGAATTTCCCAATTGCCTGAAGTTTGAGGCCATTTTATTCCCCCCCAAATTTGATGATTCTGGGTTATGTAATCTTCTCAGTATTTTATAAATGGAAGATATACTTTCTCTTTAGATTTAATGAGGGGTGATCAAAGCATAGTATGTGTGTCATACCTGTCTCCTGCTGGGCCAATGGTAGTCATTTCTAAACAATCACAGGATTTCTTGTTTGAGCCTGGAGGCAAACTCAGTGCCTATCACCTCAGTCCTTCAAGCCCTCTCTACTCAAAGTATGGTCCAACCAACATCAGGATCACTTGATAGCTTGTTACAAAAGCAAATTCTCAGGTCAGATCCCCCCTTCTCCCCCAACAAACTACTAGATCAGAATCTGCCTTTTAACAAGATCCTGGTTATTTCATATGCACAGTAAAGTTTGGGAAGCACTGGTCTGGGTAGTGACCATGATCCGTCAGAGTTAGCATGCCCAGTGAAATCAATCTAGTCATAATCTTTGGTATAAACTTCCCCAACCTTCCATGGCTTTTGAATTACCATTTTGGGGAATGGAACAGATTCTGTCCATTTGAGTGCCTGGTCCTAAAGAACCAAATCATATGTTCCTCCCCTCTTTCCTTCCTCCAGTCTATGGTCCTCCTGCTTCAGAGTCAGCGTCAGTACATATTTGAGTATGATTCCTCCGACCGTCTCCATGCCGTCACCATGCCCAGTGTCGCCCGGCACAGCATGTCCACCCATACCTCCATTGGCTACATCCGCAACATTTATAATCCCCCTGAAAGCAATGCTTCAGTCATTTTTGACTACAGTGATGATGGCCGCATCCTCAAGACGTCCTTTTTGGGCACTGGGCGTCAGGTATTCTACAAGTATGGGAAACTCTCCAAGCTATCAGAGATTGTCTATGACAGTACTGCCGTCACTTTTGGGTATGATGAGACCACTGGTGTTTTAAAAATGGTCAGTCTCCAGAGTGGAGGTTTCTCCTGCACAATCAGGTACCGGAAGATTGGCCCACTTGTGGACAAGCAGATCTACAGGTTCTCTGAGGAAGGCATGGTCAATGCCAGGTTTGACTACACCTATCATGACAACAGCTTCCGGATTGCAAGCATCAAGCCCGTCATAAGTGAGACTCCCCTTCCTGTTGACCTCTACCGCTACGATGAAATTTCTGGCAAGGTGGAGCATTTTGGCAAGTTTGGAGTCATCTATTATGACATCAACCAGATCATCACCACTGCTGTAATGACCCTCAGCAAACACTTTGACACCCACGGGAGGATCAAGGAAGTCCAGTATGAGATGTTTCGGTCCCTTATGTACTGGATGACGGTGCAGTATGACAGTATGGGAAGGGTGATAAAGAGGGAGCTAAAACTGGGGCCCTATGCTAACACCACAAAGTATACCTATGACTATGATGGAGATGGGCAGCTCCAGAGTGTGGCTGTCAATGACCGCCCAACCTGGCGCTATAGCTATGACCTCAATGGGAACCTCCATTTGCTGAACCCGGGAAATAGTGTGCGCCTTATGCCCCTGCGCTATGATCTCCGGGATAGGATAACCAGACTCGGTGATGTGCAATACAAAATTGATGATGATGGCTATCTGTGCCAGAGAGGGGCTGACATCTTTGAGTATAACTCCAAGGGCCTCCTAACAAGAGCCTACAACAAGGCCAGTGGGTGGAGTGTCCAGTACCGCTACGATGGTGTGGGGCGGCGGGCTTCCTACAAGACCAACCTGGGCCACCACCTGCAGTATTTCTACTCTGACCTTCACAACCCAACCCGCATCACCCATGTCTATAATCACTCCAACTCAGAGATAACCTCACTCTACTATGACCTCCAAGGTCACCTCTTTGCCATGGAGAGCAGCAGTGGGGAGGAGTACTACGTTGCCTCAGATAACACAGGCACTCCTCTGGCTGTGTTCAGCATCAATGGTCTCATGATCAAACAACTGCAGTATACGGCCTATGGGGAGATTTATTATGACTCTAACCCTGACTTCCAGATGGTCATTGGCTTCCATGGTGGACTCTATGATCCCCTGACCAAGCTGGTCCACTTCACTCAGCGTGATTATGATGTGCTGGCAGGACGATGGACCTCTCCAGACTATACCATGTGGAAAAACGTGGGCAAGGAGCCAGCCCCCTTTAATTTGTATATGTTCAAGAGCAACAATCCTCTCAGCAATGAGCTGGATTTGAAGAACTACGTGACAGGTGAGGACTTTACCACCTCAGTTGGGCAGTGGCTCCCTGTGGGGTGGTTGTCCTGGTAGATTGTCAGGAACTTCAAAAGAAGGTCTTACTTGTGATGACAGGGGAATCCTGGAGAGCTATAAACACTGGTCTGTACAGTATCTAGAACAGTCAAGTGACACCAGTACAGAGCAGTCTTCAGATCTGTTTGAAGATGTCCTGACCATTTTCAAGCCCATTTAGTTGAAATAGCTTTTATAAGAGCCCTTCCTACCCCAAGAGAGGAAAGCAGACTTATGAAGGGGGAAATAATGGGACTCTGGTGTCAAAAATATCTGGTTCAAATTCTCTTCTACTTACAAGCCAAAGGACTTTGAGCTCAGTGTCTAAACTGTCTGAGCTGTAGTTTTCTTCTCTGTGAAAGGCACTAATAAACTAACCCCACAGGGTAACTGCAAGAAGTAAGTGTACTTAATACAGGTAAAGTTTAGTGCCTGGCAAATTTAGACAGTCAATATTCACAAAAGAGTATCTGCTCATGCTATTACTATTATCTTGACAAATGAAGCATTGAGTAACCATAGGCATGAGATGACTAAGACCCAGTTCCTGACCTCACAACCAGGCTGCCAAGATACAAACACAAACAGCCAATGATAATGCAAGGCAGAATTAAATCTGTGCTACTGTACAGATGTCTGTTACCTATTCAACAAGCATTTGTACAGTGGCATTATGCTAGATTCTAGGGATACAATGATGAACAAGACAAATGCCCTTCTCTCAAAGGGGTGTGTATGTGTGTGTAGATGACTTCAAATTTGAAAACTGTGACACAGTGCACAGAAGGGCCTCATGTCATACTGGGCCTGAAGAATGAAGGGGATTTGGGTTGGCAGATATGAGCTCAAGGCTAAAGAAACACTGTGAACAAAAGTCAAAAGGACATGGGAAGCTTGGAGAAGGGTATGGATAGAGAGGCTGAGGAGAGCAAATAATCTACTTCCTCACGAAAAGTGAGAAATTGGTAAAATGAGGGTCCCTATCCATCCATCCACATACCTCCATCTATCTTCCATCCATTCACCCATTCAACAAATATTTTCATAATATCTAACATAGGCTAAGTACCAGAGATGCAGTGGAGAACAAGATAAAGTCCTTATCCTCAGGAAAATAAGAAAATCAGGATGGATGGATGGATGGATGGATGGATGCAAAGAGACCAACTTTCAGCAAGGAAGCCAGGGTCATCTCACCTGTCCATGCGTTATAGAGTAGAAACAGTAAGGACCCCAAGTCCAGGACCCTCCAAGTTCTGGGAAACCCACAGCTCTTGGCCATGAGCCAAAAAGACATCAAACCCAAAAGGTCCTTACCTTCAGGTGACCAGGGGTCACTTGCCCACCCTCAGAAATGGAAGCAGCAACTAGGTGAGCACAGGGCTGCCCTCAATGTCCCATGCTACAGAAAGATGACCTTAAATATCAACTTGTGGCCATGTGGTATCTCATTGTCAAGTTCCAAAGCCTTTCAAGTTGAGCCCAGCATTCCCCCTACAACTGAAGCAGCTGGTACCTCTTGAGCACAGGAACTATGGGCAAGCTAGTTCCCTCCTGTTCTCCCCACCACACCTCATTGAGAGGTCCTGCCATGATCTCTCTTCCCCATGGCTCAGCATGACTTTTATCCCCCATTTCACTGCAGTTTCAAATTAAAGGACCTGTCAGGAAAACATACATATACATATCAGGTAAAAAAAAGTGCTATGAGATAAAATAGGATAAGGTTTTAGTCAGAGAATGACGGGAAAGTTCTCCTATATTAAAGGTGCTCACAGAGGGCTATCTGAGGAGACAACATTTGAGCAGAGACCTTTATGAAGAGGTGGAAGGAAAGGAAGAGTGTTCAAGACATAGGAAACAATGAGAACAGGAAGGTAGACCATGCCTATCTTAGCCTTAGGAAAAGAATTCCCTCACCCTCCAGACTGTGCTTCCCAAAGCCCTGGATAACTTAGGGATGAGGCAGCTAGTGTCAAATAAAAAGGAAGCCTTCTCAGAGTGGGCTGAATGGACACTTAGAGCTGCCAAGACCCAAAAAAAAATCATCCAAGAGCACAGTCAACCTCACTGACCCCGTCAGCTATTTTCCTGGTTCTTCTGAAAAGGACAAAAAAGAATTATCAGAATTTTCTGAAAAGCAATATGCCTTTCCTCATTCCAGTGCTTCATGGAGACTCAATAAATGGGAATCAAAAAACTAAGCCCAACAAAATTGAATCCAGAAACCATTCAAAAGAGTCTAAAATAAAAGGTGGCATTAGAGAAGCACGTGTATAGAGCTGATGTGAACAGTCCAAGCTGGGGAAAGGAGGGCCCAGGCAGAGTCATAGCAGGCACAAGCCCACACCTGCTGCCCATTCAAGTTGAGCTGCCCCCTGGAGAGAGGATCCCAGCAGAGAACACCAAATCATTCTCTGCTGTTTGAATGTTGGCTAATCTGTAAACCCCGTCTAAATTAGTCTTAATTTGCCACTTA
The DNA here is from genome assembly GCF_028018385.1 of Neofelis nebulosa. NCBI lineage: Eukaryota > Metazoa > Chordata > Mammalia > Carnivora > Felidae > Neofelis > Neofelis nebulosa. The sequence goes on from NC_080782.1 coordinate 59,180,991, forward strand.
GGAGACAAGCAGAGTGGTTGAACTTGCCGCTCACAATTTAAGCAGAAGTAATTAAGATGTAGTCAGGAGGAACACAGAGAACAGAACCTTCTCTCACCAGTGCTCAAAAGAATTCGTTGAATGTTTTGGAAACAGAGCTCTCTGAATGCAAGAGGCAGCTGCTGAGGCTGGGGGGAGGTTCTGCTTCCTCCTGAGAACCAAGTACGAAAGAGGACAGTGTTGAGTGCCCGTTAGACATCCAGGCTGGAGCAGAGGTGTAGCCATCCAGAGGGGTGAAAGAAGGCCAGAAGTGGTTCTTTCCCCACCCATGGGCTCCTAAGCAGCACCCTTTCCAACAAGTATTTTTTTAAGGTAATATGTTGACAATTAATATATCTGTGATAAACAGGTATTAGGGGAAAGGATGTAAAAAAACATACTGGGAGGCAGACTCCCTCCCTCAACAACCTGCAGGGCCTCCGTCTTTTCCAGTTTGGGCATCACAGGAAGCTCCTCAGTCCCGACCAAATGGGGACCCGTGCCCATCCCCATGTCTGGCCTGTAATTTAGACCTGTTTATTCCGATGTTAGAACCCTAGGTACACCTCAAGACCCCAGTTTTGGCCTTGCTCCTCACTTCCTGTGTGACTTGGATGAGATCTGCAACTTTCTGAGGCTTTATTTCTTCATCAGCAAAAGGGTGATAATAGCGCCCACCCCATGGGGCTATGAAAAGTAAATGAGTCCTGAAGTGTGAAATGCCTAGCGCAGTGCTAAGGCTAATAAAGGATAGGGATGCATTTGTTATTTACAGGCAGCCACAAACGTGGTGGAGTTCATAGGTGAAGAGTGGAGATGCCACCTTTGCATAATTTTCTAAGGAATGTGGGGAGGGGTCTCCAGATCCACCCTGAAACAGATCCAAACTCTGGCCTGAGTGGCACTGGTTCAGCAAACCTGATACCCCAGACAGATGTGAGCTAAGCAAATGTCCTAGGTGTCATCCGCCATGACTTGTATTTTCTTTCCACCCTTTCTTCTCCCTGGCGGGTCTGTGGGCTCACAAACCTCAGGCATCTGTGAGCATGATAGGGTTTTGTGGAGTTTAATTTCCCTAAGTGAAGAGGGAGGCGCAACCTCTTTCTCACATTACCCTCTTCTCAGATCTACACTTAACACCTAAGATGCTGTTCTGACAGTGTTTTCAGAGACAGACAGTATGCTCCGTGGCCCCAACATAATCACGTAGTCTGAAGAACATGAGAGGAGGACAGTAATGAGCCATTAGGAGCATCCACCTCGCTGGCTCCTGCCCCAGTGGCTCCCTCTCTACAGACTATTTAGGGAGCCTGTCACCAGATAACACTAATTACTTCAAAAAGGAAGAGGGGTGTTTGTGTGGTGCTGAAAGTGCCTTCTAGCAGAATGGAGGAGATGAGAATGTGAATAAACATTTCAGAATAGGTTTAGATTCTGAAACTAAGCCACGTTAGAAACTTTAAGGAAAGAAAAAGAAGGTAGATGACATGTGCTATGGGTGTTCATGGGAGTGGCCATTAAAGTTTCTAGTCTCAAAGGCAGGGGGTTCTCAACATCATCTCCTGAGTACTATGGAGGGATCCCTGCAGTGAAAAGATCAGGATGGGGAGAGTCTTTGAGAGCAAGACCTCTCATGCCTTTCTGGGAATTCCCCACATACCCTATGTACCCCTGACGAAAGACAGGATGATTTTATATGGTGTACAGATGAGGTATTAAAGAACATGGAAACACAGATGAGGAAAGTTTGCCTCTTTAGTGCTTTTTATTCTTCCAATCCAGTCTAGGAAAGAGTCTCCACCCAATGCTGGTGTGTACTTCACACCTCATTAACACTTCCAACCTCCCCCTTTTAATGGAGAGAGCAGGTCTGAGACTTCCCTCAGGTAACAAAAATCCTTCTCTAATTTAATTGCATGGCTTTGTTTTCTCTAATTTTACAGTTATTCTGTTTGCATCAAGTGAGTCAGCTTTCCCATTTATGATAGTAACATAAAGTTTCTTTTTTAAAATGGACTTAAGTAAGGGCACCTGGGTGGTTCTGTCAGTTAAGCATTCAACTCGATTTCAGTCAAGGTCATGATCCCATGGTTTGTGGATTCAAGCCCTGAATTGGGTCTGTGCTGACAGCATGGTGCCTGCTTGAGATTCTCTCTCTACCCCTCCCCATTTACCTGCGTGCTGTCAAGTTTGTTTATTTTTGAGGGGGGGAAGAGGGTCATGCATTCACATGACGGGGGAGGGGCAGAGAGAGAAGGGGACAGAAAGAGGATCCAAAGCCAGCTCTGCGCTGACAGAATACCCAACGTAAGCCTCAAACTCGGAAACCATGAGATCATGACCTGAGCAGAAGTTGGATGCTCAACCAACTGAGCCACCCAGGTGCCCCTAAGTTTATTTATTTTGAGAGAAGCCTGGGTGGCTCAGTTAGTTGGGCGTCTGACTCTTGATTTTTTTTTTTTCAACATTTTTTATTTATTTTTGGGACAGAGAGAGACAGAGCATGAACGGGGGAGGGGCAGAGAGAGAGGGAGACACAGAATCAGAAACAGGCTCCAGGCTCCGAGCCATCAGCCCAGAGCCTGACGCGGGGCTCGAACTCACGGACCGCGAGATCGTGACCTGGCTGAAGTCGGACGCTTAACCGACTGCGCCACCCAGGCGCCCCTGACTCTTGATTTTTGACTCAGGTCATGATCTCACAGTTTTATGAATTTGACCCCCACATCAGGCTCTGTGCTGACAGCACAGAACCTACTTGGGATTCTCCCTCACTCTCTGCCCCTCCCCTGCTCATGCTCTGTCTCTCTCAAAATAAATAAACTTGAATGAATAAACAAACATTAGAAAGTAAAAATAAAATGGGCTTAAATGGAACATGCAGATTTGTTTTTTCAATCAGTAACTAGGGGCGCCTGGGTGGCGCAGTCGGTTAAGCGTCCGACTTCAGCCAGGTCACGATCTCGCGGTCCGTGAGTTCGAGCCCCGCGTCGGGCTCTGGGCTGATGGCTCGGAGCCTGGAGCCTGTTTCCGATTCTGTGTCTCCCTCTCTCTCTGCCCCTCCCCCGTTCATGCTCTGTCTCTCTCTGTCCCAAAAAATAAGTAAAAAAAAAAAAAAAAAATGTTGAAAAAAAAAAAAAAAAAAAATCAGTAACTAAATACCTGGATATGGCAAAACAATTGCACTGAGTAACCATGAATATCCAAAGTGGGGAAATTTATCTTCCACAGCAGCCAGCACCTACCTTGCACAGAATAGGTGCTCTGTAAATATAGGATCATTGCTGGATTAGAGACAGGCTTCTCTCTGCTTGATGCAAACACACTTAAGGCAACTGCAAATATGTATTCTTAAATGACTCTTATATGGGCTATCCCTAACAGAGTAGTTACCAAGTTATTGAAGGAACTAGTCTTGTGCCCAAGGATGATGGATGGACTGTGAATCCCAGATTCCCTCTCATCAGAAGGTTCTTTTATGCCTATATATTTAGTAGCAAAGCTAACATTAAAACCCTCACAGCAGTCCCAGGGCAGGAAGTCTTCTTCACCTCTTCAGAAGTATGCTCTTAGGTACCATTAGTTCCTCTGTCAAACTTACACTAGTCAGGGCAGCTTTTGCCACATACATTCAGTGTTCTTTCATTCATTCACTCCATGGAAACTTACCGATCACCTATTTTGTGCCAGGCATTATCATAGGACCTGGGAGGGCATCAGTGGATAAAACAAAGCTTTTACCTCCCTGCCTGGAAGGAAATCACATTCTGAGAGAGACAAACAGTAAACAATAAGTACACAAATGATACAGTGTGTTTGAATGTGATTACTTTAGGGACAGAGGGGTGGAGACAATGAACAGAGTACGGGGACTTGGCATTGCTGGTGGTGGAGAAGGGGGACAGATTTTAAATGTGGTAGTTGGGTTTGTCTTATTGAAGAGGCAACATTTGAACAAGACTTAAAAGAGGTCAGAAAGCCAGAAAATACTTTTAGGGAAGTACACTCTGGGCAGAGGAGCTTGTCGATGCAAAGCCCCCAAGATGAGTGTGTGCCTGACATGTTCAAGAAACAGCATCAAGGCTGGAGCTGTGTAAGCAAGGAAAAGAAAGGGAGAACCTGAGGTCCAACAGATAATGAGTGCCCTTATAGACCAGTAGGAAGACTTTGGCTTCTTCACTGAGAAAAAAAGGGAGTTTCCTGGAGTGTTCTCAGCAGAGGCATGGCATGGTCTACTCCAGGTTTAAAGGCTCGTTCTGGGAGGACCTAGGTGGCTCATTTGGTTCAATGTCCGACTCATGATTTCAGCTCAGGTCATCATCCCAGGGTCATGGGATTGAGCTCCACGTCAGGCTCTGCATTGAGCATGGAGCCTGCTTGGGTTTGTCCCTCTGTCTCCCTCTGCCCCTCTCTCCCGCTTATGCTCTCTCACTTCTCTCTTTCTAAAATAAAAAAATAAAATAAAGCCTGGTTCTGTCTTATCTGCTATGCTGATAAGACATTGTGGGACAGCAAGATGGAAGCAGGGAGGCCACTTAGAAGTCCAGGTGAGGGATGATGGGCCAAGGTCAAGGTGGTGAAGTGACAAGAAATGGACACAGATTCTGGGTCTGTTTTAAAAGTAAAAGTAGAGGATTTCACCCTTTACTCAGCAATTCAGCAATTTCACACCTAAGTTTGTATATAAGCAAGAGAACTGAAAATGGGTTTTCAAACAAAAATCTGTGAGTAAAACCTACCCAGATATCCATTAACTGATGGATAAATAAAATGTGGTATATACAAACAATGGAATATTATTAGCCATAAAAAGAAATGAACTATTGGTACATGCTACAACAAGGATGAACCTTGAATACATTAAGTGAAAGAAGCCAGACACAAAAGGTCACATATTGTATGACTGCATTTATAAGAAATGTCCAGAATAGGCAAATGCACAGAGATAGAAAGCAGTTTGGTGGTGGTCAGGGACTGAGGGGAAAGGAGAATGTAGAATGACTGCTAATAGGTATAAGGCTTCTTTTTGAGGTGATGAAAATGTTCTGGAATTAAAGAGTAACGATGGTTGTACAACATTGTGGATATACTAGAAGCCACTGAACTGTGCACTTTAAAATGATTAAAATGATGAATTTTATGTTATGTGAATATTACCTCAATAAAAAAAAAAGTAGAGGATTTATCAGATTTAGATGTGGAGAGCAAGGAAAAGAAAGGAGTTAAGGATGGTAGCTGGAAGGATGGAGTGGCCATTATCTGGGATGGAAAAGTCTGTGATGGGACAGGTTTGGGGAGGAAGATCAGGGGTTCAGTGTTGGACAAAACTTTGAAATGTAAATAGATATATTAGTTTAGAGTTCAAGGAGAGACACAGGATGGAGATATAAATTTTGGAGTCAGCATCAGCATTTAGATGGTAGCTAGGGCCCTAAGGATGGATAAGATCACCATGTTTGTGAGAGTAGATAGAGTGGAGATGTTCAGAGACTGAACATTCCAACATTAAAGGGCATTCCAACATTAAAGAGATCAGGAGGGTGAAACTAGGTGGCTCAGTCAGTTAAGCGTTTGACTTCAGCTAGGTCATGATCTCGCAGTCCATGAGTTCGAGCCCCACATCCAGCTCTCTGCTGACAGCTCAGAGCCTGGACCCTGCTTCAGATTCTGTGTCTCCCTCTCTCTCTCTGCCCCTCCCCACCTCACACTCTCTCTCTCAAAAATAAATGAACATTAAATTTTTTTTAAAAAAAGAGATCATGAGGCAGATGAGGAAGAACCAAGAAGGGACAAAGAATGCCTACCACAGTAGGAGAAGGACAAGCAAGTGAATGTGTTGACCAGAAAGTCAAGAAGAAAATGAAAGCAGGAGAATTCAACCTGTCAAATATTTCTGATAAGTCAAATAAGATAAGGACCCAAGATTAACATATGACTTAGCAACATGGAGGTCATTCATGACCTTAACAAGAGTTGGTTCAGTGGAATAATTGGGGACAAAGTCTGGTTCAAAGGAGAATAGGAAACAAGAAGTGGAGAGAATTATTTTGATCTTGAGAAGTTTTTATCAAGGAGGGTGAAAGAAAAGGATGGTAGCAAATGGGAGAATAGGGACAATAAATTTATTTTTTATATAATTTTTAATATAAATTTTAATATAAATATTTGAGAGAAAGAGAGAACATGGATGCATAAGGAAGAGAAAGGCAGAGAGAGGAAGAGAAAGAGAATCCCAAGCAGGCTCCATGCTGTCAGTGCAGAGCCCAACATGGGGCTCCATCTCACAAACCATGATATCATCAGACACTTAACCAACTGAGCCACCAGGTGCCCCAGGAATTTCTTTTAAGGTGGACATTTGGTAGCATTTTTGTATGCTGACAGGGTTGATCCATTAGAAGAGGGAATAATTTGGTGCCATGGGGAAGAGAGAGAGAGTTGCTAGAGTGATATCCTTGGGTGGGCAAGAAAAGATGCTATCTACTACACACAGGGAGGGTTGACTTTAACAGCTCATCTAGATTAACAAGAAAAAGGTGGGAAATACAGGTACCGATGCTGGAAGGCCAGTAAATGTGATGAGAGTTTAGGGGAATTCCCCTCTGGCTGCATCAGGATGTTTTTGTTTTTGTTTTCAGAATAGGAAACAATGTCAGCTGCTCTAGTGAGAAGAGAAAGCAGATGTTGAGGGTGTTAGGGGAGAGGAGAAATGTAACATCACCCAGCAGAATGGGAGAATGACTGATGGAGTAAGGGAATATTGTCAGGCAGCAGGAAGGCACAGTTGGGGTTCACGGTCAAGAATTTAAAGGGACACCAGTCAGTGTAGTTAAGTTTGTTTCTCCAGACATATTCAGCTGCACAGGTCCAAATAAGGAATGGGAAAACATATGGATTTAACCAAAATTGTGATTTTCACCGAGCAAGTGATAAAGTGAGAACGGGACACAGGATCTGGGAATATATACAAGGAATGATTCTAATGATTGGCTATGGATATGTGCTAGGTAAGAAAAAAGACCAACATGTTGAGGAACAGAGACAAGAAGCTCAGGAGGTTTTGAAGGTCCCAGGGAGGGGGAGAGAGGATCAAGGAGCATGGGTGTCAGGTTATAAAATGAGTAAACTAGAAAGGAGTCCAGGTGGTGGTCAGAGGGTGATGTGCATGATTGAGATAATGGTAGATCAGAATCATTGGTGATGACAGGGTCCAGAGGATGAATATGGGGGTTGGGGGAGGGGGCATCGAAGGAATGAAGAGGCCAGAATGTTGGAAGGATTAATCCTTATATAACGAAGTCACTAAGAACGAATTTAGAAACAGATGGAGAGAAGGACAGTGGAGCAGGAAATCACCAAGAAACTGCAGGTGAGTGAGTGGCCCAGGGGTCAGTAATGACTGCAACAAGGAGCACTTGTACCTCCAGGCCCAGCAACGGTAGGAGAAGTGGAGAGACATAGGGCATGATGTTGGGGTGCCCATTATAAACAGGGATAAGGAGCATAAAAGGGAGATTCCTGCTGGGCTCCAGGCCGATGCCATGGGTGAGACTTTGAGCGCTCAAGGGATTCATGTCCCAGGCTCTCTGCTGATCACTGTGGAAGGAGACAAGGCAGCCTGAGGGCCTCGGTCTTACTCTGAGAGCCTGAATTAGTCAATGGACAGCAGGACCATGGGGCAAGAGATAGAATTCCCAAAACAAGGGACTCAGTCATGACCCTGGCAGGGGAAGGGAAGTCTTACTCTGGGCATGCAAGAGCACTCTCCTGGCCTCTCTCTGAAGAGTAGGTACCTGAAAAAAAGGGTCTCAGGAGCCAGAAGACTTTGGGCATTCCATATACCTTTGGAACACCCTTTCTATAAAAAGCCAGCCTCAGGGCAGCCTCCTGCCCCTGCCAATGTCTTACGTAGTGTTAATAATCATCACTTATCCATCTAGTTGATCATTGTATGTCCATCTTCCAAACACATTAACTGGCATATAACAGATGCCTCCTTAAATACTTGCCAAGTGAGGGAGTTCATATTTATTGAGCTATCTATGTCCCAGGCACTGTGACAAGTCCTTTACATGGATTTCTCCTTCAACCTTCACAACAACCCAACAACACTGGTCTAGCTATCATCCCAATTCACATCTGAAGAACCTGAAACTTAGAGAGGGGCAGGAACTTACCCAAGGTCACAAAGTAAGGGGAATCAAAACTAGATCTTCCACCAGCACTGGCCTCCTACATCACCACATGGGGGTTATCAAGTGACCAAGGTTGGAAGAACATCCTTCCTAGGACCCATGTAAAGCAGCTCTGGGTCCAGACCAGGAGACCTTCACAAGCTCTTGCCTCCCTCCCCTGCTGGACTCCACACCCAACCACCCATTTTGTTTTGTTCTCTCCCCAAGATCCTCAACTGCTTTCCATCCATCATGATTCAGAAATCTTTATTTTTGTTTCCACCATAGATGTGAAAAGCTGGCTTGTGATGTTTGGATTTCAGCTTAGCAACATAATTCCTGGCTTCCCAAGAGCCAAAATGTATTTCGTGCCTCCTCCCTATGAATTGTCAGAGAGTCAAGCCAGTGAGAATGGACAGGTAAGCGGAGGTTGCTGCCAAGAATATGAATTATTGTCCTCATTCCCTGTTGCAGACAGAACCGCATGGGAGCCAAGGGCACATCAGTAGGGGAGGAAAACATCAGAGCTGGGTATAAAAAGGTGTCTGAAACATTGTGACTTCCCAGGAAAGCGAATGTCAGGGCTATCACCTGTCTGGTGCAGCAAATATTTCTTCCCAACCTCAATTATGACCTTAATTGTGGTATCATTATCTGTTCAGTGTATACCCTTGAGTCACTCCTTGATTAACAATAGCACCGAGAAACCTAGTAGCAACCTACCATCTGCACTGCCTATAAGATCATAACCCTCTTGGCTTTTATGGGACATAATATAACTGTGGTTTGCAGTTTCTATCCCATTAAAGAACATTTTTATGCCTGACATAAAACCTCAGCGGTTTATGGCCCAAATGTATACAGATTGAGTTTTCAGAACATAATTTGTGCTTGGGTCTTTCAGTGATGACCGAGAGGTGGTCAGTTTCCATTTGGGTGCTGCGGAGACACTGGCACGGTCAGACAGGAGGGGTGGGCAACAGTGTTCAGATAACCCCTGTTACAGAACAGTGCCCAGCAACATAAAAGTCTGAAAGGTCTCAGCTGCTCTGAATAATCATCCACACTATGTAACTAGAGAGAGACAAGGAGGAGCTGGTGGGTAATTGAGAACAACGTCCTCTCAGCTCTGCCCTTCGGGGACCACTCAGTGGATGAATAGCCATCATTTCTCTCATTTATCTAAGTGCTGTTACCTCCCAAACACAGCCTCTTCCATTATCCCAGCCTGTCCCCCAACCACCAATTGAGAGGAGTTGTAATTTGTGAGTAGAGAGCTCAAGGCCAAGGAGATAATGGTGATTTCGTCCCTCTGCAGAACTGGGGCTAGGATCCAAAGCAAATGACTCAAAGCCCAGGGATGTTCCCTCTGGCCCACAATGCCAGAACCTCTTAGTCTGGTGCTTCTGAAACATTAATATGCACACAAACCACCTAGGGTATGCCTCGTTAAGATGTAGCTTCTGACTCAGTAGGCCTGAGATTCTGTTTTTCTAACAAGGCAGGTCCTGGCGATTCTTTTGCTGCTAGCCATGCTTTGAGTAGCAAGGTCTTAACCCAAGGAAGTTAATGAATGCTGAGGGCATTGGCCTCGAAAAAAATCTAGGTCACAGCAGCAGGGTTCATAGCTTCTCAAACAAACACCCTGCCCTACAGGTCAGGATAGTCCTGGGTCTGAAGTGTGCAAGGCAGCTGCCAAACCATCTGAGGGCAGAGTGACTCTCTCTTCTCCAATAATGGAGAGACATGGTAAGTGGGTAGGCCTGGGTATAGATGTCAGCAAGGTGGCAAACCTCTGTACTGTCTTTTTAGTTAGGGTCACAGTTACAAGGCGGACAGGTCACACCATCAGAGCACTGGGAACCAGCCAGCCTCTGCTAGTTTCAAAAGGTAGGACGTATTAGCTGGCATCGTTACAGATAGAAGACTAGTTCTTACAGGGAGTCCAAGAATTCCCCTTTCTGAGCCTTTTTTTAATGAGCTTCTTGGCCCATGCAAAGAGCTGCCCAGACCATCATCTCAGCCTTCTGTGTTTTCTTCTGCCCACAGCTCATTACAGGTGTCCAGCAGACAACTGAGAGGCATAATCAGGCCTTCATGGCTCTGGAAGGGCAAGTTATCTCGAAAAAGCTCCATGCCAACATCCGAGAGAAAGCAGGCCACTGGTTTGCCACCACCACACCCATCATCGGCAAAGGCGTCATGTTTGCCATCAAAGAAGGACAAGTGACTACCGGCGTGTCCAGCATTGCCAGCGAGGACAGCCGCAAGGTGGCTTCCGTGCTGAACAATGCCTATTACCTGGACAAGATGCACTACAGCATTGAAGGCAAGGACACCCACTACTTTGTGAAGATTGGCTCGGCCGACGGTGATCTGGTCACACTGGGCACCACCATCGGCCGCAAGGTGCTAGAGAGCGGGGTGAACGTGACCGTGTCGCAGCCCACACTGCTGGTCAACGGCAGGACTCGAAGGTTCACCAACATTGAATTCCAGTACTCCACGCTGCTGCTCAGTATCCGCTACGGCCTCACCCCTGACACCCTGGACGAAGAGAAGGCCCGCGTCCTGGACCAGGCGAGACAGAGGGCCCTGGGCACTGCCTGGGCCAAGGAGCAGCAGAAAGCCAGGGATGGGCGAGAGGGGAGCCGCCTGTGGACTGAGGGCGAGAAGCAGCAGCTCCTGAGCACGGGACGTGTGCAAGGTTATGAGGGGTATTACGTGCTTCCTGTAGAGCAATACCCAGAGCTTGCAGACAGTAGCAGCAACATCCAGTTTTTAAGACAGAATGAGATGGGAAAGAGGTAACAAAATAATCTGCTGCCATTCCCTGTCTGGATGGCTTGGCGGGAGTAACTGTTATCTCCTCTCCTAAGGAGATGAAGACCTAACAGGGGCACTAAGGCCGGGCTGCTTTAGGATACCAAGTGGCAAGGAAGCTCACATTTTTTGAGTTCAAATGCTACTATCCAAGCAAGAAGTCCCACATCCTGAAGTAGACTAAAGCCTGGCTGAAAATTCTGAGGAAAACAAAACAAACGAATGAATGAACAAACACACAAAATGTTTCAAGTTCCCCTAAAATATGACCCACTTGTTCTGGGTCTACACAGGAAAAAAAAAAAAAAAAAAAAAAAAGACACGAAATGTCTAAAAGGAACAAGAGAACAGAAAAACAAAACAACAAAACACAAAAAAAAACAAAAAACAAAAAAACAAAACACGTACACACGACCGAAAAACAAAGACGTGAAGACGAGAAGGCCTCCTATTCTATTACCTCACTCATCCACACGTGAGCGACGCAGACACATCCACCAGGGCCAGCGTCACAGACCAGCTGAGGAAACCGATTCAGACTGCTTGTTGGACAAATACCACAGACGTTTTCGTTTCAACCAGTACAGGTGCATTGAAAACACGACTTTGGGGGTGATTTGTGTGTAGCGACCGGGGAGGGGGGGATACAAGTGAAAGAGTGAGCACTGGAAATACTTTTTAAAGAAAGAAAAAAAAAAAACTAAAAACACACACACAAAAAAGGAAATTACTATCAAAAAATCAAAGCAAGATTATACCGTTCAGCACTTAACTCTCAGGTCCCAACTTAGTCCGGCCTGAGTTAATTTATTTGAGCGCAGAGTGTACAATTTAATTCAAAATGGTGGCTATAATCACTACAGATAAATTTCATACTCTTTTGTCTTTGAAGATTCCATTGTGGACAGTAATACGCAGTTACAGGGTGTAGTCTGTTTAGATTCCGTAGTTCGTGGGTATCAGTTGCAGTAGAGGTGTGGCATTGTGACACTCTTGCTAATGGGCACCACTTCAGATCACCCTGTACATACATAAGCCTCAAGGCACAATCACCGTTTCAGATTTTAAATTATTAGTGTGTTTGTTTGGTCCAGAAACTGAGACAATCACATGACAGTCACCACGAGGAGAGAAAATAAAAAATAAAAAATAAAAAAAAACCACAAAAAATAAAAAATAAAAAAAAAAGTCTAATAAGAACTTTGGTACAGGAACTTTTTTGTAATATACATGTATGAATTGTTCATCGAGTTTTTATATTAATTTTAATTTGCTGCTAAGCAAAGACTAGGGACAGGCAAAGATAATTTATGGCAAAGTGTTTAAATTGTTTATACATAAATAAAGTCTCTAAAACTCCTGTGGACACTGGTCTTCTGTGGAAATGCTTTGAGGTGAGGAAAATGTAAAGGCTGATGGAAGAAAAGGGAGCTTCCTAGACATACAGGCTGAGCTGGTATTTCAAACTTTGGGAGGAACTTTTGTTAGAAGGCAGCTCAATGCTCCCCAAACTGCTCTAAGTGCTAGAATGATCTCTGCCTACATCTGCAGCCCCCTTTTCTGCATGGATCAGAAGTGAGGAAAGTCTGGGCCTGGGGCTGGATCCATGCATGGGTGGGTCCCTCCAGCCCTCAAGGGACAGTCAGGCTTCTCCCTGATGCCACGTTCTACTTCCAGGAAGTGCTGACAGGAAGTGAGGGCAAACCCTCTCACCTCACTGGGAGATGTGCATGTATTTGTGTGTGTTTATATTTTCTTCCAGATTAATTTACTCCCATATTTGCACACTTGGGGCAACCCAAATAAGGAGAACACTTATGATTTGGATGAATTTTCTTCCACCAAGGCCACAGAGGAATACCATAATCAATAGCTAATATTTATTGATGCTTACTAATGCCAAGAACAGCGCTAAGTGCTCTGCACACAATATTTTCATTTAATCCTCATCTTTCATTCATTCAGCAACATTATACAGAGAGCTTGTCATGTGCCAGGTCCTGTGCTAAGTTCCAGGGATAAAGGAGGTGGGCAGGCATAAACTTGGGTCCTCGCCTCTTGAAACTAAGGGTCAAGGATGTAAACAGATGATAGTCAAATCATTACACTAAGCAGTGAAAATGGCAGGGGTATTAAGCGCCAAGAAGGATAGATGTATAAAGCTATGGAAGCACATTACTGGAGAGGTGACCTAGAGTGAGAACATCACAGAAGTTGCTGGGGGCTGAAAGAGTTAACCAGGTGAAGAGACTGAAAAGCATTCCAAACCTAGGGAACAGAATATCCAAAGGATCTGTGGTGAGACAGTCTGAACTCAAAAGAGGTTAGCAGGAACCGGAAGATGCACAGATTAAAAAGAAAAAACCCTTCAGTCTTTCTTTCATTAAAAACAAGAGGGAGTCTTTTCATAAACAAGTGCTCTGGACACAGTATGGCTGACGTGGTCATCTGTGTGAGGTGAAGGAGATGGCTGGCGGCCACTGACCTGATATGAAGACATTTGGGACTTCAGAAGGAAATGGAAGTGCATTGAGTGGCTGGATTGCAAGGACAAGCTCCTGGTATCATTCATTCTGCAGGTGAGGAAACTGAAGCCAATTTTCCACAGCCAGTAAGTGGTGGAATAAGATTCAAGCCTAGCTGTGACTGACTTCAAGGCCTCCCCAGGAGGTCTAGGGAGGACACCACCGAGACCCTTCCAGTGCTTTGAGTCACTGCTGCCTTCCCAGTCATCCAGCCAGGCCAGGGGTGGTTTCCCCAGGCATAAGGAAAGGGAGAGAGAGGCAAGGGTGGCCTGCTTTACACCAGGTTGTCAAGTGTCATGGGCCCTGTTAGCATTATCAGCACAGCAGGCGAGGCTTCAGTAAACCACACTGGAACAAACACGTTTCGGACAACTTCCCTCTCAGAAGCATATGTGAACACTTTTGCCAAGTGCCGTGAGTTTGCACCATTTCCCTTCAGGAGGGAGGCAGGAATCAGTTCCTCCTATGTGCTTTGGTCCAGCTGCTACCTGCCTTTAATCTGAGTGGTGTCAGGGTCACTTGGATATATACTCACAGAGCAGCCTCCAACTGATCATGGGGCCAGCCTGAATCCTGGTTTGTTGGGGGCTATAAAGGTGTTACTCTGTTGTGTCTCCCTGGGTAGAAGCAGCCAGTGGGACAAAACATGACAGTTAATCACAGGCAAGAAGCCAGTGGGGAGCTCGTTTAGCCCAGAGCTCCTCTGCCCCAACCAGACTCTTAGGTGGCAGGTAGACCCAAAGGGGTGGCCAAATAGTGTGGCAGACAGGGAATCACAAAATGTCACCAGAAATTCACTAGAACCTGAAACTCTCCTCTTGTATGCCAACCATCTTTGAATTATCTATGAGTTTCCTCCTACACCTAGACCAGTCCAAGCCCTCACAATATACACACATGAATCAGTAACATGGAAGGGGAAGACAGCCTTGGGTAAAAATCCTCTCCTGCCTTTTCTCAGGCTAGAATGGTCCTAGAATGACGGGAGGAAATTCTTGACCTCTCCCAGGGCATTTGTACCTTGATACAGAATTCTGGAAAGGCAGTGCAGGGGATAGAATTGTGCAAAGACGGCCTGCCTGGAAACACGTTCTAACTCCATGACTCCCTAAACATGGGAGCTTGAGATGATTACATTAGAGTAAATAGTAATAGCTGTTGTATAAGAGATATACCCAGCATAAGTTAACACAAAAAAAGTTGAATTCTTACTCATATAGTCATCCACTGTGGGTCAGGGATGGGAATGGCTCTGCTCCATTCAGTCACTCAGGGCCCCAGCCTCCTTTCACCTTGTGGCTCAGTCTTCTAGGTCTTCAGAATCTTCAACATCCTCTCCATTGAGCTGGTTGATGACACAAGACCCAAGACCACGTGTGTAACTATTTTATTTTGAATGGGTCCTACCTGAAAATGAGACATAGCCTCTCCACTCTCATATATCCATGGACCCACCTGCTGCAAGAGAGACTAGAAAATGTAGTCTGACTCTGACCTTCAGAAGAGGAGACTGGATATTAGTGAGCCCAAGCAGTCTCTGACATGTAACTCATGTCCAAGAGCCTCTGTTCCCTCACTTGTACATGAGGATTAGTAAGAACAAGGCTGCCATGATGACTAAATAAGATACTGTATCACTAACGTACGCTAAGTACTCAGGAAATGTTAGTTTTTATTACTTTTAAATCTTTGCTCCAAGCACAGGTTTTCTAAGTGTGAAAATTGAGGAATGGGCCATTCATCACATGGGTGAGATTTTTATGCAGGGGTTGGGAAGATGAAGGAGGACCTTCCCTCAAATCGCACTCCACGTGGCAATTCCCCTCTTCCAGACCTAGAGAACATGAACAGGTACTCTCAGTGTGAAACCCTGGTTCATAGCCTCAAGGGCTCTTCAGAAAGATTGACATTTGCAAGGTCAAAGGTCTCAACAACATAAAGACAGACTATGTGAGAAAGACACCCATCAATGTTGATATCCATCAATATTCAATCACCGAGCACAATTTTGTCCGGCATGTTGGAAGCTGGGCATACAAAGATAAGTATCTCACGGTCCAAGATCTCATAGTCCAAGGTGTGAAGAGAAACAAGCCAATCAATGGGACACAGTAGGCTCAAGGGCACATAGAAGTGATGCATAAAAATGTGAAGCCCATGGGGTGCCTGGGTGGCTCAGTCGGTTGAGCGTCCAACTCTTGATCTCAGCTCTGTTCATGATCCCAGAGTCATGGGATTGAGCCCCGAGTTGGGCTCTACACTGAGCATGGAGCCTGCTCAAGATTTGTTCGTTCTCTCTCCTCTCCTCTCCTCTCTCTCCCCCCCCCCTCAGCTCCTCCCCCACACACGCACTCTCTAAAAGAAAATAAACAAAAATGTGAAGCCTAGAGGAGAGGGCTGCAAGTTCTCTCCACGAGCATTTGTGCTGAGCCTTCACAGGTAAGAGAGTGTCATTTGGAAAAGGTGGAAGAGGGCACTCTGGGCTGAGAGGGAAGTGTGTATTAGACACAGGAGAGAGAAAAAAATATGCAAGTCGACCGGGGAGAAATCCAGAAAGGCTGGAACAATGGCTACGCATGAGCCCCCTGGCCGCGTATTACAATCAGCTGGGGGCTTTCGAAACATACCTACGACCTCCAGGTCCCAGGTCAATTAAACCAGAATCTCCAGGGCTGTGAGCACGGGGAGGCATGGAAGCTCCCCATGTGATTTTCATGTGCAGCCTTGCCAGGACTGAGAAGCACCAGGTCAGAGCCAAACAAGTGGCGCGGGCCTGGGATGAGGAGTGTGGGAGAGATTGAAGCAGGAATGAAAATCAGGCCAGGAAGCTGGACATTCTCCTGCAGGGCTGGAGGGGGCCTACGTGGGGTCCTCCACCCTCCACGATTAGGAAATCCTTCCATGAGCAAAGAAGGGAGTAAAGGGGAGCCAACGAAATAGAGCCTGGGAAATTTTAACAGCCCGAATGTACCAGCCCAGATTGAGGACCTGAACTGGGGCGATTGGGGAGAACCGAAGGAGAGCTCCTCAGAACACCATTAGAGAAGGGAGGACAAGGCTGTGGGACTCCCTGCGTGTTGGGGATAGTGTCTGTACGACACAGAGCATCAAGGGCAGGATCCCAGTGTAGGTCTCCAAGGAAAGCCTCATGTGCACCAACGTCTCTCCTCCCCATCCCACTCCGGTGAAAGTACTCAACACCTCAGGAGAGGGGTTTAAGAAGTCTAAGGCTTACCTTTAGGGAGCCTCTGAGGGGCCCAAGTTGGGACTTTCCAGGACAATTCTGGTTTGCCACACCCAAGTCCCACCTTCCATCCTGAGGGAGCTGGGCAGCCTGAGCCTCCTCTGACTCCCAGAGCTGGCACTATGACTGTGCAGCAGCCCTCCAAAAGCAAGGCTGCACCAGCACTGACTTCTCCTGTTTCCCAAAGCCCCACCTTCCCCAGCGATCACTTCTTCCTGGAAAATGCTGGGCTTGCAGTTTGGCCACTAGATGGCGGCCTTTCCCACAAAACCTTCTAGAGCTGCGTCTGTCGGCTCCAGACGGGTTTACATGTAAAGTGCTGGGCAGTGCCAGTCACTTAACAAGTGCATATTAAATAGTAAGCTACTATTCAGGAAAAACATCAGGCCTTTTTTGAATTATGGTCTTTGGAGTCAAAAACAAAAAACAAACGCTGCTTTAAATCCCAACTGTTCCACTTTCTAGCTAAGCCTTGGCTCTTAACCTCTGAAGACTCAGTTTCCTCCCCTGTAAAATTGGTAGAATACTATCTCACAGGATTGTTGTAGTAAACACCCAATCTAGTGCCTAGCACATAGGGATGGCTACTGACTGACCACAAATTACTATTATTCTTAGTCAGTGAGGACTGAAGGTGGGGCTCCCGCCTTGAAACTAGCTGCACACACAGTCCCAGTCTTGAAGTCTTGATTTGTGAAGAAGTCAAGGTTCCACTGCCCCCTCCATCTTCCTACCACACAAGCTACATAAAGCAAAAGGGCCTTTCTCTGCTAGCAGGCCCTAACAGTGGGAGGCCTGTGACCCCTCAAGGACAACCTTCCCAGTGGCCATCCTGCCAGAGAGGAACTAGGAATGCATTGCTTGGGTCCTTATCTGGGTTCTCAGTAAGTAGGAGGTGACCACCTGGCACCCAAACCAGCTCCACAAGCCTTCCCAGGGCTCCAGGGTCCCCAGGCCTGGGCAGAACAGAACAGAACCTCCTCTTGCCTGTCCCCACCTGTCTTTAGTGCTCCATGGGTGTGGCCACCTGTACAAAGCACTCCCCTCATTCTCTCCCCCTCTCCCTTCTCTACACCCTTCCAATGGCTCCCCACCCTGGCTGCCTTCTCCCTCTAAACCAACTCCAGTGGCAGTGAAAGTGATCTCCTTACGCGTATGCATTCATAAACCCTTTTGCCCACATGGATTGTATTTGAATTTTACCACCACCTGAGAGGCCAGGAGGAGCTTAGAGAGCTAAAGTAACTAACCAGAAGGTACACAACAAAACAGGCCCCTCCCAGGGGGCTGGTAGTTCTGTTCCCAGTCTATTACCATCATGTCCACTCCTGGGCCACCCCCTCCACAGCCCTTATGTTAGTGTTAGCTCAGCCAAATACATGCAGATTTCATTCTAACATGCTTCTTTACTTTCCCTCCACCTTTTTAAGGTTTTTTTTTTTTTTAAGTTTATTTATTTTGAGAAAGAAAGAGCACAGGCAGGAAGAGGCAGAGAGAAGAGGGGAGAGAGAATCCGAAGCAGACTCCACGCTGTCAGCAAGGAGCCTGACACAGGGTTCGATCTCACAACCTCATGTAGATTTATTCCAAGGCAGGGCCCCTGGCCAGAAGCAATCTGTCCAGCTGCCTTTAAGGCAAGCACACGAGCTACAGGAGATGGAGACAATGAACAGTGCTTGGCTCTGCCCCCAGGTGGCATCACTAATCAGGAGACTAGAGATGATACGTGACAGAACCCCAACTAACTCAAAGCAAAAACTGGGAAGTTCAAAAACATGATGGCTTCAGACATGGCTGGATCCAGACACTCAAATGATGTCTTTGCTCCCCTTCCAGTTCTGCTTCCCTTGAGATGTGGCTTTATTCCCAGGTGGGCTTTCTCCACATGTGGGAAAGATGATTACTAGCACCCTCTCACCTACGTCCCCATGGTACCCATGGAAAAGGCAGAGAGATTCTCCCTCAAACTCCCAGAGAACTTGGATGGGCCCAAATCCCATCAGGACCATAAAGAAGAGGGAAGGGATGGCTCCCCCAAGGAAGATAACTTCCTGGACAAAAAACGTTAACTGCTGATAGGATATCTACTGACATCACTCATTTTTGTCCATTCTATCAATAAATAGTGCCCAACATAGCTTAGGTGTTCGTTTGAAAAGCCAGGTGCTAGGGATACAAGGATGAATAAAACACAGCTACCCAGGAACTAGTGAGGAACATAAACAATAGCAACACAATGTGGAAGTGCTGGGGAGAGAACTACACAGTGGGTGATGGGGATTTGGAAGAAAGGAAAAGGGCATGTGTATCACTAGTGCCCTGGGAAGATATAGACTGCATCTTAATAGCCAAAAGGCATCCAGCCCCTCACAGCTTCCTGCCAAGTTTCTTGCCCACCTACCATGGGTCTTTTTCCTTCCCTTGGGAAGACAGGAAAGCTCTTATCAACACCAGCCTAGAGAACCTCTCCCTGGGTTGAACTGTGTATAGGGAACTAGATGTCCCTCACTCCCTCCTTTCCTCTTGAATATATGGGGAGCAAGACTACCCCTCAGTGTCAACCATGTAAGGAGAGGTTATTCTGCCCATCGGACGAGTTTCCTCAATCTGGGCATCAGCAACATTTGGAGCCAGGGGTGCTCTGTCATGGGGGCTGGCTTGGTGCAGTGTGGGGTGTTTAGTGGCATCCTTGGCTTCTACCCACTAGATGCCAGTGGTGGTTCCCTGTCTGTGTGTCCCGAGGGTCCCTGCTGTGACAACCCAAAATGTCTCCAGACATTGCCAAATGCCTTATGAGGGCCGGAGGGGAGGGAATCACCCTCCATTGAGAATCACTGCTCTAGTTCATTTTCCCCTGACCCCTTCCCTCCCTCATTTCTCCCCAGACCACAGCCTTTGGAAAGAAGCCTCTGCCCTCTGGTTAGGGAGGCTAATTCTCCCTAAGGAGACATTTACCAGGGCTTGCCTATGTTCATCCAAGGAACAGCCCCCAAGCCAGGGGTTCTAGAACTAGACTAATAAAGCTCTGCCCTGATTCTCCTCGGCTCACCATCCGGGAGTTCTCAGTAGCTGAGTTCATGAGCCGAGCCATGAGCCCAGAGAGGAGGAGAGAATTGATTGCTCTGCCCCACCCCTCCCAGATCCTCCCTCCACCCCCCAGACCTCCCTGAGAAGCCAGAGGCATAGAGCATTCCTGAGACAGAACAGCTGCGGGCTCTGTCTGCAGCAAGGGGCAGCCTCATGAACGTTACACTGATGACTGTCAGAGCAGTCCAAATGAGAGGACCTTCCCCTGGCACTTGGGGGGAGGTGCTAGGACCCGAGATGACAGGGTCATGTTTTATTTCCTCCTTCCCATCTTGCCCCTCTGCTGGCGGTCACACAGCCCCTGAAATGGAGCATGGATGATGCCCTAAGAACAGAGGGAAGGCAGACAAGCCCTCATCTACCAATGACACACAGGCCTCACCCCACTGCCTCATGGCCTCAAACCCAGCTTCTCCCTGAGGCTCCACACAGCATGGACTCCTTATACTCAGGAACCACTCACCAGGCTGATACATGGGTCTCCTCCCAGCCTTGTGTTCAGTGACATCACCCTGGTGGCTTGAAATGAGCCATGGTGGGGATATCTACATCATGGAAATCAGTAAATTTCCAGGAGACTGGCGTGGGGTTGGGGTGGTAGGACACAAAAGAGAATAAAAACGCCAAAGAGGCATGGGGAGAAGAAAAGACAGAGGATATCCATGGGTTAAAAGCTTTCTCTATTGTGCACCTGAAACTAATCTAACATGGTGTCAACCACAATTTTAAAAAAGCTTTCTCTGTTGACTTCAATGATGTGGGCACTTTGAAACTCAAGGGTCAGGAACTCTGGCCTGGCACCATTATAAAATTAATAATAACTGTGGCAGAAGCAGCCAGAGAACATTTTCTACATTCTTCCAAATTTTAAGGGTGGGTTTAACCAGCTCACAAAGACACTGTTTGGGCCACAGTGCATACCACCCCCTGCAGTGGGCACAGATCCCTTTGTTGGGGACTCAGGCATTTATTCCTCCCTCCCACCCCTTTCCCCCCCCCCCCACCAGCCCCAAGAATGCTGCCTGCAGACACTTCAAAGCCCCCCTCTCGGAAGGGAGCTGTCTGGTAGGTCTGGTAGAAGGGTGGGAGTCATCTAGCACTGGTCTGGTCAATACAGGGGTACAAAGGCAGGCTGCGTGCCTTGGTGAAGGGCTATCCCAGCGCCAGAGCTGGAAAGAGGATTGGCTGAGATCACCCTTGGTGTGCCATCACAGCCTGACCTCCATGCTGCCCAATCCTGGGCCCTCAACTCCTTCCCAGGTGGTCCTGGTGCACTCTTTAAGAAACAGCCTGCACGCAAACCTCTAGCCCAGAGTCTTTCCCAGGGGAACTCAACCCAAGACACCCTCTACCCACCTCTACCTCTCCGGAGAGGTGCAACACAGCGTGTTTTGCAGGGGGTGCTTTTAAGCAATCTAGGAAGAGGGTGCGGGGAGCAGAGAGAGAAGTATCATGAAGTGTGTGTGTGTGTGTGTGTGTTGCTGTTTGTTTCTCAGGCCAGCATCTCTGTTGAGGGGCACAGCAAGGGGAAAGAGACAAAAGAACGTCACCCGTGTGTTGGATTCAGCAACACAGTGGACCTCTGTGGCAATAGCCACCTGGTCTGTCGGCTCCACAGACATCTGAGAGTGCAGATACACGCTCCCTACCTCCAGGCACACAACACACGCTGTCCCAAACACACAGCCCACATCCCAGGCCCTGGTTCTCGAGTGCAGATGGGAAGAAGTCAGCCCAACTCAGCTTCAGTACAAGAGGCGAAGCTGAAGAATCAGGCTCAGGAGCAGCTCCCGGTCACCGCCAAAGCCTAGACTCAGGCACCTGTCACTTATTTGTGCATGACCCCTTGAAGTTCACAAAACACACGCGTTCATTCATTCCTCAGAGGCTCTCTGGACTTACGGTTTGCCAGCTTTCTGGCTCAGAAGCTCCATTTGTGATGCGAGCCCCAGCTCGCGCTTCATCAGACGAGGTAGAGATGGAGAGCTTCCCCACCACCTGGAAGAAGGGAGTTCCTGGCCTCCCTGCGGACAGGAGGGCTCTGCCGAACAAACTCCAGGCCGTGGGCTGTGTCCATGTCGGTGGTTCCAGTGGAGACAGAATTTGCCTCCCACCTCCCTCAGGAATCCCCCTGCCCAATCTAGGCACTCACTGATAGCATGCTCGTGACCCTTGACCCTCGTAGGGGCAACTGTGTTACTTATTAACTTGCTGATTGGAAATTAGTTTCTTTTCGGAGGTGCTGGAGCTAAACAAGAAAACCTGTGGAAGGGAGGAGTTTCTTACTCTGTGCCCTCCTAACGAGTTATACCACCATTTAGATTAATCTAGAACTTTACCAAGACCCCATGTGCCACTGGACTCTTCTACATTCCCGGGGTGGGGAGTTGCTTACATTACATCGGCTACCCTATAGCCTGCATCTTATGTCAGGCAGGCCCAGGGCTGAATCCTGGGTTAAATTTTGAGGCTAGAAATGTGGGAAGTGCCAGCTCAGTGCCTGGAACAGGTAAGTGCTCAGTCAGTGGCCACAATTGTCATTATTATCCCTCATTGTTGTCCCCACCCCCACCCCAGAAGTCCCTGGTGACAGAGATGAGACACCTAGGCGGCTTAACTGATGCCTGCTCTCATCCCATCCTCTGGCCCATGGCCATGTCGGAGGGCAAGCCAGTCTTTGAAGGCCTGTCACATTGACTTAAGGGCTGCCAAATGTAGGGGCTTCCTCTTCTGGGCTGGACCTTATGTATGATCACCATGAAATAGCAACGTAAGACATCAAGTGACTGAGGCCAGGGAAGGGGTTCCACCTGCCCATGGATCCCTGCTGATTCCATGCAGGTGCAAGTCTTCAGCCTTCCAGGCAATTTCAGTCATTGAACTGGAGCATGGGGTGGACATCGGAGGCTGCATGCCACCTGCAGCTGAGCTCGTAAAGGGACATCCAGAGAGCTGTCCAAGAAGACGGGCCAGAGTGTGTCTCCATCCTTATTTTGGATCAGAGACTGTAACATCACAGTCACATCCAAACCCAGATTTCTTTTCCCTAACTTGGACTATAACTGGGCAAGTGTCTTCCCTATCTTTGTTTGGTTTCCTTTATAAAGGCTTACTGTAAAAATGTTAAGCAATTTGAAACATATTTGGAGCTCAGACCATTTGGTTTACCAGGAGAGAGATGACTGTTGGCTGGTTTGTGGTTACAAAGCTGCTCACAGCCCAATATCTGAAGTTCATAAATAGGAAGACAATAGATCATCTTAACTCGGTGCACACTTTTAGGCCATCTAGTTGTTGCTGTCACAGTTCAGCCAACATTTTCAGAGGTGTATCCCATGCCAGATGCTGTGCTAAGATGAGAGCTGAATAAAATACACAGTACCTTTGATATTATTCGCCAATTAACATGTTTGTCCATATGTGTCTTCTCTCTCCTTCCCTCCCTCTGAAATGCTCAACTAGTCGCCAAATTGTTTGAATATAAGTTGTAGACATCATGACACTTCGCCCTAAATGCCTCTGCCTTTATCTAAGAACTAGGGTTATCCTCCTACATAATTACAGTAAGTACCATGACCACTTGTGAGACCCTTAACACTGACATCATATTGTCTAACACACAGTCCCTCTTCGCGTTTACCCAGCTGTCCCAAGGATGCTCTTTGTAGCTTTTTGTTTAAAAAGGTACTCCAGGATACACTTGTGGATCATTGCATTTGGCTTCTTCTTCATGTTTTGACAGATATAGAACTCTGTAAAGAAAGTTAGAGAGCTCTCAAATAAAGACTTTTGAGAAAGAACCTTCCGACTCAAACGAGGAAGAAAAATCTTTCCATAAGGACCCTTGGATCCTGCATGCTTATTCCTCACCACAGATGGGCAAATTATTTCTTAGAGGGGCATATGGACTCATAATTCTTCCAGCAGATTAATGCCATCTGCTCCCGACAAGGAGGAAAAATGGTTAAAAGGTGGTGGCAGGGAATCTTAGGCCCTGATCAGGTATGTCCTCTGACACATGCCCATGTCACTCTGTGCCAGGCCTGCCTTTAGGCACTGGGCATGTGGGAAAAATAAAGTAAACAACCCTATCCTCACAGGGTTTACGGTCCAGTTGGGAGAAAGGAAAAAAAAAAAACAGAAATAAAGAAATAAAATGATGAGGCTAGAGGGGCACCTGGGTGGCTCAGTCGGTTAAGTGACCAACTCTTGATTTCAGCTCAGGTCACGATCTCACAGTTCTTGAGTTTGAGCCCCGCATCTGTGGCAGTGTGGAGCCTGCTTGGGATTCTCTCTCTCTCCCTCTCTCTCTCTCTGCCCCTCCCATGCTTGCATGCAGGTGCGCTCTCTCTCAAAATAAATAAATAAACTTAAAAAAAAATTTTTTTAATGATAAGGCCAGATCGCTAAAGAATAAAGTAGATGGCGGGACACATAACCCAACCGTGGACAGTGAAGAAAGAAGGCACATCTAAGCTGCAAGCTGAAGGAGAATTCACCAGCTGAAGACAAAGCGGGAGTAGCCTAAACAGGAAAAAGAGCCTGGGTGCATGTCCAGAGCAAGGAGAGGGAGCATGTATAAGGCACATACACAAACTCAGTCACACAGGAGGCACAGAATCAAGACTGGGAGAGCACACCAGGATCAGTCCACACTGGACCCTACAACATGCACGGAGTTGCTGGGACTGTATCCTAAGACCAGTGAAGAGCTATTAAGAGCTTAACACCAAACGTTCTGTCACACTCTACAGAATGATGGGATAAGCGAAAGAGGAAGGCCAGCTGGGAGCTGCATAAGGTGCTGGTGATGGCGGCCTGCATCTAAAGTAGCACAAGTGGAAATGGAGACCACAACAGATGTATATACTTTGGAGATAGGGTTCAAGGCCCTGGCAGGTGGGATGTACACAGGAAGTAGAGGAAAGGGAGAGGTCTAGGGTGACACCCAAGTCTCTGTAATTAAAGTAATGTTTTAGAACAGGGGTAGGTAAACCAAAACCTGCAGGCCAGAGGTCTGTTTCGTAAATGAAGTTTCACTGGCACACAGCCACTTGTTTACATACTGTGTATGGCCGCTTTCAGCTACAACAGAAGAGGTGAGTAGTTACAACAGAGACCATATGGCCTCCCAAGCTGAAAATATTTATTATCTGGTACTTTACAGAAAACATTTGCCAACCTCTGTTTTATATCACCGTATTCCAGAGATGCCTCAGGAAGAAATAGGATATGGTAGTCAAAAAGTTCGGGCAAGGGGCGCCTGGGTGGCGCAGTCGGTTAAGCGTCCGACTTCAGCCAGGTCACGATCTCGCGGTCCGTGAGTTCGAGCCCCGCGTCAGGCTCTGGGCTGATGGCTCGGAGCCTGGAGCCTGTTTCTGATTCTGTGTCTCCCTCTCTCTCTGCCCCTCCCCCGTTCATGCTCTGTCTCTCTCTGTCCCAAAAAAAAAAAGTTCGGGCAATTCTGCATTCTGTATGGCTTTCTTGGAAAAATTCACTGTGGATGTAGGTACACCGAATGCTCTGAGAAGTCCTTCAGTAAAGAAATCTCTATCAAAGCCAACATTTTCCACATGTATTCATTTTCAGTCTATATTCCAGTTTAACTCTGAAGAATGCACCTGTCGACAGTCACTTCAAAAAGATTAGGAGGTATTCTGGAGGGGTAGAGATTGGGGAGACTACAAGTCATGAGATCAGTTAAGACACCGTTCAAATGACAACAGTCATGGGGCACCTGGGTGGCTCAGTCGGCTAAACATCCAATTTTGGCTCAGGTCATGATCTCACGGTTCGTGAGTTCACGTCCTCCATCAGGCTCTCTGCTATCAGCATACAGCCCACTTCAGATCCTCTGTTCCTCTGTCTCTATGCCTTTCCCATGCTCGCACTCACACTTTCTCTTTCTCTCAAAAATAAATAAACATTAAAAAAGAAAAAAAATCAGGGGCACCTGCATGGCTCAGTTAAGCGTCCAACTCTTGATTTCAGCTTAGGTCATGATCTCACAGATGTGAGACTGAGCCCCATGTCAAGCTGGGCGTGGAGACTGCTTAAGATTCTTTCCCTCCCTCTCCTTCTGCCCCTCCCCCAGCTTGCTCACACGTGCTTGCTCTCTCTCTCTCTCTCGCTCTCTCTCTCTTAAAAATAAATAAAAAACAAATGACAAGAATCAGACAAAAGGGCCTGAGCTAGGGCTTAGGTCAAAACGAAGGAAGAGAGTACGGGAGGCCACAAAGGCAGAATTCTCAGTTTCCTACTTGGATAACTGTAGGAAACATGAATGGAAATAGGGATGTAGAGTGGGGAGGAGGAACAGGGAAGCAACTAACTACAGGAAAAGGGGTGAATTCCAACTTAGACACACTGAGTTTTGTTGGCTCAAAGTAAGCAATAAACTTCTTCTAGAAAGAAGGAATAGGTATACTTTTCCCTACTCCTTCCACTAAGTACAACCAAGACCTTTGGACATTATACAGAAAACAAATGTAGGACAACTCTTCAAGTGCAGAAAAGGAGGCAGGTGGCTAGGGACCTCAGGACCTGAGAAATGACACGGGTTCCCTGGATTTTCTTTTTGCTTCACATGTCCCTGACTGTTGTGCTGGAGAAACAGAAAACCCAGAAATGTCAATAGGTCCATACAAAAAATGTTTGACAAAAGTCAGCCAGAGGGCCAGAAAAGGGGCAGACTAGCACACAGAAATCATTTAGACAATAACCATCTTACTCTAGCTAAATACCATGGAAAAAACTGTGGCCCAATTTTCAGTCACACCAGCAAAGGCCAAGTAGGAACCCTAAGCTTCCCTCTTTAAGAGGCTTTAATAAGGAGCCCCAACACTCCTGGGATTGTGTCAGAGAAGGCCAAAGGGTACCTCCCAGGTGTCAACAAGACCAAGTGGGAATTTGGACTTCCACCTCCACCTGGCAGTAACCAGGTGCCATATCTCCCCACCCCCTTCAACCATCCCCCACCTCTGCTGGAACAGCATCAGAGAAAGCCAGCTAACAACCAGTTTAATAAGATCCGGAGTCTCAGAACATAATATAAAAATGTCCAGGTTTCAGGGGCGCCTGGGTGGCTCAGTCGGTTAAGCGTCCGACTTCAGCTCGGGTCACGATCTCACGGTCCGTGAGTTCGAGCCCCGCGTCGGGCTCTGGGCTGATGGCTCAGAGCCTGGAGCCTGCTTCTGATTCTGTGTCTCCCTCTCTCTCTGCCCCTCCCCTGTTCATGCTCTGTCTCTCTCTGTCTCAAAAATAAATAAATGTTAAAAAAAATTTTTTTAAAAATGTCCAGGTTTCAGACAAAAAGAAAAAGAAAGAAGAAAAAGAAAAATTAAAAAAAAAAAAACCCACTCAGCATACCAAGGATCAGGGAGATTTCAAACTGAATTTTGAAAAAAGACAATCAATAGATGCCAACACTAAAATGATAGAGATGTTAGAATTTCTGACAAAAAATTTAAAGCAGTCATGGTAAAAATGCTTCAATAAGTAATGATAAACACAGTTAACACAAAATGAAAAAAAAAAAAAGAAAGAAAGAAAGCCTTAGCAGAGGAATAAATGACATAAAGGAGAACAAATGGAAATGTTTGAACTGAAAAATTTAACAACTCAGACATGAAAAGCTCAGTGCCTGGGTTCAAGAGCAGAAGGTAAGAGACAGAGGAAAGAATCAGTGATCTGGAAAAGAGAACAACGGACAGACATGACCTAATCTGAACAACAGAGAGAAAATAGACTGGGCGGGGGAGGGGGGGGGGGGTGGAGAAGCACAGATCCCCAGGGATCTGTGGAACTATAATAAAAGATGGGAGTCCCACAAAGAGAGGAGAAAGGGTGGAACTGTAAAAGGAATCAGAAATAGTGGCTGAAAAATTCCCAACTTTGACAGGAATCATCAAACTACGGCTTCAAGAAGCTTAGTGAACCCCAAACAAGATGAACCCAGAGAAATCCATACTGAGACACACAATTAAACTTTTGAAAATTAAATATGGAATAAACAAAGGATCCAACCTTTCACTGAGCTGTTTCAGACCTTTGGAGGCTAAGTACCCAGCTGAGTAACCAGGGCTGAGGAGAAAGAACTCTGTTCAGTCTGAATCAGTGTATCAATGACAGAGCAGGAAGCCATGTGTTTGGAGAACCTTGCAGCATTTTAGGGTGACCACCTCCTACCTTGTTTCCCTCATGGAAACAACCTCCTGTGGTTTTCAGTGGAATGGAAACAGTGCTCTTTGGGGGCATTGAACACACCAAATCTTCAGGGTCTTTCTCTCTGCTGCTCCAATAGGCTGGAATGTACATGCCTTGCCTCTTGACATTGCTGACCACCTCAGCTTTCTGGAGAAATGTTACCCTTCAGAAGGGCTTTCTCCTTTGGCTCTATGTAAAGTAGATTTTCTACCAATCCCCACCCTATGAAATTTTATTATAGCACCATTGTTTCTGTCTTGTTATTGACCACAATGTGCAATTACTTCTTCAGTTGTTGATTTGTACATTGTATATCCCCCTTACCAAACTTAAGCTCCATGAGTCCAGAAACCACCCTGTGTCCTGAGTGTTTCACCCATGGTCTGGTACACAGCTGACAGACAAGAGTCTGGTTGAATAAATGACTAAGGAGCTGAGAAAGAAAGGGACCCACCTTTAAAAGAACCACTGTGTTTCAGGGGCTGAGAGTGCGCTTCATTTACATCAGCTCATGTAGTTGTCACATGTTGACAGGAAAGTGGGTACTGTTTCTCTCATTTTACAAACAAGGAAACTGAGGCTCAAGGAGATGCAGTCTCATATGCTCAAAGCCTCACACAATAGCCAAGATGCAGAGCCAAGTTTCGCGCACGGATTTCTTCTCCCCTGCCTATGTATTTTCCACTACTCCGCCAGCCCCCCTGTTGAGGCAACTTATCTGGGTTTAAGCCCCAGCCCTACACTCTTCTTGCCAGTATATTACAAAATTCCCTCAGATTCCTCATCTAAAATTCTGAGAATGAGACGTCAAACCGTGAGCAATGGACAGGTAAAGAGCCTTTCTTCCCACCCGTCTCTAAGCAGTTGGGCTGGAGTTTAATTTCAGCGCCTGGGTACCATGGCGATGCAAGCTCTATAAATACCCGAGAGAGGCTTCTTTCCGCCAGCTTGCTGGTTACTGCACTTGCACCCCCACCCCTATTTCCCACCAGGGCTCCTCTGCTGCTGCTGGGGTGGGGGCAGAGGAAAGCACTGCTCTGCAGGAACTCCCTCCCTCTGCTCACACTCTCTCTCTGCTCTCCACACCCCCACCCTTGAAACTGAGATTTCCACCTCCTCCTTCAGTGCAGAATTCATTTCCTCATCCTCCAGGGAAAGACTCAACAGCTCCTAGCCCCCAGTACCCAGAAGACTCTTGGATGGGAAAGTCAAAACCTCTCCTACCAGCCCCAGGGTAGCCTCCTGTCCAGAAGAAATCCAGTTCAGTTAGTAAATGAACAAGAAAGGGATAAAAAGGGGGGAGAGAGGCAGGCAGCATGGGGAGAAAAGTGCTCCTCCTTCCAATGGCGACAGCTTGGGCTTCAAACCCCTGATACCTAACCCCCCAGGAGGGTCTTGTTGAAAGCACTGGTAGAGGTAAAGAATCAGGTTGGTCTATCTTCTGCTTAGAACTCAGAACCCCTGCCTCAATCCTGCCCTCTCATTGTAAACTCAGCTATGACCTCAGTATGCCGGCTCCCATGTCCAGCCACTCCAAGTAGATAAGCAATTCAAATGAAAGCAGGAGTTCAAGATAATCTCCTGGATACTCCTCTACCCCCTTCCAACCAGACTGTGTCCTGAAGTTCCTCTTTCACTGACACTCTAGAGCCCACACAGTTATGATTCAGAAGCCAAAACCTACTTACTAGAAGGAGCTGAGTTGGAATCTTGACTCTATTATATGTTACGTCACTGCAAGAAAGTCACCTTATGTCTTAGAATCTCAGTTTACACATCTGTAAAATGGAACTGGTAAAAACAAGGGCAATGAGTCATTATTCAGACACCCCTTCTACTTGTAAAATGAGTAGGCTGTGCTAGACTTACTTTGATTTATTTTCAAGCACTGTATTAAGCACTGAGGACCCAGAAATAAATTAAAAAGCCATCTCTTCTACCTCGGTTCTCCTATTGCCAAGGTTTCTTCAAGCCTAATTCTCTCCGGCTTAGGACATGTTTCCCATCATTGAAAAGAACAGTCCATGAGCCCAGTTATGAACCTCAAATAATGCATGCACGGCTATAGAAAAGGGACATTCTGGGCTCAATCATACAAAAGGAAGTGTGTGTGGGAAGGACAGCATGAGGCAGGGAGTTACAAACATGGAATAGGAAGAAAAATCTCAGCAGAGGTCTTCACAGCCTTCATTTCCCTGAAGAATTTAGAAGCGAACAAGAAACTACTGCTGACATTTCTGTTCCTTTTTTTTTTTTAAAGCTTAATTTCTCCTCCTTACCGTCTTCATGAAATATGTTACCCTGCCACTCAAACATTCTCTGAAACACATATGTGCAAACTGGCCTTTCTTCTTTGCTCATGCAGAGGGGGCAAGGTTTTAAGTGGGCGTCTTTTTAAAAAACAAGAGAGCCTGTCCCGGGCTCAGGTGTCTCCTATGGGCCACCTGGATGTGAAAGTACACGAAGAAAGTCTTGTCCTATAGTCACTTCTGCTCAGCTCCGGTACCGGCCATGCCTCCGGCTCAGCTCATGGGCAGCCAGACACAGCCCCAGGAGGAAGGCCTGGAGAGGCTGGGCTTCTTGTCTTCAGTTCACATTCCTGCAGTTTAGTCACCTGTAGAATAATGTCCAGTTTGCCCTATCACGTGGCTGGGCTGGTTTTACCTTTAATCCCTTTCACGTTTGTCTTCAGCCTTGCAGAATGCCTGGGGATGATTCACCCGCCATCACATGGGGCAGGCAGTCATCTGTTTTATTACCTCACCCTGCTTGCAGCTTCTGGGAGATAACCTAGGATTCTTTTGTGTGTGTTGGGGGGAAGAATGGAAGTAGGAGGGACAGAAAAGCAGACCAAGGCTGTAAGGAGTCAATTCCAGTTTTGGTCTCTCTTTCCTGCTCCTCTGCTCACGTCTAAAGATCCAAAGAAACAAGGCATTTGGAAAATCCAGGGCTTGGGCACCTGGACTAAAAAGAAAGCAGGATTTGGTAGTCTACACTGTGTTTCCCTTCACAACTGACACCAATAGATGAGAAGGCTGGGTTGCAAGAGAAGACAAAACTGAAATCAGCAGTTGGGATGATTGTCACAAGCAACCACGTACAATTTGCAGGGATGGAAAGGACATGGGTTTGTGTTTGGAACAGAAAATACTTCATTGATTCATATTTCACAGGGACATTGCTTGCTGCCAGGCATGGAGCTCCAAATGTACCACAATGAGGCCCCTGAGAGGATGGCTTACAGTGGGTGCCAAGCCCTCTGCATGTCTCATCTCCTTTAGCCGTTAAAACAAGCCCCATGGGGGCTCCTGGGTGACTCAATCAGTTAAGCATCCAACTTAGGCTCTGGTCATGATCTCATGGTTTGTGAGTTCAAGCCCTGTGCTCGGCTCTGTGCTGACAGCTCAGAGACTGGAGCCTGCTTCAAATTCTGTGTCTCCCTCTGCCCTTCCCCCAGTTGTGCGCTCTCTCTCTCGCTCTCTCTCTCTCAAAAATAAATAAACATTTTAAACTTTTTAAAATAATAATTATTAAAAAGCCCTATGAAATCTGTATATTTTTCAGACCTAAGACTTGAGACTTTAGTTAAGCAAGTTATTCAAGGTCACACAGGCAGAAAATAGGACAGGTTTGGGACCCAAACAGACTGAAGAGAATTTGCTTCTTAGCGAAATCTTTATGAAGCAAGTATCAACAGAGATAAGCATTCATCAGTATCCATAATATTCCAGATCCAGACCATGGGTAGGTCCAAGAGTTTCAGAGTAATTAAAAGAAGAAAGAAAGTATAGGTTAATGGTTGAGTGGCGAAGACAAACAGACCTGAGTCTACTTATTAGTTCTGTTTCCCTGGACAATAATATAGCGTTTTAGAGCCTCGGTTTTCTCATCAATAACAATGGGTATAAGTATTCCCTACTCCAAAGGGTTGTTGTGAGGACTAAATGAGATTGTGTGTGTGAAGCACCTAGCACCATTTTGGCTTCACTTTTGAGCTATTGCTCTAGTCAGTAATAATAGGTTTTTATATTGTGAAAGTTTGGCCCAGTAGAGGAAGTGAAGAGGGCTGTGGGAATTCCCCTTAAAAGGATGAAGAACTCCTACTTAGGGGTGTTGTGGGCCAATCTGAGACCCATGATTCTGGACTTCTGTGCATGGCATCTATGGAATGAAGGAGGGTAGGAAGGGCCAAATACTGAGCTCTAGGTCTAGCCTCAGGGAAGTAACTGACTTTGCATGGGAGGTAAGGAAATGCCATGGTGGGTCTTACCTATCAAGAGAAAATGAGGCCAAAAGCATGGGATTCCTTCCCTTGCTCAGCACACTCTGGCCCATACAGCACAGGATGCTGGCTCCTCTGGGAGACTGTGGGGCTCAGACAAGAGGATACACCGCAATGGGCTCCAGTCCTCCAGGCCAGCTTCCTGCCAAATATCCAGGGCAAAAATGGTAAAACATACATTCAGGAAACACAGACAAGCCAGTTGATCCTTAACCTAATCATGCCACCTTTTTATATTTAATTACATACTTTTAATTTCTCAAGAAATATTACGATTTTAAAATTTCTTCTAATTTTTTCAAAATGGAACTTTGTTTTGCTGTCTTGTATTTTCCCCCAAATCCATAACATACCTACCTCAAAGTATCACAGAACAGAGCCCCATGTGAAGCTGCTAGCCCACAGTTTGGGAAGGGCTAAGTACTCAATTTAGCTAACAACACCATCATTATATTACTTTACACAGTGTTTCCCCTGACACTCTTTGGAAGTCCTCCCCGGGGAGAGGATTCATAGTATGTACTCCTAATCTTAGGGACCCTGAGGAGAGCTAGTTACATTAGCAAATACAGGGGTGGGGGGATGGTGAAACAACACGGGGAGAAGAATGGAATGAGAGGGAGACAGATGGTGAGTGTGTTGGGGGAAGGGACCAGAGATCCTGGAAAACTTATGTTCCCTGATTCGCAAGAATGTTTCCATTTAACCACTTATTTCCTGACTCCTGATGCTACATAACAGAGAAGTGGGGAGTTGTAAGATTTGGGGCCACCTGTACCAAGAGCCTGGACACGGGGTGCAGTGAGCCGGGAGCGTTGAAAAGCAGAGGCATAGCGGGTCCTGCTCCACCACCTGGGGCCCCAGTCCTTGTCCCGGACCCAGGTACGGGCTGTCTGCCTTTCCCCTTGCAAGGGCGGCCACCGGTTCGGACAGTCCCACGAGGGGGCGCGTCTCGGGGCCTAGGACCCGCCCTCACAGCGCTGGGCGCGGGGAGGGGACCCGGGAACCCAGGCGCCCAGCGCTCCGCCTCCCGTTTCCGGGGCAGCGCGGTTACCTGCACCGCCCGAGCCGCACCTGGCGGAGGCAGAAGTCGCAAAGCGAGCGAGCGCAGAACGGCTCAGTGGAGAGGGGCGACTGCGCCCGGCCTGGGGGAGGAAGAGGAGGAGGAGGCGGCGGCGGCGTGGAGGGCGCAGCGCGCCGCGCGGCGGAGGAGAGCAGGCGGCAGCTGCGCTTGGCTCGCTCTGCCCCGCCGGCCGGGCGCGTAACCGGGCCCGCACCGCGCCGCTGCGGGCGCACATGGCAGCGTGAGAGGCCGGCGGCGGGAGCAGCGGGCGGCGCCGGGCGGGAGCCGCAGGGCCGCATGGACCGCGGCGCCACCCCGGCCAGCCCCCACTAGGGCCCCCTTTCCGCGGGCGCCACCTCCCCACCCCCCCATCATGGTGCCTCGGCGGCCGCCCGGGCCGGGTACGGCCGGCCGGAGCCGCTGAGCCGGTGCCCCCGCGGCGGCCGGGAGCTGCATGGGGGAGCGCGGGCCGCGCTCGGGAAGATGCCCCGGCCGGAGCTGCCCCTGCCGGAGGGCTGGGAGGAGGCGCGCGACTTCGACGGCAAGGTCTACTACATAGACCACACGAGCCGCACCACCAGCTGGATCGACCCGCGAGACAGGTAGGACCCCGGGCAGCCCCCACACCTCCCGGGCTGGCCTGGGGCTACCAGCCTGGACTGGGCAGGGGGAGCAAGGGAACTCTGCGAGCCTCTTGCGCTTTCTTCAGTTTGCCGCCCCCATCCCCACCCCCACCCCCCGCGGTCTGGAGCGCTGCTCCTGCTCGGGTGGGCTGCTGGGAGGAGGGGACGGCCAGTGGGTTGACCATAGCCCCCACCGACTCCCCGATGGAGGACTTAGGCCCCAGCCGGCACCTGCCCAGAGTTTTGACCTTAAGCTCTAGCCCCGCCCCCCGCCCCTTTTAGGAAGAGGTCGGGCGGGGGCTGGGGGGCGGGCAACTTTGCCTTGTGATTCTGGGGCTTCCCAAGGAGGCTTTCCCCAGCATGAGGGGGGTGATGGGGAAGCTAGTTTGGTGGGGGTGGTAGGGACCCAGGATTCAGTGGGAAACTGCTGGAGGAAGGACTGTTCGCGGAGGGGAAGGCAGCCTAGAGTGTGGTTTTTGACAGGTGCCTGGGAGGCTCTTGAGAAGAGCATAGGAGCAGCCAGGGGTGCTGGAGGCCGGAGTGGGAAGGAAAGGAAGGAGCGGGGGAGGGCTGATCTGGGAGACTGGTTCTCCAGGAATCTCACAGCAACTTGGAAGCTGTTAGGATGTAGATGGAGGTGAGAGGCCTCCCGCAAAGCCCTGCCCATCGCCTCGTTCTCCCTTTCTTCCTCCGGGGTCCGGAGTTCCTCAGCTCTGCACCAGTGCGTCCTGACCTTGGTGGGCACTAAGGCGGCTGTAGCACAGGATATTTATTTATTTATTTATTTATTTATTTATTTATTTATTTATTTATTATTTTGCTGAGGCAGGTGGAGTCTGAGATAACTGGTATGGCATGGCTCTTAGCCTCCAGACTTTCACCCGGTTTTGATTGCTTGGCATTTCTTTCCACACACACATACACACACCCTCCGCATGTGTGTCCTGAGAGGAGGCGAGAACCACCCTCTGAGATTGCTTTGTTGTCCTTCGCTGTCTTGGTCTGTGGTCTTAGTGTCTTAGGAATGTGGAATTTTCACCTGGCCAGTTTGACCTTTGGGTGTTAGGTGCCTGCAGAGCAATAGAGATGAATTTTTTGGACCCTTCGTCTTATGGGGTTGGGATGGAGGTCCCGGAAAGTCCAAGACGGGGTGTGTAGCAAGGGCTTAAAAAAAAGGAGCAGAAAGAAAATTAGAGCAGAGATTCCCAGTAGTTTCTGTGAGCACTTTACTGGGTGCTTACTCTATTCTCAGTACCATGTGGGATGTCTCAATGTAATATGGAAGATAATTTTTTTTTTTTTGGAATAAGCCCTGTGCCCAGTGTGAGGCTTGAACTCATGATCTTAAGATCAAGAGTCACATGCTTTACCTACTGGACCAGCCAGGTACCCTTGGAAAAGAAATTTTTTTAATTTTTTAATGCTAGAGAAAACATCCCTTGAGCAAGCTGCTTTAACTCTAAGCCTCAGGTTCCCAGTTTGTAAGATTAATGGTTTTCTTGGAAGGGAAGGAGTAATAGTTGAACTCTAAAAATTGAAAGGGGCATAGATGATCAGGGCCCAGCTCTTATTTTCAAAGGTAAGAGAAAAGTTGAGGCTCAGAGGTGTGATTTGCTTGAATCTGTTGATCTTTCCACCACTTGCCATAATACACCATTTTCCTTACCAGCTCTGACGTTCTAACATTATTTGTCCGGACTCACTTTCCTTCCTCTTCATTCCCCCTCAGGGTCATCTGTCCCCAGGGACGCTGTTACAGTGTTGGTGCACTAGGCAGCCCCTTGTTCTCATCTAGAACATACACAGGTTCAGTCTTCTGTTTCCTCCCCAGTTTTGGTTCCTGAAGCTTACTGAGGCCAGTGTGCTGTCAGCAGTGGGATGTTGGAGGATTGAGACAGCCCTGCACCCAGCAGTGCTCCCTCACCCTAGTCGTGAATTTAGGGACTTCTCTGAGGCTCTGAGAGGATAATACAGCTAGAGAAAGCTTCTCAATTGTTTACCCTTGGAAGAGGGCAAGTGTAAAACTGACTTGGCTACAGCATTATTTTTCAAATTTTAGTATCATGTGAACCACCATCATGATTTTATACTATATCGACCTGTACCGTTGCTTATTTAATATTTGACTTTAAATCAACTGAATTTGAAAGTTTGAAAATTTTCAACTCTCACAAATGGGAAACCAGTAACATCTATTGTCATAAATAGAAGAGATCCTCAAAAATACAGTGGAACAGAAAAAAAAAAAAAACAATCCAGTGCCATTATACTGTAGCTCTCTACTGTAGCCTGCCCATACCCAAGCAACAGGTGTCCCCAGCCTTTGTTTTTAGGCAGATTGGCAAGCAGTGGAGAGGAATTAAAAACATACTGGCATTTAACTAAGCTGCTCACTTCACCTTGCAAGTCATTGGTTTTAATGCATCTTCCTACCTCCTGGTCATTCCTCCCACACTGGGCTGGTGGGGGTGGGGACTGAGTTTGGGGTGCTGAAGTGTACCTAGTGTAACCCCAAGGTCACTGTTGTGGTGGGCCAACTGGAAATTTTGAGAAAGAGATGAGTGGAGGACATCCACTTGTGGCTCTCTGGAATTTCCCTCCTGTACACCCCATTAGGGAATTTTGTCTTGTAGTCGTGCCTGTGTGGCCTCAGGTAAAGCACTTGACCTCTTTGAGGTAAAGTGCTCCATTGGTGAGAGAAGACAGTTTATTAGATGGTCACAGGACCCTGCCAGGTCTCAAATGTGATTTCGGACTCCTTGGCCTCGCCTTACCCCTCTTGACTCCATGGCCAAATGGGGAGAGGGGACTATAACGAGGAAGAGGAAAAAAATTAAAGCATAAACGAGCCAGACTTCTTCTTTGGGGTGGTGGGATGGGGGAAATCAATTCTGCCAGGGTAGTTACATCTCTGCAACTGATTAATGCTGTGAAGCAGAAGATCACATAAAAAATTCTGCTCCTTAAGTGTGTGTGTGTGTGTGTGTGTGTGTGTGTGTGTGCACGCGCGCGTGTATTTGTCTTGGCTTTTTCCTTACCTGAATCAGGGAGATGCCCGCCCATTCCCCTGAATTTAAAAGAAGTAAGTCAAAGGGTCCTTCAGTCAGAAAAGTGATTTCTTAGCCACGAAGAACAAAATAGCGTCTCGGGTTACCAACCCTGAAGAATGTCTTGGCACATTCCTCCCTCTGGGGCTGAGCTGTTTCGTGTGCTGTCCGGCATGGAGGCTACTGGGGGTAGGGAATCCAGTCTTCAGCTTCCCCTTTCACCAGCGGGTCGGAAGAGCAGCCAGGCAGGCGGCCTTGCCAACTCTCTTCCCTTCTCACCCAGGGCAAGACTGGGAGGCCGAAATTCCTGAGGACGGTTGTCCCAACAACCGGAGAGGGTCCAGTGGGCAGCTTGGGCCCTGCCTACTGGGCCAAAGGCTCCAGCGGCACCACAGGCTGGCCTGGGAAGGTGCCGGGCCTGTGGGGAATCAGGTGCTGCGGCTCAGGTCTCCCCAGCCCTTTGGAGCACTGTTCCTTTAGCAGAATGGCTCTGGGTGCTTCTGGGAGCTCCCAGCAAAGGGCCAGCATTCCTTGTGTATTTAACTTAGTGGTATGCAAAAACAAATATGCTGATTGTTCTCCGAGGAAGAATGGGTTGTTTGAACTGGTCCTGCCAGAGAAGGTTCTTGAAGCCTAATTCCTGCTTAATCTGTGGTGTGTGTTCAGACCTTCTTCCAGGAACCACCTGGGAACTCTGTAGGCACAGTTTCTGGGGCTATGTGATAAGTACCGGAGGCCCACATGGCTAAGAGGCCATGTCAAGAGGACCCAGCAACTTCTCTCATGATAGGAGGAACTTTTGCTAGTAACCTTGTTATTTCAGAAATGATTTATATTGTAGGAAGTTGGTCTACAGTCTTAAGCTCTTAACCTCCTTCTGGCCACAGGCCCTTATGAGAATCTGACAAAGGTTAAAGATGCTTCCTGAACATTTAAGATACAAAACAGATGAACATAAGGGAAGGGAAGCAAAAATAATATAAAAACAGGGAGGCAGAGCAAAACATAAGAGACTCTTAAATATAGAAAACAAACTGAGGGCCCTGGAGGGGTTGTGGGTTGGGTGATGGGCTAAATGGGCAAGGGGCATTAAGGAGGACACTTGTTGGGATGAGCACTGGGTGTTACTATGTAGGAGATGAAGCACAGTTCTCCTCCTGAAATCATTATTGTGCTATAGGCTAACTAACTTGTATGCAAATTAAAAAAAAAAATGCTTCCTGAAGGAAAGTGCAAGTGCATAATTTTGGCACATAATTTCAGGGGGCTCTTGGACCCCTGCCATACTCCTGCCATAGATTAATTTCAAAACTGCTCATCACTGCCTATATGCTCTTCTGTTTAGCTGGGTAGGAAATAAAGACTGAGCATTTATTATATTCAGGCAGTCTGCTGAGTACATGGGTGATTTCCTTTAATCCCTCTAATAACACTGCGAATAGGTACAATGGGGAAACTGAGGCTGGCGGGGTTGAGTTTGGTGAAAGCCACTCAACTTTCCTGAAGCTGTAATGACAATGCTAGGTACATTGATACCAGAAAACGCATTTCTAACCACTGCACTACTCAGCTGCCTACTGAATTAGTTGCTGAAGCAAGGCCTGTGCTCCCTTGCCTAAGGAATTTGGCCTTGGGGAATGGAGCGAGGAAAAGCATGATTTCACTTACCTGTACCATTCTGGTGTGACCAGGCCACAGTTAACCAGAGAGCAAGTATGGACAACGGAAAGAGGGTGAGCCTTTGGATCCTGGCATCTTGGGGTGCCTGGGTGGTCAGTTGGTTAAAGCATCTGACTGTTGGTTTTTGGCTCGGCTCGTGCTCTCACAGTTCATGGGTTCAAGCTCTGGGTCAGGTTCTGGGCTGACAGCAGGGAGCCCACTTGGGATTCTCTCTCTCCCTCTCTCTGCCCCTCCCCTGCTCACAGGTGCTCTCTCTCTCTCTCTCTCTCTCTCTCTCAAAAATAAACGTTAAAAAAAATGAATCCTGGCATTTTGGATCTGCTACTTGCTACCTGAGTGACCTTGGCAAGTCGCATATTCCCTCTGAGCCCTAGTTTTGTCTTTTCTGTGATAGAGACATACATATAGTTGTCCATAATGTTATGGACATTAAATAAGCTAAATCAGATAGATAGGGCAGTTAGCACGGAGCCTGATACCCATGAGGTACGTGGGAACGCTAGTTCTTTTAGCTTTTATTAGAAAATGCCTGTGAAACACTTGAGTCAAATGGAGACTCTCTGCCCAGCTCTCTCCCCAGTTTTCAGCTGGGAAGGACCTTTCTGCTCTTGTAACCCAGCCCTCTCATTTCACTGATGAAACTAAGACTCAGAGACAAGTGACTTGCCCAAGGTCACACCTTGAATCTTCAGGAAAGATCTTTTTCCCTCTTTCTCTTATGTAAACTTTTCCCTAAAAATCAGATACAGTTTCTCCTCACCCACATAATATTTTGGGAATATTTTATGCTTGTGGCTCAGTTATTTTCCATAATCCTTTCTGGTGGTGTAGACCAGCAGGTTTCTTTCATGCTGTCACGACTGTTGGTTAGTTGTGTCCTAGGATACTGAATTTGTGCTACACACTGGGCTGAGCCTTTTCTATTATCACATGCCATCCCTTTGCCAACCTTGTGCGGTAAGTACTGTTATTTTCATTTTCAGATGAGGAAACTGAGACTTAGAAAGATTAACTTGGTCAAGGTCACTGGGAGGTGCTGCACCCCAGATTGGAAGCCAGGTAGTTGGACTCTTAAATCCACACTCATATTTGCTGTAGCTACTCCAGAGTCCCCTGTCAATAAGGTGGAAAACTTGCTAGGGTTCTCAGGGAGCTGTGTTGCAGAGGAGGCTTGATCAGAGAAGCCCATGAAATCCTCGGGGGATTAGGAGACTGTTGGGCACCCCCCACCCCCCACCCCCCCACCCCGCCTTCTGGGAGCAGCCAGCTAACCAGAGCTCTGGGAAGGAGAGAGCAGAGATGGAGGCAGAGAAACTCTAAAGGATACAGTGTGTGTTAAGAGCTCAAAGTCGTTTCCAAGTCGCTTGGGTAAATGTTCTCGATGGCCAGGGAATTAGTAGCCAAGGCAGCTACTCTCTGTCACCACCCCTCCGGCTTTTTGCCTAGCTGAACTGACCTGATTCTCCAATCCCCTGGGATCCCAGGTAGCTATGAAACACTGCTCTTTTGAAGAGAAGAGAATCAGGTTGCCTTAGTTACTGCAAGGGTAG
The DNA here is from genome assembly GCF_028018385.1 of Neofelis nebulosa. Lineage (NCBI taxonomy): Eukaryota > Metazoa > Chordata > Mammalia > Carnivora > Felidae > Neofelis > Neofelis nebulosa. Next base: position 59,221,312 of record NC_080782.1, read on the forward strand.
GAACACCAAGCTCAGGTGCACATAAGGGGAGACAAGGCTCAAAGAAATGGGAGTTGGAAGGTGGCTGGTGTGCTGCCACACAGCATCTTGGATAGAAGAAGTCTTGGTCAGGTTTTGGTGGCATTTTAGGGGTTGCCAATTCAGGTGCAGTTGGCAGTCCATGCTGACTGTCAGGAGCTCTCTCTGGCCATGCCTGCCTCCAGGCAGTGAGGATCTATAGCCCCAGCTCAGTGAGGGGCCCTGGATAAGACCCCCACTTCCCTTGGAGAAATGGCTTGGGTGACATCTCCTAGTGCTTCCACTTGGACAAGGGCAGATGGCTGGATCTGGGCTGAGTGTGTGTGTGAAAAATTCACATGCCCTGCGTCTCCCAGTATGGAGAGGACCAGCCGGCTACAAACCCTTAGGCAGAACAGCGAGAGTCCCTGCTTGCTGCTGACGGGCTTCTCGGCTGCCTTGAATCCCTGTTTCAGAGTGAGATAAAAGAAGAGAAAACTCAGAAACTGGATACAGTGGTGTTTTGTTATTTAACCTTTGCCAGCAGGCCATTAAGCCTCCAGCTCCTGAGCAGTAAACCTCTTGCCAAAATAATTGAGACAGGGACAGGCGTTTAGTGTTGCTGTGTTGGGAGAACATAGAACATTCTATAAAGATGCTGGACACAGTGGGGGATGGAGAAGAGAGAGTGAGAAGGAAGGGAAAAATGGACAAGTGCCGTGGGTCACATCCTCCCCTTCCCCCTACCGCCCCCACCCCACCTCCCCAGCCCCTTTCGCCTCCTCAGTGCTTCTACCCATGACATCTCACCGGTAGAAAGAAATGGGATCTTTCAGTTTCAAATGTCTGCCAAAGAAAAAAGACCGTGGCTTAAGTTCTCATTCAATGGTCAGCCAGAAAAAAAGTGAAGCTGCATCAAGATTAGGGACACCTTTGTTGCTTTTTTTCTTCCCCTGCTCCATTCATCACACTCTGGCAGCCAGGACACCAGGCCAGCGGCAGCTGCTGACTTTCCCCAGCCGGCTGCCTGCTGTTGCTGGGCCTGGTTCCGTAGCAGCCCAGCTGTCCCCACACTGTCTTCCTCCCTGCCCAGTGGTGGTTACTTGTTTCATTGGTCACTGGGGCAGCCTTAGGATCCACTGACTGCTACCTGACTTGGAAGGATAAAATAGCAAGATACAGGCATCAGGTGGCTGCTAGGATGAGGTGACCTTGGGATAGCCTTCTGATCGAACATCTGTGGTGGCTTTTCTTAGATAGGACTCTTAGCATTTCACTTTGTATTCCAGGAATTTCTTCCAAGTGCGTGGTTTGTCTTTGTATTACTAGCAACAAGAACAATAACTGGCATTAACATTGGTGGTAATGAGGATAATAATAGTTATATTTAATCATCATTATCTAGTATCTGTCACGTGCTCATTGTATATTCCTGGCATTTTGCAAATGGGGAAACTGAGGCTAAGAATGGTCAAGTGTTAAATTTAAGGTCACACAGGTAGAATGAGGCAGAATTAGAATCTGAATCTAGGCCCATCTGATTTCAAAGCCTTACTCTTTGCACCACTGCACAATCAATAAATTTGGAGAGGGGGGAAGCAGAGGGAAGAGGACCTTTCTAACTACAGAGAAACCAACAGAAACACACCTATCAGCGTCTTGTTCTCTGTGGAGGAAAATGTGTGCTTCCAGCTCAACATTGGTCTGACGTTCCACGCTATTCCCTGCAAGTAGATAAGGTCTTCATAAAGATCTTCACAGGGCACCAAATCAAGTTCTGGCCCCGTCATTACACGTAGTAAGTGGCCTTGAACAAGTTTCTTCTCAGAGTAGGACCTACCTACCCCCAGAGGATGAAATGACACCAGACATGTCAATTCTTAGCCCAATGCTTAGTGCACATGAGGCTTTCTAATGGGAGCTGTTACTCGTCAGGCTCGTTTGCCCTCCTGTGCATTGGTAGAGGAACAGGAACCATTGTTCCTTCCTTACCAACTCAAGTGTCTTCCTGTAAGCCAGGGCTCATCTGAGCCAGATTGACATCAGAGCTTGCAAACCACCTTGGCAGCCCTCATTATATAAATAAGTCAATAAATTCTTTTACCCTAGTCTTATCGGAGACAAGCCCTTCTTTGGAATTTCTGGAGTGAAGTGACTCTTGCCAGTGAGCTGGCACCAGGGCTGTGTGTGAAGCAGGGGTAATGAATTGCAGTTGTCATGGCAGAACTAAAAAGGCTGATGCAAAAACTGGAGGTATCTGGAATTCATTTGTAACTGCTTGATACCATGTCTCTTCGCTCAAGAAGTGCCTCCCCCCTCCCCTTCACCCCCAGGACTGTTTGAGAGCTGTTTGAGAACCTGCTGATTTTAGCATGGTGGTGGTGCAGAAGGGCATTGGTATTTATCTCGTCCCACCCAGCCAGGGGTTGGCCATTCATTCAGCAGGTATTTATTGAGTGCCTACTGGGCTTCAGGCTCTGTTGCTAGTGCTGAGGATCAGAGCAAAGTCCCTGCTGCAGCAGGGTGTACCCTTGGGCAAGGGAGAAAGGCAAATAGTTGAACAGATAAGTTGCATTATAACTGGGGGCTTGGTGTTCTCTAGAATTCTTTTCCCCATCTTAGGAAGATGGAGGGACAGACCTGTCCGCCGCACCTGTTGGCAGTTGTGCTGTGAATTTAGCTTTGGAACTGGAGACATTTGTGCCTTCAGTAGGGTGTTGCCAAGAGCCTGTTCCGATGAGCTGGGCACTGCGTGCGCTAAGAGCTAGAAATGCGAGAGTGAGACATGACAGTCAGTGTCCAACTCGTAATATTTACTACAAATTAGTGAGAGAGTCATCAAGCTGGGAAAATGTAGTTGGAAACGCCAGGCTCTCTGAACCTTGGTTTCCCTCCTCCCTTGTTTCATCTGGACTCCTTTAATCAGAAATATTTATTGAGTGCCTGTAAAAGGATAGGGTGCCTGTAATATATAAGGCATTGTCCCAGCACTGGAGACTCAGCAGTGATTGGACCAACAAAAATCCTGTCCTCATGGAACTTAGACTTTAGAGCAGAGGTTGTCAACATGGGGAAGCCTCAGAACCCCCTGGAGGCCTTGTTAAACCCCACTCCCCAAGTCCCACCTCCTCCCCCACCCCCCAACTCTACTCAGTAGGGCTGCTGTGGGGCCTGGAAATTTGCATTTCCATCAGGTCCCCAGGTGATTCTGAGGGTCTTTGCTCTATACTTTGCAGAGCCACTGGCATTTGGCTCATTGACTCTTCACATTAACTTGGGAGAGAGTACCATATTATTCCTGTTTTATAGAAAGGGGAACTGAAGACAGCTGGTGAGGTAACCCAGCCCTCCTTCTTATGCTACAGGAAGTGGTTTCATAAGCAAGCACTGTTTACCTGCATAGCTCTGATTGCTTGGAGCACACCAGTTGTTCTAGGTCTTTTGCTAACCTGAAGCCCAGTGGTGGCAAAATGTGGAATGGTTTTCTCCTCCATTGTGAAATAAAGCACAGGGAAGCAGGAAGTCTAAGGGGATTCCAGAAGCCAGAAGGACTTCTCTTCACATTAGAATGTATAGCATTTATGTATCCATACTCTGGGGAGAATCAGTGCTGAGCTGCTCTGCGGAGAAAGAGTGGAGAAAGGGTCACTGGGCTCCTTCACCCCTGGGAACTTATGCCATCCACCCAGTCCTACTTCAACCCTAAGGAGTGTAGCAGAGGTGTGTGGAAGAGGTAAGTCCCTCTTCTCACTGAATCCTCACAAACCCTCTAGGGAGGCATTGTTTGTGCTGGTCCCCTTGACCACAATTTGGATTTTACATCCCATCCTTGTCACCTTGTCACAAGTTCCATGACCTTGGTTAAGTTATGTAAACCCTCCTGAGCCTCAATTTCTTCACTGGCAAAATGAGAATAAGTTAGAACATACTTCATAGGGTTGACCAATACCAAAATAGAGGTGTCTCATTATATTCAAGTTCCACTTTTTGGATAGTTCTAAATGCAGCAATTAAGGCCTCCTCAGTATATTTTATAGCTTTATCGATCATTATGTAGTCACTGCTCAATTCATATATTTAGAGTACCAGGTCTTTTGGACATAAACCACTTTCTTTTTGTTTCTCTGAAAAATCTGGTCTTATTTAAGAGATAAACATCTTTCCAGTAAACAATGACTTTTGCTAGATAGGACTATTAAAAGATATCTTCACAGCTGAGGGAGTTTCAAAACCAGCCTGAGTGCTTTAGTTCCATCGCTGACATAAACATTTGCCAGCTGCCAGTGGAGACCCTGGGTATTTCATCAGCCTCCTCACTGGTCACCCAGACCAAGTTGTCAAAATGTGGTCCCAGACTAGCAAGCATATCAGCTTCTCCTAGGAACTTGTTAGAAACACAGATTCTCATGTCCACCTTTGCCCTACTGAATCAAAAATTCTGGGAGTGGAGCCCTGTGATCTTTTAAGGGCCCTCCCGGTGACTCTGCTGCCCCTTCAAATCTGGGAACCACTGGCCAAATGTTTGCAGGCAGAATGACCTAAGATATTTTGTTAGTGGTCACAGGCAAAAATTGACCAGATTTGAAGAACCTTCTGAGCCCAGGTAGGTGCAACCAACTGAAATGGTCTTCATTGCCTTACGAACATTTTAGTATCATCTCCAATCTTATTTTGTCCAAGCTGGACCTTCAGCAGGCCCCACCATTGCTCAGCATCTTTGCTTCAAGCTTCAGTTCACAAATGAAGTTTAGAAAGGCCTTCCCCATGTACCTTCTGTAGTAGAGCAGCTTGACTACCTGGGTGTTCTCCATCCGTGGTTATTAGGTAGCCCAGGGGCTGGCATGCTATAGGAGTGCACTGAGCCAGGAGATGAATGCTCCTCAGTTGTGAGTTTTAGATTCTTTCTGGCCCTTCTTCAGAGCAACAAGTCACTTGCCTTCCCTGAGCCCTAGTCTCCATTGCTCTACCACAGGGAATAATAACCGTTGATCTCCTTTCCACAACAGCGATAGGAGCTGGGGGACAATAGGATCAGTCAGTGATTCTCAAGTTTGATTGCATGTTGGATTCACAAGAGGGGAGTGCTAAAAAATACCCATGTCTGAGATGCCTGGGGGGCTTAGTCAGGTAAGCATCCAACTTTTGGTTTTTGTTCAGGTCATGATCTCACAGGTTCATGAGTTTGAGCCCTGTGTCAGGCTCTGTGCTGACAGTGCAGAGCCTGGCTGGGATTCTCTCTCTGCCCCTCCCCACTCTCAAAATAAATAAATAAACATAAAAAAAAATACCCATGTCTGGTCCACTCCCAGACATTCTGGTTTAATTGGACTAGGGTATGGTCTGGGCATAGGATTTCTAGGGTAGAGCCAGATTGGAGAACCATGACTGTAGGTAAATATTGTCTTTCCTCATAAGCACTTGTAGAGTGTCAGTGAGATTACATGAGAGTACCGTCTAAAAGGTTTTAAACTAAAGATTTATACAGTTCTACCTAGAAAAATTGAGATGATTTAGGAAGTATTTAAAAAATAGTTGTGGAAGGGAAGAAGTAGATCTATGGGGGATGTCAATCACCTTCCCGTTGAGCAGTTTCCCCTCTTCTGTACCTGTCTTGTGATTTCTTTCCTGGCATGTTAAGGATCAGAGAGATTTAGGTTCATCTTTGCCTTAATGTGAAAATCTTTAAATTCCCATTGCAGCAGTAATGCTTCTGAATAAATTGGTCTAAGCTGCTGTGGAGATGTAAGCCTGGGGGTTGGGCCTCCAGTGCATCTTCTGTCTGACCTCAGCAGAACCCAGTCTGGATTTCATACATACATCTGTGTCCTTGAGCCTCCAAGAGAGTGGGGAGTGCAGACATTGTCACCATATAGATCATAGCCTGTGGGTAAGAACTAATAATAGCTAACATTTATTAAGACTTTAGATTATGCCAAGGTCTGGGCTGTGGGCTCTGAATGCATTTTCCAATTTAATTCTCATAGCAGCCCAATGAGGTAAGAACAGATACTATCTCCATTCTGCTGATGGGGAAACTGAGGCTTAGGGAGTTTGAAAATTTGGGCCAGGATTATAAGCTAATAAGTGGCAGAACCAGGATTCAAAATCAGTCTGCCTGCCCCCAAAATGCACGTTCTTCAGCATCCTGTAGGTCAGGCAAGGCTGTCAGGGAGAGCAACACTGACTTCATCCTGGTAATTCAGCCCAGAGCCCCTTTCACTATGGTGATTCCTGCAGTGGCGACTTCTTCCAGTGCTCAGGGTCTGTTTGGAGAGCCAGACTTTTGTGTTTGCTCTACTCGCTTTAGCAGATGTCCTCCTTCAGTAAGCAGGGTGAGTGAGCTGTTTTTCTGAGTACAGTAGGTTTTACAAAATCCCCCCAGGGTTCAGTGACCTGACCAAATTCTTTGGTCCATGGTGGTGATCAGCATCCTTCTTCACCTTCCTTAGTGACTGTGTTCAGTAGAGCTCCATCTCTTATTACTTTGGCACAAAAGACTTAGCAAGAATTAAGTTCCTCTTGGACCTTGGTGTCTTCACAGCACATGGGCTTGGTCTGCAACATTCTTGCTTGCCCAGTGGAACATGTTGTGGGATGTTTGTTTGGGGTTCACTAGAAGTCATTTGGGTCATCTCAGGCCCAAACTGGCTCTAGCTGGGCATGAGTTACCTTGCACTTCTTTGGCACATTAGGTAGAATTGAAACAAAAGAATACCTTACCTGCATGTATTTGGTTTTTGGTGGGAGCTGTGCTAGGAAAGGGGTACAGCAGTGACCAAAGGCAGACATTGCCCTTCATGGAATTTATAGAGAAATAATGAAAACATAATGTAATTACATACTAGGAAAATGAAAAGGATCCTGTGTTAGAAAATAGCATTTCTGGGGCACCTAGGTGACTCAGTTGGTTAAATGTCTACCTCTTGATTTCAGCTCAGGTCATAATCTCGTGGTTCCTGAGTTCAAGCCCACATCAAGCTCTGCTCTGATAGTGTAGAGCCTACTTGGGATTCTCTCTCTGTCTCTGTCTCTCTGTCTCTCTGTCTCTCTCTCTCTGCCCCTTCCCTGCCCATGCTGTCTCGTGCCTGCATGAACTCTCTCTCTCTCAAATAAATAAACTTAAAAACATTTTTTAAAAGAAAATAGCAGACCTTGTGAATGACACCAGAGGTCAAGCCATAAAGTTGTAAAGTTCTGTAATTAGAAACTAATTAGAAACACTGAATTTGCTTTTACCTTTAAATAAAGTACATCTATAATGATGGCCTGTCTCCCTCTTTGACCAGGTTTTCTTAATTCCAGTCAGTAGCTTGCACATTCAATTTAGTGGTAACAAACATGGTTTCTTCTTAACTTTGGCCAAGGAGCTAGGTTTCCCCTGAGGCAGCATCGTCTATTGAATGCATACATCTGGACCCCCTAAGAGTGGCTCAGATGCAGATTTCCAGGCCCAGCCAGTCAACATAATCAGAATCTACGGGTTATGTGGAACTCAGACTCCACATTTGTAAAAAGAACCCCCAAGTGATTTTGATGCCCTCTTAAGTTTGAGAACCACTGAACCCAACCAGGACTAGAATCCCTCCAGCCTCTTCTGCAACCTGGCCTACTTCTTGGTCCTCATAGCAAAGAAATCTCTTCCTTTCTTCAGGCATCTGTGGATTTCTCACCAGTGTGCTCAGGTGTTCCCTCTCCAAGAATCAGTCTTCAGTCTGTATGCTCCTACCCCATACCCCTCCCTCTGAACAACACAGGAGTCCTGTAACCACTGGCTCCATAACCCCTATTCACGTTTTAGTGCTCTCCCCCTCCTCCCCCCCCCCCCCATGCTCTGATCACAGTTCCAGAAAGGTCACAGGAGCCACACAGTAATATCTTCCTTGACTTAACAATGTGGCTGCCCCTCCTCTGTCACCGATGTCCTTTTTTTCCTTTATTTTTATTTATTTTGCTGAGATATAATTGACATATACATTTAGTTTTAGGTGTACAATGTAATGATTCAGTTTTGTATATATTGCAAAATGATCATCACAAAAGTCCAGTTAACATCCATCAATACATAGTTATAATTTTTTCTTCTTGTGATGAGAACTTTTAATATTTACTCTTAGCAATTTTCAAATAATGCAATGCAATATTGTTAATTGTAGTCACCATGCTGTATATTATATCTCCAGGACTTATTTTTATAAATGGAAGTTTGTACCTTTTGACCTCCTTCACTTATTTTGCCCGCCACACCTCCTGCCTCTGCCAACCACCGATCTGTTCTCTGTATCTGTGAGCTTGTTTTCTTTTGTTTCGTTTTTGGATTCCACGTATGAAATCATACAGTATTTATCATTCTCTGTCTTATTTCACTTACCTTAATGCCCTCAAGGTCCATCCATATTAACACAATATTTCATTGTTCTTTATGGTGGTAGTATTCCATTGTATACATACACCACATTTTCTTTACCCATTCATTCATCGGTTTCCATATCTTGGCTGTTGTAAATGATGCTGCACTGAACATGGGGTGCAGATACCTTTTTGAATTAGTGTTTTCATTTGCTTCAAATAAATACCCAGAGGTGGGATTGCTAGGTCATATGGTAGTTCTACTTTTAATTTTTTTGAGGAACCCCCATACTGTTTTTTCATAGTGGCTATACCAATTTACATTCCCACGAACAATGCACAGGCATATAGTGGTGGTGTTGACACACCTCCTTTATTGGCAGTCACTCTTTTTTTTTTCTTTAAATGTTTATGTATTTTTGAGAGAGAGCACGTGAGAGCATGCACGAATTGGGGAGGGACAAGAAGAGAGGGGGGCAGAGGATCCCAAGCAGGCTCTGCACTGACAGAAGAGAGTCTGATGCGGAGCTCAAACTCATGAACCATGAGACAATGACCTGAGCTGAAGTCAGATGCTTAACCAACTGAGCCACCCAGGTGCCCCGGCAGTCACTCTTATGCAGAAAAGGAAAGGCATTTTTTGGCCTTATCTCCTATTGCTCTTCCCTAATAGTGTCCTGTGACCGACCCCAGGCTTTCTGCTACCTCCTCCACAGTGAAAGCTCAAATGCCCATTTCCAGTTATCTGCTGGACATCATTTCTGGGTCCACACAAACACTGCATGCAGTCAGTCTACCACAGATCTAAACCTGAATCCAGCCCTGGTCTCTTGCCTTTTCTGCCATTACCATGAGAAAGTGCCATGCTAAACCTGCATGGTTCAAATTCTGAAGATCCAAAAGGTGTACAGCAAAATGTAGGTACCCCTCCCACCTGGTCCCCACTTACCCAGTTCCCCCACCACACACAGGCAACCCCTGTTTTCATCATCTGGATTCTTCCTCCTATCTAACTGCCAATTCCTCTGCCCTTTATTTTGTAGACTCTGACACCTCCTTCCTTTTCTGTTCATTCCTATTGAAGCTTAATTGAAAATAAAGACAAAATGAGAGGCCTCCCCCTCCAGCCAACCTGTAGCCTGCTTTCAGATTAGTCTTACATAACCCAATGCTGACCACCCCTCTCTTCATACTCTTTAGGGCCCTCCTGAGTTTACTGAGGGACATCCTTCTGAGTTTGACAGTCAAAACCTCTCGAAGCTGTCCCACTCCATTTTCTACATCTCTCATTCTTTGCCTCACTTTCCTCATTAATAAGATGGTGGTGATAGTAGTATTGACCTCATACTATTTTTAAAGATATTTTAAAAATCTTTTTCCCATGCACATTTTGGAATCTTGTAAATTTTGATATAATTTTAAACTTACAGGAAAGTTGCAAAAATGTAAGAAATTTCCATACACCCTTTACCCACATTTACCAATTTTTATGTTACCCAGTTACCTTATAGTCTCTCATTTTCCCTACGTGTAAGTTTGTGAGTCTATGTATGTTTGTATATATATACAAACGCATATAATTTAATATATAAGACCATTATATATATAAATCATTTAAGAGTAAATTGGTTATTACTCAAGTTAGACATCATGTCTCTTTGCCACTAAATACTTCAGTGTTTAGTATCTTTTGTGTCTGAATGCCTGTATATGTGTGTATAAGAAACAAAACATCCCCTTACATAACCATACTTCGTACAATTTCAGTAAGTTTAAATTAAACTGTCTAAAATACTTTACACAGTGCCCAACAGCATTGTAGGTGCCAGTCATTGTTAGCTGTGGTTACGGAGCTGTCTTCATTGGTCCTCTTGCTTGTAGTCCACCTGGGTTAGTGGCAGTGCCCAAACATGTCCTGCACTTTGCCATTCTCCCATTGTGGGCCTGTTTCCCAGCCCCTGCCTATATCCGGGGAAGTCCCACCTCCCTCCCAGGCCACGGGTGATGCTACCTGCCCCATGGGGCCTTCCCTCTTCCCTCATCCATCATCTCCCTCCCTTCTCCTGCCTGGAAGGGATCTACTTTAAGTCAAGTCTGTTCTAGTCAAAAGCAGGAAAAGCCCACACGAGGTGGTTCTTGAAAAAAGAGGCTGCTATGAGCTTAGATTTCACAGGAATCTAAGAAAGGGAATAGCAGCCCCCATTGCTGGGCAGGTGGGAGCTGCCACTGGAGGCCATGAGAGGTTTCTGCTGCCTCCTGAAATCTACAAACAACAAATCTAAAATAAATTGCATAAATTTGCAAACCTTGTTTCGAATCAGTTCTGCCTCTAACTTGCTGTGTAACTTCAGGCAACCTACTTAATCTCTTTGAGCCTCAGTTTCCTGGTTTTCTACAAATAAGGCTAAGCATAAGAAAATAATAGCCAGGATTTTATTGAATGCTAAGTGCTACGCTAAATATTCTATATTTATTAGTTCAGCCAGCTGTCACACTGACTATCTAGGAGAGGTACTATAACTCTCCCCATCTACAGAGGAGGAGGTGGAGGCATAGAGGGGGCGAATGTAATTTGCTCCAGGTCACACAGAAAGTGGCAAAACTGGGGTTCAGTTTCGGGTTGTCTGGCTTCAGAGCTCTCACTCTTAAATTGCCATTCACTTTGAATCCATGGATTCTCCCACGTAAGGCACTTAACCGACAGCGAGGCTCAGACTAAATACTCAAAAATGTTAGCAGTTATGATATTACCACAGCATTAGATGACCCCTATCGCCGCCCCAGCCTGTTTCATAACCCTTCAGCCCAGCAACCACAGCTAACTTGGTGTCCAGAATTTCAAATTCGTATGAGAAATGCTGGTTTGGAAAAATCACAGAGCTGACCTTGACTTGGACTCAGTCTGGTACAGGAAACCATGACAAGGGAAGCGTCAGGGATGCCGTGGTGCCAACCACAGCAACTGTCTGCTCAGGACAGGCTGTGGGCACGTGGCCATCCCCAGGTCATTCTTTCTCGGAACTTCTAGAGTAGATTATTCTGATTCGGTGGCAGTGAGTAAGACCTGGTGGTTACTGTATCTGAGCACATGCTGGATTCCGAGCTCTGCTTCTGGCCTCACCTCTGTGTGGCTAACTCCCACTCGCTTGTGTGATCCCTGCCTTCTTGCTACGGGAAGTGTGGGCTGTGGACCAGCACATCAGCATCGCCTGGGATCTTGCTAAAAATGCAGAATCTCAGGCTCCACCCCAGGCCCACTGAATCAGAAACTGATTTTTGTTGTTGTTTGTTTTTAAACATGAGATGCTACGTGAATTTGTGGGTCATTGCGGGGGGCCGTGCTAACCTTCTCTGCATTGTTCCAATTTTAGTATATGTGTACTGCCGAAGCAAGCATAAGAAACTGCATTTTAACAAGATCTCAGTGGCCCTTACGCACGTTCGTGTTTGAGTAGCACTGACCAGACCATTCAGTACTACATTGCATAGCCTTGGCTTGTTTGTTCGCCTTAATTTTTGGTTTTTGTTCTATGGCTGAATGTGCCTCTTACTAAACTCTGATGTAGGGTATCCCACATAGCTGTATTATCAGTAAACATTGGATTATTACAACCAGTTATAAACACTGTCCGTGGAAAAGAGTTCTTAGCCTGTTCCCAGAGCTCCGCATGGGATGAGGTATTGAAGCTGGATGGGGTGTGAAGGTCAGTTGAAAGGGGATCACACCTGCTGACAAAAGGCAGGTCCTGAGGCTGCAGCGTATTCAGCCCCTGGGTCCAAGCAGATGCAGACTGTGTGGGAAGTCCCCAGGGTAGCCGAACTCGGCCCTTGGGAACATGGGGCAGTGGGAAGTTGGGAAGCATTGGGAGGCTAGTGCCTGTGGCTCTAACACATAATAAGGAGGCAGCCCAGCAGGCACTTGGCAGAGATCACAAAGGCAGGGTTCCAGGCCTCAGAGACCAGTGGCAAGAGCAAGGAGGGCTGGGAATCCCCCATAAGCTTCCCAGGCAGAGTCTTGAGCCAGCGAAATAAATGGTGGACTCCCTGGAACTAGCACTGAATAGGACAAAAATATTGCTGCACAGGTACTAGTAGAAACAATGCCTTCGGCCAAGGCTTAGGCTGGTTGAGCCAGAGCCCCAACATGCAATCCCCGGTCCAAGCTAGGAGGAGCCTGAGTGAAGTGGCGCTGGGGTGTCAGAGGCCAGGCTTCTGGTAGGGGGGACCCAGGACAGGAGGGGCAGGGAGCCAGCTGTGGGCTGCAGAGAAAGTCTGAAAGACATCTAAAGACTGCCCTGCCTTCCCTGGTGTGAGGTTAGTGAGGAGGTGTGGCCAGATTCCAGGAGGCTTTCCCATCACTGCTTTCTGGGCCCCAGTTCACCTGTAGACAGCCTTTGGTGTAAACATGGACTTTGACCTGACACATTCCTGAGATGATGCCCATTGTCATCTCGTGGAACACAGTGACAGCCATCCCTGTGAGTGGGGGCTCCTAACACCCTCCCTGAGTTCATTTCTAGTTTGTTTGATGTTGGCATGTCTGTCTGTGTAAAATGACGGAAGAACGAATCATTAATGAGCTGGCCAAAGTCCCTTTGGGAAAATTCCAGGAAAATAAACCAATATTCCATCAAAGCCACAAATGGCTCTTTTTTTTTTTTTTTCCATTCCTTGAAAGCAGGGTTTCTCAGAGTGTGGTCCATAGACCTCCTGCCTTAGACTCCCCCAAGGAGCTCATAAAACAGATTTCTGGGCCCCCACCTGAAATCTACTGAATCAGAATCTCATTGGGGCTTTCAGGAATGTGCATTTTAAATATACTACCCAGAGGATTCTCATATGCCTTCAACTTGAAACCCTCTCCTCCCTGCCTGCATGAACAGTGTGTGTGCCCTGCCTGCTATTCCTCCCTCCCTGTGCTGCTAAGCATAAGGGCCTCCTCTTGTGGGGAGCCTGCCTTGTCCCAGCTCTGGTCAGGGCCCCTCTGTGCACCCTTGTCACATGCACCCACCACGGAGCCATCATTCTTTTCATGTCTGTGTTCTCCCAGGCCCAGCACAGTGGTGTCGAACACCTGATTGGTACTAATAAATGAATGGATACCCCTGAAGGCAGCTGAGAGGCCAAGGGAAAGTCACAGAGTAAAGGGTGAGGACTGCAAGCCTCCTGATAAGGAAGTCTGTCACGTTTTGACTCCTTTCTTCTTCATCCGGTCAAGTTTTGGAGCCAGAGGGCAAGCATTGGACCCTGGGAGAGCCCATGGCTCTGATTGGCTGGGGATACAGCCCACCTGTGTGGGGGTCCAGCTCTGTTGTCTGCCGGTCAAGGAGACTCCTGATGTAGAAGACAAGACTCAAGGCCAGTTTGCCAGCCCCGGCCTGACCCCACATCCAGAGCCGCTAGCTTGCGCAAGCCGCCTCATCAGACAGGAAGAGAGGTAAAGAATAGCGCTTTTGGACCATGGAACTCCCACAAGTACTTTCCGCCAGTCTCTCAGTGTTTGCTACCCTGATTTTCTGTGTAAGGCTCTGAATTGCTGTTTGCCAAACCAGTAACTGTTGACCCAACAAATCACACAGAGAGAAGCCCTGGACAGGCTGTCTCAATCATGTCAGTGAAGGTAGAGCCAGATGCCCGTGATCTGATAACATGGCCCATCACCTCTCTCGAAAAACAAGATGCAGTTCCTTATTCTTCACTTGAGCACCATGAAACCTGCTTTGCAAGTCCAGGGTCCCTCTTCTGATCCTGCTTGCTTATCTCTGTGTGTTTGGCGGGCAGGGGACTTTTGAGCACCAGCAGGATGTAGGGGTCTTAGTGCAACTCTACGGTTATCCCAGACGGCTATGACCACAGGGGACCTCACTTACCTCTTGATGCCTGAGATCAGGGTAAGGGCAGTCTGCTCTCAGTCCAAAGTAGGCTAAGAACCTTCCTTGGTCCTTTGAAAAGATAGGATTGGCTGAGTTCTAGGGGCAGGCAGAGCAGCTGAGACTTCAGTATGCAGTAGGCCCTCAGCAAATGCTTCTTAAATTGACTTGATGAAAGGGGAGCGTCCAATTCTAGTTAATGTGGGCTGTGTCCAAATCCTCCGGATGTTTGCTGCTAAGGTTGTAGGTAATTACTGAGTTTCTTTTGTGCTTTCTTCATAAGGGTATTATTTCTGAATCTACTCCCTTTCTCTTCTCATCTCCTCAAATGACACTTGATTTACTTGTAGGAGGAGGACAGTGCTGTGCTATCATTTGGTCAAGATTTTATATTCAAAAGTCTTGTTAGATGCTGTGGAAACTTCCTGGAGGTTATGACAATTGCTGGGTACCAAGGAATTTCATAAGCATTTACTGTTTTGCTTGTCCTCGCCTTCCAAATGAAGCAGCTGAGGCCCAGGGAGGTTAGGGAATTTATCAGGGTCACACAGCAAGTTGGCAAGAGAGTCGGGTTTCCATCCAGGACGGCTCAGTGCTCGTCACTGCCACTTTGTCTCCTGGAGGTCTTTGGCTTGCATTGATGTAACATTGCTAACACTGAGTTTTCCACCACTTCTCAGAGGGTTTTGTGTATGTGTCCTGATTTGAGAATTAGTTAAGCTCTCGCACTCTCCAGGGTGCTATGGCTGGAATCTGGGCGCTGGAGGAAGTTCCTGCGTCCTTCCTAGAGTCCACAGGCAGCCAGCTCCCACAGACCCTCCTCTGTCGGGCAGTGAGGACAGGAGGTGCTGCCCAGTGGTTGGTGGGTAGCATGGCCGGGGTGTGTGGAGGAGGTGAGGTTTTGATGACCCACAGGACACATGCTCCCTGTCAGCTCCCAGGCACTGCACCAGGGCCCTTCCCCCTACCATACCGTCCTCTTCTATTTCCCTCTCTGGCCCCTGGCCTCTTAGAATCTATAGCTGTTTGGAAAAGTGAGCATGGAGGCCTTTTCAGAAAGAGTCCTGTTCTCCAGTATTCCCAATATCCTCAACACACTGGAGAGAGACAGAGACAGAGAAGCAGGATTGGGTGGGAAGGAGAGGCAAGTGTATGGGAACAGTTCACAGTGTCGATGCAGTTGCTAACGACTCCTGGGATTTGTCTCCCAAATGTCCTGCTTGCACGCAGGGGCGCTGCCTGCCTTTGTGAGAGCCCACACCACACTGAATGATGTGTTATCAATACAGTACAATAGCCCTGGATGTCATGAAGAGCACGGTGTTAGGAGGACACAGCCATGAGGAGATGGAAGGGCCTTTTTACACAGCATGAGCCAGCTTTTATTGTATAACCCCTGGGCCTACTGGCCCTTTGTTCTGTTTCCTTTGACAAAGGATTTTTTTTTTAACTTTCTGATTAGAAACCAGTAGTTTTAAGCCTGCTAATCACCTCTTCTGGCTTGGCATGTGGACCAGGGAAAGGCCATAGCACTTAATCTGTTTGCAAAGGCTCTCTCAGTTCCAGAAGTTCAGAAATGTAGTCACTCCCTCCACACTTAAAAAAAAAAAATTATTCAGGGTAATTCCTACTGTAATTATAATAATAGACATTCTAAGGTGTATTACAAGGATACTTCTGTTTTTAAATGTTTATTTTGAGAGAGCACGTGTGAGAGCTGGTGAGGTGGAGAGTGGGGAGAATCCCAATCAGACTCCGCAATGTCAGCATGGAGCCTGATGTGGGGCTTGAACCCACAAACCGTGAGATCATGACCTGAACTGAAGTCGAGTCAGATCAATGTACTGAGCCACCCAGGTGCCCCTAAATTAATGTTTTAAAAGGTAAACTTGAAAAATTATCCTTGGGGTGCCTGGGTGGCTCAGTTGGTTGGGCGTCTGACTCTTGATATTCTTTCAGGTCATGATCCCAGGGTAATGGAATTGAGCCCCGAGTCAGGCTCTGTGCTAAGAATGGAGCCTGCTTGAGATTCTCTCGCACCCTCTTCTCCCTCTCACCCTCTCACACATTCCCACACTGTCCCTCCGTCTCCCTAAAATAAAAAGGGGCTCCTGGGTGGCTCAGTCGGTTAAGCATATGACTTTGGCTCGGGTCATGATCTCACCGTTTGTGAGTTTGAGCCCCACGTTAGGCTGTGTGCTGACAGCTCCAAGCCCGGAGCCTGCTTCAGAGTCTGTGTCTCCCTCTCTCTGCCCCTGCCCCTGCCCCACTCGTGCTCTGTCTCTGTCTCTCTCTCTCTCCCAAAAATAAATAAACATTAAAAAAATTTTTTAAACAGAA
Organism: Neofelis nebulosa; assembly: GCF_028018385.1. Lineage (NCBI taxonomy): Eukaryota > Metazoa > Chordata > Mammalia > Carnivora > Felidae > Neofelis > Neofelis nebulosa. The sequence continues at coordinate 59,237,865 of NC_080782.1, forward strand.
AAACACAAATTTATTTTTGATTGGGGAAAATACAAAAATTTACTGTTTTAACCACTTAAGGGTCCAATTCAGGGGAACTCTTTTCATCTTGTAAAACTGAAACTCTGTATCCATTAAACTCTCACCTCCTCATTCACCTCTCCCCCAGCCCCTGACAAACACCATTCTACTTTCTGTTTCTACCAATTTGACTGCTCTGGGTACCTCATATGACTGGAATCATGTAGTATTTGTCTTTTTTTGTGACTGGCTTATTTCCCTTAGCATAATTCCCTTAGCATTTCCCTTAGTTGTCAGAATTTCTTTCCTTTTTAAGGCTGAATAGTATTCCATTGTATGTGTATATACTATATTTATCCACTCATCCATTCGTGGACACATGGGTTGCTTTCACCTTTTGATTATCATGAATGCCACTATAAACAAGGGTGTACAGATGTCTATTCCTGTCATTGCCTTAAATCTTTTGGATATATTCCCAGAAGTGGAATTTCTGGGTCATATGGTAATTCTACTTCTAATTTTTTGAGGAACCATTACACTCTTTTCCACAGTGGCTGCACCATTTTACCTTCACACCAGCAGTGCACAAGGCTTCCAATTTCCCTACACCCCCACCAAGACACTTGTCATTTCCTGGGTTTTTTTATATTAGCTGTCTGAATGGATAGGAGATGGTATCTCGTGGTTTTGATTTGCATTTCCCTAATGATTAGCGGTGTTGAACATCTACACAGATACTTTTTAAGTTTATTTATTTATTTTGAGAGAGAGAGAGAGAATGAGTGAGGTGGGGAGGGGCTGGGGTGGGGGTGACACAGGATCTGAAGCAGGCTCTCTGCTGACAGCAGAGAACCTGATGCGGAGCTCAAACTCACGAACCATGACATCACGACCTAAGCCAAAGTTGGATGCTTAACTGACTGAGCCACGCAGATGCCCCTACACAGATACTTTTTAAAAAACTAACTCCTTGTGTCCTTTTGAATATAGAAAGGCAGTAAAATGTACATTTGAGGAGCTGAATCTTAGAAACCAAATTGCCTGGGTTTAATGCTGATTCCACTTCTTCCTGACTTTGTCACCTGGGTCAGCTGCAAGATCTTTCTGTGCTTCAGTTTCTCATCTGTAAAATGGAATAATATGTAAACTGATCTCATGGGGTTACTGAGAGGATTCAAGGAACTAATACAGAGAAGCCCTATCGAATACCTCAAGACTCCTTACGTGTTTTTGATAACTTTAGGGCATCATTACTGTGAACAGAAGAGAATCAGCTGCCTTCCATCAGCCAGGGGTTGTTTTCTTCTCTGCCTGCTTTTTTTTTCAAGTGGGGATGTTGGGGTGAGATGGTAGCTGGAATCTGGTGGTTTTCCACCCCAAGGTGGGCATGTCAGGGGGAAAAAGAACAGCGGCAGCCTCCAATATCCATCTTGAAACTTGGCAGGATCTGGGTTTGAGAGTAAGTGTTTGCAGAGTGGGCAACTGGGAAATAGGATGAGGCCAGGCAGTCTGGTGGAAGGGAGCTGCTCTGGTCCCTCAGCCAGTAACTTTGACAGCCTTTAACCATCTTTACATCTTTGACAACTTTAACCATCTGGATGACGAGTGGTTCTGAATGCCTTAAAGGAAGACAGTGAGCTAAGGGTTGATGTTGCTACCTCTGTTACCATAGGATACCACATCCTAAGGACCTGGATAACTGTCCTCAGGCCTGTGTTGCCTGGGTCCCCTGTGTGTCAGCATTTGGGCCTCCATATAGTGCCCCATCTGTAGAATACCAGCTTTTGTCCCAGAGAAATCAGGATTTCCCTGTCCCTGGGATAGATTCCAGGCATGTCAGGAGGACCCTGGGGTTAAAGCTTTCCCTTTGTTTCCCAGAGCACATCTCTGTCTTGGTCCCCCCAGGGGAGGATGTCATGGGAAAGTCATCCTCATTTCTGATCCTTCCCCAGAGCCTAACCCAATTTCCTTAGCCAGGCAGGAGGAGCAGACACACTGAAGGAAGGGAGAGCTTCCCCTCTCTTGCCTTCACCTGCTTAACTGTCTTTTCCAAGCCCAGCCTGAAACACCATTTACTCAAGAAATCACTCCCTGACTCCCCAGATGGGGCCAGGTTCAGTGTTTATTCTTTTCTTTTAAATCAATTGTTACAGGTGCTTGAGTAGCTCAGTTGCTTAAGTGGCTGACTTCGGCTTAGGTGATGATCTCCCAGTTACTGGGTTGGAGCCCAGGGACAGCCCCAGTGCTGACAGCTTGAGCTGTCATTTAATTTAAATTAAAAAAATTTTTAACCAATTGTTTAATGATAATTATTTAATTAGACCATTTATTTCTTTTAAAAAAATTATTTAATGTTTATTTATTTTTGAAAGACAGACAGAGTGTGAGTGGGAGAAGGGCAGAGAGAGAGGGAGACACAGAATCCAAAGCAGACTCCAGGCTCCAGGCTGAGCTGTCAGCACAGAGCCTGATGTGGGGCTTGAACCCACCAGCTATGAAATCATGACCTGAGCTGAAGTCAGACGCTTAACCAACTGAGCCACCCAGGTGCCCCAACCTCATGTTATTTGTTTAATGTCCGCCTAGGACTTTTCTAGACAGCCATTCTCAAAGTGTGGTCCCTGAGATTCTCTCAGTGAGTCTGCAAAGTCAAAACTTCATGATAATACTAAGAAATTATTTGCTTTTTTACTTTCTATCTATAACAAGAGGACAGTGGAGTTTTCCAGAGGCTACATGCTGTGTGATTTCGCAACACCCTGATGCAAAAGCAGATCTTAGGACTTAGCTATCTTCTCTTCAGCTGTACATTAAAGAATTTTGCAAAAATATAAAGTAATGCTGCTCTTCTCACTAATGTTTTTGGAGGGGACTTAGAAAACATTTAATTATAAAAACATTTAAATTATACATGTATAAATTAAAAACATTTAATTATAATATTGTTTATGTTAACATGTGATGGGATTATTATTATTTTCAAAGAAATAAGTGTTTTCACATTTTCTCTGATTCTAATATGGTAAATATTGATAAATAAAACTCACATGAACAAAAACTCTTTGGAGTCCTCAAGTTTTAAGACAGTGAAGGGGTCCTGAGACCAGAATGTTTGAGAACTATTACCCTAGACAAGACTCAACCTTTTTCTATAAAAAACTAGCTGGTAAATATTTTAGGTTTTGTGGACCATACTGCCTGTCTTAACTACTCAACTTTATAGCACAAAGGCAGTCATAGATAATATGTAAACAAATATTGGCTCTGTCCCATTGAAAACTTTATTTACAGAAACAGGCAATGCATGAGTTTGGCCTGCAGGCCCTAGTTTGCCACCTCCTGCTCTAGACTGTAAGCTCTGACAGGTCAAGAACCACATCTAACTTGTAAATTACTTTATCCCCCAACACCTGCTTTACTTAGTAGATATTTAGTACTTTTAACAGAGTGTTTAGCTGCTGGCAGTACAAGTCAGAAATAACAATGGCTTACCTTCAAGATAGTACTTTACTTCTTTATCACATTAAAAAAATTAAAAAAGGCCAATCAGGATTGGAGTGGTGGTTCCACATAGTCATCAAGGACCCAGGTTCCTTATACTTCTCTGTTCCACCATTTTTTTTTTTTTAATTTTTTTTTTCAACGTTTTTTATTTATTTTGGGACAGAGAGAGACAGAGCATGAACGGGGGAGGGGCAGAGAGAGAGGGAGACACAGAATCGGAAACAGGCTCCAGGCTCCGAGCCATCAGCCCAGAGCCTGACGCGGGGCTCGAACTCACGGACCGCGAGATCGTGACCTGGCTGAAGTCGGACGCTTAACCGACTGCGCCACCCAGGCGCCCCTCTGTTCCACCATTCTTAACAAGTGACTTCCATCATTAAACTCATGGCTCAACAAAGCTTAAAAAGCTGCAAGAGAATAAAGCTGATCTGCCAATAAATTCACTGCCAATCACAACAAAACGTTTTTAAACAGATTCTCAGCAGCTCAGTATTCATCATGTCCAGCATATGATAGAATAGGTACTTAGACATAGAAGGAAAGACTCTAGAGACCCAGAGATGGTAGAGATGACGGAATTAGCAGCAAATGACCTTAAAGTATTATGTTTAAGAATTCAAAGGGAGGGGCGCCTGGGTGGCTCAGTCAGTTGAGCGTCTGACTTCAGTTCAGGTCACGATCTCACGGTCTGTGAGTTCGAGCCCCATGTCAGGCTCTGTGCTGACAGCTCAGAGCCTGGAGCCTGCTGCTTTGGATTCTGTGTTCCCCTCTCTCTCTGACCCTCCCCCATTCATGCTCTGTCTCTGTCTGTCTCAAAAATAAATAAACATTAAAAAAAAAAAAAAGAATTCAAAGGGAGATAAACCAGTAGAGAAATGGAACAAAATAAAAATTCTAGATGAAAACTACAGTATCCCAAATGAGAAATCCGCTAGATGGATCTAATAGTAGCCTGGATATTGTAGGAAAAAAGAACATGAGTGTGAAGTCAGGGCAAAAGAAACTCTCCACACAAGGCACCGAGAGAAGAAAAGCTGGGGAAAAAAGGTGAGAACCTCAGCGATCTGTGGCACATCAGGCAGTCTAACAAATGTGTATTTGGATTCTTTTTTTGTTTTTAATTTTTTAATGTTTATTTACTTTTGAGAGAGCGAGAGTGTGAGTGGGGGAGGGGCAGAGAGAGAGAGAGAGAGGGAGACACAGAATCCAAAGCAGGCTCCGGGCTCCAAGTTGATGTGGGGCTCGAACCCACGAACAGTGAGATCATGCCCTGAGCTGAAGTCAGATGCTTAACCGACTGAGCCACCCAGGCGCCCCTGGATTCTTGAAAGGAGACAGACAGAAATTGAGGAAGAAAATATATTTGAAGATATAATGTCCAAAAAGTTCCAAAGTTGATGAAAAATATCAATCTATAGATCCAAGAAGTTCAACAAACCCCACGCAGGAGAATCATGTGGAAAACCCCATCCAGACACATTATAATCAAGTTGCTGAAACCTAAAGAGAAAAGAGAAAAACCTTAAAATCAGGCAGCGAATAAATACTATGTACAGGAAAACAATGAGTACACTTTACTGTCTTCTCATCAGAAACAAAGCCCAAGTATAATTGTATTATATCTCTACAGTGCAAAGCTTAAAGCTGGGGAGGGGTTGGCGGGGGGAGGGGGGGGTCAGCCTACAATTCTCTATCCAACAAAAAAAATCCTTAAAAGTGAGGGTAAAATCAAGATATTTTCAGATAAAAGCTGAGAGAAATTGTCACCAGCTGACTTACAAAAAAAGAAATGTCAAAAGAAATTCTTCAGGCTGAAAGAAAATCTTATCAAATGGAAACTTCGATCTCCATAAGAAATTAAGGGCCCCGGAAATATAAAAGACTTCTAAAATTTTTCATAATTTCTTTAAAAGCTAACTGTTTAAAGCAAACATAAATAGTATATTGTGGAAAATGTCTTTAAAGTAGGAAAAAGAAGAACCAAACAGATGAGACAAATGGAAAACAACTGGCAAGTTCGTAGACTTTAATCCAGCTGTATTAATAATTTATTAAAAGTAAATGGATTAAGCACTCCAGTTAAAAGGCAGATACTGTCAGGTTGGAGGAGAAGAAAAAAAAAACAACCCTCAAGTTTATAAGCTGCCTATGATAGATTCATTTTAAACGTAAATAGACAGCTGGGCTAAAAGAGGATAGGAAAACACAAGTAGTAAAAGGATGGGGAAATACTAATCAAAAGAAAACTGGAATGGCTATAAGACAAAATACAGAGTATACGAAAACCAGAGTATTACCATATACAGAGACAGAGCTTTTGTAATAATGGGTTAATTCATCAAAAAGACATAGTAATCCTGAATGTGTACATACCTAATAGCTGAGTTCAAAATACCTGAATAAGTGATTGGATCCAGTAGAGCAAGTTTTCCGGCTTTTTGCAAAGGGAGGGATTGATGGAGGCATTTCTTCATTCTAAGCTGATCTTCTTTGAGTCAGTGATGAGGACAGAGGTGGGCAGAAATAAACTGAACTCCATGGCCTCATTCTGTGCTCGGCGTTGTGACCATCTGTGTCCTTCCTGTGCCTCTCAGAAAGCAGGCCCTGGGGCTCTCTGATAGGAGTCCTTACAGATAGTTCCCACAGGGCACTTCACCTCTTCTTGACATAAAGCATTTTCTGGAAACTGCCAGTCTCACATGAAATGCCAGCAAGGACGTGGGGCTGTTGTTCCTGAGGCTGGAGAGGGCTGGGTCTTGGAGTGATGGATGTGGTCAGTGTTGGTCACTGGGAACTTCAGGTGTCCCAAGGTATAGGATAAGATGGCAATCCTAAGGCTGACTCCCGCCACTCAGATATTAAAAGGGTCTGAGTCAGCATCAGGTGGGACAGGGGGAAGGGGTTAAGGGAGTTTTTAAGCAATAATGAAAAGTTGCCTGGAAGAGAGGGAGGAGGTTCTCAGATGAGGTGTGCCTGTTTGGCAGAGAGCTGCATTGTTTCAGGCTGCCCCATTTACTGACAGTCCAACAATGATTCCTTCCTTTTTTTCCTTCTTTCCTTCCCCCCCCCCCCCCCCCGCCAAACTTTAAAAAAATTCTGGTAAAATCCACATAGCAAAATGTACAGTCTTAAGCACTTTTAAGTGTCTGGTTCTATAGGATTAAGCACATCCACATTGCTATGCACCCATCATTACTGTCCATATCCTGAACTCTTTTCATCTTGCAAAACCAAAATTCTGTACCCATGAAATTCTAACTCCTCATTCACCTCTCCCTCAGTCCCTGGCTACCACCATTTTACTTTCTGTGAATTTGACTACTTCAGCTATTTCATGTCAGTGGAATAATACAGTATTGGTGTTTGTGTGACCGTCTTATTTCAGGTAGCGTCATGCGCTAGCATAATGTAAGGTTCATCCATGTTGTAGCATGTGTCAGAGTTTCCTTCTTTTTAAAGGCTGAATAATATTCCATTGTATGTACATGCCACCTGTTGTCTTCCCATTCATCCATTGATGGAGACTGGGGTTGCTTCCACCTTTTTGGCTATTGTGAATAATACTCCAGTGAACTTGAGAGTATAGCACTGATTTTGTTTTATTTTGTTTAAAGGTAATGAGGTGAATGTGGGCACAGAAGTTAGTGGTTCAGGACACTGGCGTGACAGCCTTATTTCACACTTGAGACCTAGAACAAAAATGAGCATCTGGGAGAATTTATCCTTGTAAATCTGCATTTTGGAGAGGACAGAGCTGTTGAGATCGTTTGGGAGCTGAGGTCTTTTAGAGTCTGACCCACCCCACCGGCAGTTGTTGGCCCTTTGTGGTCCCCATGGCCACCGTCTGAGTTCAGGTGTCCTTTTTGGCACTGGCTGTTGTAATCGTCTCTGGCGAACAGGGTGGCTAGACTCCAAGATCATTTCCCAGCAGCTCAGGTTGCAGCTTCTATTGGAATTTTCTTCCATAGGGCTTTCCAGAGCAAATCGCTCTTCTCGGAAACTTGTCATGGTTCTCCAGTGCCCATAGAAAACCCCAGAATTTCTGAACATGACTCAGGGCCCCACTGGTCTTCCTAATTCCTTCCCCCTCTCCTTCCCTCCATTCCTTCATTTATCAGTTGGTTCATTTGTTCAGCCTGTGTCCTACATTTTTGTATTTGTTTCTGACATGTGTGTCTGATATTGACTCATTCAAATGGTGTGTTAAAGGGCCCAGCACATAGTAAATGCTAGAATGTTTATGATTAAAAGGGTTTTACTTTCTGGGGTTTCATGAGCTCTTCACTGACAACCTTGTGAGGTAAATTCTTTCATACCCAATTGACAAGTTGGAAAATGGAGCTTTAGAAGTGCAGAGAAATGGGTTTGTAATTGGTCCTTGGATCAAATTGAGAACCAGAACCAGCGGTTCTGGTTCTGAATTTGGTGTTCCTCTGAGTGACATTGTGGCTTAGTGAGGCCCTAGGAAGCTAGAGGCAGCAAGAATAAATGCTCAGGGGCTCTGGATGTGTGTGTCTCTCTCCCTCTCCAAGTAAAGAGGCCTTGCTGGGGCTGAATTTGATTGAAGAACCATGAAAAGCCAGTGTTTGTAGATGTTCACCTAACAAAAGCCCAAGTGTAAAATGGTGTCTTGTAGCATCAACAGAGTTGGCTGTTTTCCCAACTCTGGAAGGATATATAATGATAATATAAGCTCATTTTGGAAGGAGCATGCTTTTTTTTTTTTTCCTCTTCTCTCAACATAGGCTTCATGCCCAGTGCAGAGCCCATTGTGAGCCTTGAACTCCCGACCATGAGATCAAGACCTCTGCTGAGATCAAAAGTCAGACGCTTAACTGACTGAGCCACCCAGGTGCCCCCATGCTTCTTTCTTTTTAGGGGACCCAGGAGCAAGGAAAAAGCCTTATAAATACGTTGCATTCATGCTGATAAAATTCTGAATGCTTGGCTGGATCAGCCAGGAAGTTGGAGCAAGTAGGTGGATGTGGACTCTTTGTTCCACTATGCAACCCATTAAAATGCTGAGGTTAAGGACAGAAGTGAGATCAGAAACACCTGCAGAGGGCTAAATGACTTGCTCAAGGTCACCCAGCTAAGGAAAGCTGAGCTGGGCCTCCCACAGCGGAGGATTCCAGGTTCACTGCTGCTTCGAGTGTATCATGCAGCAGCTTTTAATACACACCTTCCATTTGAAGACTGTAATGCAATAGAAAATGGGCTTAGGCATCATTTGTAACCTTGGCCAAGTTAGCTAGTCTCAATGATCTCATCTGCACAGTGTGGATACGAACACTTGTTCCCTGGGCCGCAGCGGAGAACTAATTGGGCAGCCGACAGGTGCCTGGGACAAAGTCAGTTATTAATGGTGCTATTTCGTGGTGAGTCCTTGCTTTGTCCGCTCTTCCTTCACTCAGAGGTGCACACAACCACTGCCTGGGACTTGCCCCATGTGCTCAGGATTCTTCGTTGATTGCTCTGTAGGTGCTGTCACTAAAGGAATAGAAGGTTCTGATTGGATGCAGATACACAACTACTGTCATCCTTCCTTTCCTGACTATAGCATTTCCATTGGCTTATGCCAGCAATCTTGGGGTAGGTATGGGGAATTTTTTTTATTTCCTTTTCCCCAAACGTATCTGTATGACCTCAGTGTCTGGTGACTCTGGTTGCTGGGGCACCTGGTACTTACTCTGTCAACTTAGCCAACATCTATCCTGGTCTGGCTGTGCCCTGTCCCTCTTCCACCTCCCGTAAAACAGACATGCCTCACTGAGAATATCAGCTTTGTCTGGAGGGAACAGGTGGGTCTCAAGATCTTTCCCGCCTGTAAAGCTGGCCTTGCCCTTTGGCTCCCCCTCTATAGGGTACCGTTTTCTACCCCCTTGGTAATATCTCATCAGGAAGAAAGTTCTACCCTAGAGTTTCCAGGAAGCTACTTGATTGCATTATTGACTGATAACCTCATTTACCCTGGAGCAGAGAGACCTGTAGTTTTGAGTTATACTTAAGATTTAACATATGCTGGTGTCAAGGTCCAAGTGAAAAATTGAGAAGGCCTGGTTACCTCCAAACCCAAGTCAGACATCACTCAGAAGGCTTTGAGGTTTCTTATTTTATATATTTAAAAAAGGGCTCCTTCTTCTTTTGAGACAGAACTTCAAAGGATTCATTCCAGGCCTCACTTCCTTTTGGTAAATCTTAACCAGTGTAAATGTTTACTTTTGTGTTGTAAATCCTAGGAGGCAGAGGGAGGAGGAATTTCAGAAGCAGGTGTTCTGCCAGCAAAAGTTAAAACTTAATCTGCTTTGGGTATTTTGGGGAGAGGGGTGGCTGGAGGGGGGAGTATTTATAATTAACGAGCCATGCTAATGAACCCGGAATTAGTAGACTGCCTTTTTGTTACTTTGTATGAATTCCAGGACCTTGTGCCCATTGCCCACTGGAAGAGAGGAAAGCTTAGGAAGACCTGCCTTGCTTCCACAATTTTGGGTGGTCAGTGAATGCGAGTGGGAGCAACAGGGCCAAACAATAATTAAAAAGATAGGGGTGCCTGGGTGGCTCCATCGGTTGAGCATCCAGCTCTTGATTTCGACTCAGGTCATGATCTCATGGTTCATGAGGTCAAGCCCCACATCAGGCTCCGTGCTCACAGTGCCCAGTCTGCTAGGGATTCTCTCTCCCTCTCTCTCTCTCTCTCTCTGCCCCTCCCCCACTTGTTCTCTTGCTCTCTCTCTCTCTCCCTCTCCCCCTCTCCCCCTCTCCCCCTCCTCTACATGCGCTCTCTCTCAAGATAAATAAACTTTTTAAAAAAGGGTAGAAAGATAAAGGGGAAAGTAAAATTATGTAAAGCTGTATTTATTAAAAACTGTGGCTTTGGTTAAAAATGTAAGTTCCTCACTTGATTACCTGAAGGAGTCTCCGCTCCTCTGCCACTCCCTAGCCTGGTCCCCCTCACTGCATCCACAGACATAGTACCTGGTGGGAGGGTCTTGGGGATTAGCCTGGGACCTGCACTCACCAAGAAAAAGACTTCTGAGTTTCAATTTGCTGCTTAAGAAACACCAGCTTAGAAGGAACCTTTGGAAAACTAGGGTATTCTGTGCAGGGAGTCCACTTATGTGCTGTGTAACTTGAGCAAAGGCATTCACATTTTCCAAGGCTCAGTTTTCCTGTCAATAAAATGGAGCTAACAATTGGTACCTTCAAAATTATGAGGATTAATTGGGATTGTGTATGCTCAGCATAGTGTTCACTAACCATTATTGTTACACCTACCCCTACAGAGCCTGCCATATGTGTATGGAATATGCTGAAGAGGGATGATTTGGTGGGAGGGGATACTGGGATAATGAAACTAATGCCTCCCTCCAACTTCACAGGCTCTCATTCCCTGAGGCCCCCTTTGCCTTTCTCTTTCCTCTGTTCATATAGAAGGAGGTGGGTGGGGCTGGCAGGGCAGGAGAAGGGGACCTAGAGCAGAGAGCAGGATGCAGTGAGGGGATCTGGGGCTGTAGGCAGACAGTGGCCGGATTTAGGGGCTACAGGGCTCTGCAGATTAGAAAGAGGAAAAACAGGAAAGAGCTGTCCCTCTTCACCATCCTTACCCCTACAGCTGCTGAATCTTCTAGTACATCCAGAATCCTCCACAATCAATCCCTTCCTGCCTCCCCAGAGCCCCAAACTGACCTCAAGACAGTCACTTGTGGGTGACTCACACAGCCAGGTTTGGGATCACCGGAGTACCCGCTCCCACACAGGGGGATCACCAGAGTAACCGCTTCCCACACAGGGGGCTCACCAGCATTCCCCCTCCCAATAGGGGATCACCAGAGTACCACCTTCCACATGGGGGGATCACCAGAGTACCAGCTGCCACACAGGGGGATCACCAGAGTACTGCTTCCCACATGGGGGGATCACCAAAGTACCCCTTCCTACATAGGGGATCACCAGAATACCCCTTCCCACACAGCGGGGATCACCAGAGTACCACCTTCCCCACAGGGATTACCAGAGTACTGCCTTCCACACGGGGATCACCATCATACCCCCCCCCACACACAGGAGATCGTGCTTCAGACTGCAGCTTTGCCACTTCCTCACATAGCTTTGGGTGTGACAGCAACAAAACCAGAAAATAGCCTGGGAGCTGTGTAGGTAAGGTGAGGGACATCCATGCAGTGGAGTGGAGTGCCATGTAGGTAGTTAAGCATGAGGTAGAGCTACTGGTGCTGATATGGAAAGAATCCCAAGGTATACAATTAAGCAAATAGCAAGATTCAGAGTAGTATGTTTTATGTTAAAAGAAATGGGGTTAAAAATACTTGTACATCCATATGTACTAGTCTTATGGAGAGGACTGAAGGAATTCTCTATTCCATGGAAACGTTTAGCCCACACAGGATTAATATAGCTGCTGGTGTAGGACCACCCTTGGAGAATTGCTGCTTTAGAACTACTTCCTGTTCATACGCCCCTACCTTTCCCACTTTACTCACTTACCTGCCAGGCTTGTGTTGTGATTTGACTTTGCAACCCCAAGTCAACTGAGAGTTGAGGGAGGTTGTGTATACATTGTAGTATAATTCATCACTTTTTAGATTAACTTGTGAGTTTTGTTTGTTTTATGTGTTAACATCTTCAAATTGGAGATGAATCTTAGAAATGCTGTTGGCCATGGTCATGGCCCACCGATGCACAAACTCTGGTGTTCCTGCTAACATAACTGGTGCTGTTTCCCCCACAAACCATTTAAGAGCAACTGTGGACAGACCTTTGTTCTTATCTTTGGCATCCTCTGGTAAAATCGGGAAGGCACCAGAATCAAAACTCAAAGTAACTCTCAGTAGCTTGGAAGAAAATCACAGAGACATCATTGGAGCTCTCTTCAAAGAAATGCTGGCTCAGCACTCAGTGGCACCAAGAATGGTGCTGTGAGGGACACACAGGTGTCGATGAGTCAGCGCTGACAAAGAGTTCTGGCTTATCAATACCTTAGCTAATTTATTTTGCTTGTTTTTCTTTCCGTGTATGGAAAAAAGAGCTGCGAGTCTAAGTAAGTCTAAATGAGCTTTTTCAATACAGATAAAGTAAATCTTCTGAGGTAAAGAAAGCACTGGGCTATAGTTTATTGGCAGTGTTTTTCTTTCTTCATTTTATGAATAAGAAAACTTTTATAATTGAGGCTTGCTTTCTTAGGTTTCATGAAGTAGAGTTTCAGTGTGTGTAATCATGTATATATGCATGTGGGTGTGCACATGGGTACTTGCTAGGTACATACTCATGCTGCTATGTCTATGAAAATATTTCCGGAAGGACACACAGGAAATCTTAACATTCATGGTCCTTTCGGGGCTTGCATCTATGGTGAGGAGGGAAAAGTTTTGTTTTTGTTTTTTTTTAATGTTTGTTTATTTTGGGGACAGTGCAAGCAGGGGAGGGGCAGAGAGAGGGAGACTGAGGATCCAAAGCAGGCTCTGCGCTGACAAGCTGACAGCAGTGAGCCTGGTGTGTGGCCTGAACTCAGGAACTGCGAGATAGAGATGACGACCTGAGCCAGAGTTGGACACTCAGCCGACTGAGCCACCGAGGTGTCCCAGAGGGAAAAGGTTTTTGTCACTTATGTTTGTGGGTTGTTTCTTGTTTTGTTTTGTTTTTCATTATATTTTTCTATTTTTTTTTGTTAATTTTAAAAAAAGGAATGGAGAAACCTTTAGAGTCTCAACATTATCTTGGGCCTCCTGACTTCCTGATCTCAGAGGGTGGACCCCCAGATTCAGGGTAGCCAGGTTTGTTTATCCATCTAACTAGGCCGAAAGCCAGCCAGCATCTCCGTGTGCATGAGACTAAGAATTCCATGAGGCTCATGGGCTGTCCAAGAAACTACTAACTAGCCAATTAGCTATGTTCTTGCCCTCTTGTCTCCCTGTCCCCCTCCCTTCCTCAAATGGTTTTTGAGCATGTTTCCTGCATATAATGTCAAACAAGCATCTATAGACCCCCCTCTTTGTAAAACTGGAAGGGGCATCCATTTTGCACTAGAGGTGCCTGGAAAATGTGTATGTCATTATAATCTTCGACCATCTCTTCAGAGCCTTTAAGTCTGATAACGTGGCCTTGGTGTTGTGAGCCTCACCGTGGGGAAAATGGCATTTCTTCCCTGCAGTGATTTTGATGCAAGGCCAGATGTAGTTTTATCAGATTCCTAATGGGGCCACCTCTGTGACCACTGTAACCCAGAGATGCTACTCTGAGGGAATGTCCGTCGAGAAACACTGAGGTTAGTGCTGGTGTGACTGCCAGGGCCTTCCAGAAGGAGAACGACTTTTGGAAAGAAGACCACCAACTCAGGCTCTTACCTGCATAGCCTCCCAAACCACCATCATCCCAAGTCCCTCATTTTGGGGGCTTGGACATGCTACTAAAATTTCCTAACTTTGTGCCCTTTCTTTTCATCATACCCTGCCCTCCCACTGTGTTCTCCAAGATGATCTTATTATGAGGTTCTTAGGCAGTCTGATCAATGCCATCCCCTTGCATGAAACACTCTGATGCTCTAACATGGCCCATAGAATACTCACATAAGTCTAACCCTGATTTTGCCCCTCCAGGCCCATCCTGTCCCCCACCTCAACCTTCTCCCACCCCTGTACTCTGGCAATTACAGAGGCTTTGCAAATGCTAGTTTCTCTACCAATGTATTTCCCTCTCTTCACCTCTTTACACCTACTCACCCTTCAGCCTTGAGCTTAATCATCATTTATTCAAGGAAGCCTCCTCTAACATAGCTGAGTCGGTCAGACCCCCCCACCCCCCATATATAGTTTCATGCCACTGTGTGCTGTTGCTTCATAGAACCGCTCACATTATGTCTGGCTGTCTTCTTTCCTGCACTGCAAACTCCCCCAGAGCAGGAGCTTGGGCTGGTTTTCCATAAAAACCGTATCCCCAGTGCCTGGCTCCAGTAAGCTCTGAACATAAATGTTGCACAAATGAATGAATGGATGACCCTCCTGCTAAGGCAGTGATGCTTCTCCCAAGAACCAGTGGTAGGCCCTGCCCCCAGCACGATGTGACTGAGGAGGCTGATTGGTGGGATGGAATGCGACAGGTCCCTCTGGTATCCTGGATACCAGAGAGGGTGGGAATGTAAACTGGGCCCAGAGGCTGCATTCTTGAAATTTCACTTCAGCCCAGGAGGAGCCTGCAGGGAAGTGAACCTGACCTTGAAGTTCTTGCCTTTATTTTTTACCCCCTCTCAAAAAAATCAAGATAAAAGGTGCAGTCATGCAATACATTCTTTCTGAGGGAGCCGTGAGGTGGGGGCTTCTAAGTCACACTCCGCTCATCATCCAGACCTTCTTCTTGCTGGTGCAGGTGTGCCTCCCAAGATTCCTCAGCATCGCATGCCCTGGAGGAAATGAGGTTCCTGGTGCATGCTCCCTGGGCACCCACAGGAACATGTCTGCAGCAGTTCCCCAACCAAGGTGCCACAGAAGTCAGAGAAAGAAGCAGGTGCTTATTTAGTGTCTGTTATGTCCCAGACAACATGGTAAGCACTTCGCATGCCTCGTATGATCTGGGCTTCCCAACACACCTATAAGCAAGGACACACACCACTTAAGCAGATGAGGAATCAGGGCTCAGGAGTTGGAATGAGCTGCCCACAGTAACACATCTGGCGGGGGAAGTGCCAGGATTTGAACATAGATCCGTCTAGTAGGTTCCTAGTCTCTGTTCTGACCCCTGTGCGATCTCCAAGTTGCTCTGACAGCCAGCACCTGAACACATCTAGTCTTCCTACCACTTTATTACCTTATTTAATTGTTTATAAAACTTGTTAAGGGAGATATGATCACTTTAATTTCTCAAAATACTAAACTGAAGCTTAGAGAACTTAGTTAAATGGCAGAACCGGGATTCAAACACACCTTCATCCACCTGCAGAGTCCTTCCTTTCCTTCCCCTGTCAGCAAACAGGGGAGTCTGTGTGGCTTAAGGCAAGTCACTTTTCCTCTCTGGTCCTCCGTTTTCTCATCTGTAAAATTTGGACAATGGACTCTATTCAGGAGTTTTCAATATTTCTTTTAAATTTTTTTATCAATGGAGCCATTGTGTAAAAAATGACGTGTGAAGCTCTCCCTTTGCTTCTCAATGTCACCGGCCTGCCTGGATATGGGGGTCTCCTATATCCCACATACCCTCGAATAGAACCCAGTTTGAGAACCTTTCAAAGGCCTTTCCAGTGTGGTCTGCCATCTCTGCTTCTGTAATTTGGGATTTAGCAGAAGAACCAGGGCACATTCTCATTTTCAAAAGCAATACCTTGTGGTTTAACACCTCTTTGTGATCCCCAGCCAAAGGGATTCAGCGTGTGTATGAGAATACCCTCCTGTGTGTTTAGAGGCTGGCTTATCTCTAGGGAATAGAGATAAAGTTCATTGTGTGGTTGGTGTTCTGACTTGCTAGGAAATCCATATAAATTAGTAGTTATTGCAAAGAGTTACACTGAGTGGGTTCAAATCCCTGCACCTTCACCTCACAGCTTGTGCCCACGGGTAAGCTACCTAACCTACTCTATCTGCCTAACCTGTTATAGTTTCTTTGGTGTGTTGAGTCAGTGATGCCCAGGCTCTGCTATTAAACTCGGTGGTGTATGCGCTCAACAGATATCAGCCATTGTTAACAATCTTGATTGCAAAGCATGTGTTATTTCTAAGGTACAATGACCATAGTTAGAAATTAGCACTGAGCTGGGAAGTCTTGGGTTATATAAAGATGAGGGTGACAACCCAAGAAAAATGAGCATCATCCTTTACTCCCCTTACCAGCCACCCAACCACCTACACCAACTGATGGTGAAAAATTGTCTGGGTTCTGTGGACACCTGGACTTTGCAACTGTCCTCTCCCCAACCATTCTTCTACGAGGTGGCTAACAGCCCTGCCTGGCGTTCAGATACCCCACTCTCAAACTATATGGCTCTTATGGATGAATTCTCTTTTCCTTACTTTTTATTTCTTTTTTTTTTAAATTTATTTATTTATTTTGAGAGGGAGAGAGAAAACATAAGCTGGGAGAAGAGCAGAGAGAGAGGAGAGAGCAAGAATTTCAAGCAGGCTCTGCACTGCCAGTGCAGAGCTCAACACGGGGCCCAAACCCACGAACTGTGAGATCACAACCTGAACCAGAGTCCAACACTCAACCAACTGAGCCACCCAGGTGCCCCTCTTTTCCTTACTTTTGACTTATTGTATCTTTCAACAAATATACCATTGGTTCTTAACTGGGAAAGATTTTGACACCTCCTCCCCCATCCGCCTCTACCCCTGGGAACATTTGACAATATCTGGAGACATTTTTGTTGTCATAACTGGGAGGGGGGTACATCTAATGGTTAGAGACCAGAGATGTGGATAAACATTCCACAGTGCTTAGGACAGCTCCCCTACAACCAAGGATCATCTGGCCCAAAAAGTCATCAAGGGCTCATGGTGAAGGCCAAGGTGGAGAAGCCCTAAAATCTATGTTAAGCACCCACCATATGGGCCTGGTGATGAACAAGACAGACCTGGCCCCCTGCTTTTGTGGATCTTGTAGCCCAGTTTGCATTACAGTGGGTACTGGGGACAGATATTACAGGACTAGATAAAGACACAAACATGAAATTGTCATTTGTCTTGAGTTCCATGAAGGAAATAAAATGGTGTCGTGATGGAGAATACCCAAGGGGGACCTAATTAAGATGACTCAGATAAAACCTGTCTGGGAAGGTGACAGTTAAACCGGGCTCTGAAAGCCCAGAAGCTAGCCATGCGGAGAGAGGAGAAGGGCATTCCTGGCATGGGTCAGAATGTGCTAGGTGGCTGGAGTAGAGTGAGCCTTGGAAAAAAATGATCAGAGCTGGAGGAGGCTGGAGAGTCAGACTGGCGGGCCTTTAGGCCTGGGCAAAAGTGCAATCTTTGTTCTGAACACAGTGAGAAACCACTGGAAAATCTTTAACAGGGACATGACAGGGTCTTTTATATTTTCAAAAAATATTTAAAAACTGTGAATTGGAAGGGACTTTTGCTGGGTTAAAAACGTTGAGAGGTGCTAAAGAAACCAGTCCTGGCCCATGACCATTTGCATGTGTGAGAACACATGGAGGTATGCGAAGGGAGGAGCTTTGAGAGGGGGGAGGCAGAGCTGCACCATCTGGGCTCTTAAAGAGCAGAGGGGTTGGGGTGAGGGACCTGGGACTTGAGGGAAGGAGCCGTCCCTCAGCTAGTTGCCTAGGGGAAGGGAATGCCAGTTGACAGGTCATGGGGGCCTGTCAAGGGCACTCCCATCTGATGTAAAGGAGAATATTGTTTGTCTATTTTTGCCAAGTGGGTCCCACTTCAAGTCCAGGGGCCCTGGGGTTTGGAGAATATTGTTCTTTCTGCGTGTGACAGTTCAGTTTGTGGGTTTTGCCTGCCTTTGCCACTTACCAGTCATGTCACTGTAGGTGAGTTACTTATTGTCTGTGTGCCTCAGCTTCCTCATCTATAAAGTGGGTGAGTGCTTACCTCACGGGGCTATGTGGTTGAAGTAAGGTTCTCTTTGTAAAGTGCTTAGCAGAGCTCCCAGTGCATAATCAAGGTTTAATGAATACTAATTATTGTGCAGCTAGGTTAGATAAACAATTTCACAAGTAAAAACATTTTTAAAATTTTCTTATTTTTGAGACTGAGAGAGTGTGCACACATGTGTGGGAGAGGGGCAGAGAGAGAGAGGGAGACAGAGGATCCAAAGCAGGCTCTGTACTGGCAGAGGAGAGCCCAGTGTGGGGCTCAAACTCATGAACCTCGAGATCATGACCTGAGTCGAAGTCAGATGCTTGACCGACTGAGCCATGCAGGTGCCCCACACAAATAATACATTTAATGTAATCTTTCTAACAACACTGTAAGATAGATACTATAATTTTTTACACAGCTTTGTTGAGATATAATTCACATGTCCTATAAGGAACCCATTTAAAACATAACTATGTAGCTTTGAGTATATTCAGAGTTTTGCAACCATCACCAGAATCACTTTTAGAACATTTTAGCACCCCAGAAAGGAACCCTGTACCCCTTAGCCATTATTCCCTCAATCTCCTCCTACCCCCACTCCCAGCCCTAGATAACCACTAATCTACTTTTTGTCGCTATAGCTTTACTTAGTCTGGGCATTTCATATAAATGGAGCCATTCAGTATGTGGCATTTTGTGTCTGACTTACTTCACTCACCACGATATTTTCAAGATTCATCCATGTTGTAGCCTGTATTAGTACTCATTCCTTTTTATTGCCAGATAATCTTCCATTGTGGATATACCACATTTGGTTTACCCATTGGTGACACTTGGGTTATTTCCACTTTGGGCTATCATGAATAATACTGTTATGGAAATTCATTTACAAAGCTTTTCTGTGTACGTAAGTTCATATTGCTCTTGGATATCTGGTAGTTACTATTCTTATCCTTATTTTACAAGGAAAGTGAAGCACAGAGTGGTTAAGTTACTTGCCTATATCACACAGCTAATGTGCGATGGAGCCATAATTAGAACTCAGGCAGTCTGACTCCAGAGTCTATGCCCTCCTGAGAGCTTTCTGTGCAGCAGCTACTGTGCATGGAGCCAGAGACCAATAGGGCAAAGCAGGCACATCCCTGCCCTTGTGAAGCTTACTGGGAGACGCCAGTGCAATAATCAAAGACTCAGGAATCCTAACAGCCAGTGTGACAGCTATAACAGTAGAGAGTTACAAGGTTCTGGCAGGTGGGTTGGTGGGTCCTGGGACTTGCCCTCATCAGAGGAGCTCAGACTAGGTATGCAGGGTGCAGACATGCTAACCAGGTAGAGAAGGAGGGTGCAAGCCCTCCAGGGTGGGGCCAGTAGAGTATGCATTCTTCGGAGGCCAAACATTTACTTGGCATTTAGCAGGCACGGAGGGGGCCATAGATAATGGGTCCTCAGCTCAATACTGACCAAGGGAAACCTCTCCAGCCCAAGCACCAGACATGAACAAGTCTTGCTGTTGGATGATACTAATGTCTCAGGGCAGGGGCAGAGGGGGACCCAGATTTCAATCCCCACCTATCATCTTACACATCAAAAGGCTGGTATGCTTCAGATCTAAACCTGGGATGGTGGTTTTTATCTTTTTATCTTTTTCCTTCCGGGTAACAGGCCTTTCAAATGGGGGAGAATATCCATTCCTCTTCAAAGGGGTACAGGTGTCATTTGCTAATGAAAAATGGATTTGAGGAAAAGTAAGGTGCCAATCAATAGATACACCCCTGCCAAGGGCTTGGCCAGCCAAATCCTCCCCTGACCCCCTCTTAAGTAAGCCATGCAGAGGACCCAGTGATTCACCTACAGTCAGCAGAAGAAAGCCCTTGTCATCTCTTGCTGGCAGCATTTGAGCCTGCCCCCACTTCTGCAGGTGGGCTGACAGTGGGGGGTGTTAGCAAATTATGATTGCCCCACACATTTGGAGCCACGCTGCTCCCTGCCCAGTGCCGGCAGGCGGCAGGGTCCAGAGTGGAGCATGCAGCCTGTCTCAGACTCTGTCCTGTCTCTGCGGGTGCTGGTTCCAAGAGCTTCATTAGCTGCTGGAACTGGCCTCTCCGTAGTGGGTAGTTTCAGTGCAGAGGGTGGTGAGCGATGGTGGAGCCCACTAAGACTTCAGAGGTGGGGAAGGTTAGACACAACTGGAGTCCAGCGGATCTGGTTTTATCTGAATTGTGTGGAGCAGGGGAAGGGAGAGGGAAAAACATACAGATAAGGATTGTACGTTCTGGGGGTCACCGGAGCTGAACCAGGAAGGAACCATGGAGTAGAGTCAGCACAAATGAGGCTGGGCAGGTATTTATTTGGCAGGCACTTGGCTGGGTCCAGGTCACAGTGTTAAGATGCTGTGGGCAAATCGCACATGTGGCACAGCCCCCGCCTCCCAGGAGCTTACAGTTCAGCCTGTGATGTGTGCACGCAAGTTTTAAGCGGTGAAATTAGATAAAGGGTTGGATTCATGCTGCTGGGGTTCATGCAGAGGGAGATCCCTAGAGACTTTGTGGAGGCCCTGAGATTTTATAGAACTTAGAAAGGCCGAAGCTCATGTGTTCGAGGGTGGTGCAAGGGGTCATGGAACACCTCACATGCTGAGACATCTAAGTAGGAAGGGACCCGGTGACTAGACCATACTGCATGGAGGCGGCAGTTTGTGGGAAGGCAGAGAACTCCCAGAGGGTAGATGAGGAAGATTCTTGACCCAGCTAAGGAAGCCTGTAAGTGACAGGGAGCCATTGGAGATTCCTCAGCAGAGAACGAGGGTTTGAAAGCACAGAGACAGATCACGTTGTACCTGCATTGAGGTCGCTGTTGTGGGGCTCCTAAGCATTCCCACCCTGATCCAGTGGGCTTATCCAAGTGTGCATTGCCAAGTACCTGTGTCTGGGCATCAGGCAGGGAACAAAGGGCATTTTCAGTTCCAAGGTTAAGCAACTCATTCCTGTTTATGCCATCCAAGGAACAACTGGGCTCCCAGAGGTTCGAGTTCTTGTTCCATAACCACCGGCCCAGCCCTGAGAGTCCTCCTAAGGCCCCTGCATGCACTTCCCATTGCTGGGGGACTCTCAGTACAGAACTTGCCTGACTTTAGTTCTCTCTCCCATTTGCACAAACCTGTAGTCATAGCTTTGAAGGTCAAGAAGTCCCCTCACTAGGGGACACATAAGTAGCTTTTTGATGGAAGGACCTAACATTTATTGAATACAAATCATGTGCCATCCACTTGAATTTATTCATAATAGCCTCTGTTTTGAGTGTTTACTATGAAACAGGCACTGTGCTAACCGTGTATCCACATTCTGTCACATACTTTCACAACGGGTGTTAATTGATGATCCCCGTCGTATAGGTGAGGAAAACCAAGCCTCAAAGAGAGGAAGTAGTTTGCCCAAGGCCACAGAGCTCTAGTGATTCTAGAACACTAATGATTCTAGTGATTCTAGAACATTCCTGCTTCCACCACACCATGCTGTTTGTCAGCAACAGCACACAGGGCTGTTTGCAAAAATGTTGTGATTTATACCTCAGAAGTTGAACTCTTGCTTCCAGGGGTGTTTCTTCCTAGTCCTTCGGGGTTCAGACCTCTCAGGTTTCTCCCAGCACCCCAACTCAGTCTCCCACTGATGGCATTTCTTGATCATTCATGTGCTTCTCCCTTGGCTCAGTTAGGAATAGAGGGCACTGCAACACCTGACTGTAGCTGACAGGAAGCTATCAAGCAGCAGACTCAAACAGAGGCTTTTAAGGCCTCTACATTCTGAGCATTTGAATTAGAGCTCCTCTGATACTTATTTTCCACCTACAACAGTCAGGATAGGGCCGTGGAAATGTACTAATTATCACTATTTTGCTTGAAGACCTGGGACCATTTCTGTGAAAGGAAAGAAGGTATGTTGGGGTGTTTTAAGGCTTGCAGATAGTTTCTGAAAAGACTTTATTGGCCTGAAAAAATGTTCAGTAGCTTGCAGAATTTTCATTTGTTCCTCGAAGCATGAGAGAGTCAGGTATCCCATGGAAGAAAATAAGCAGTGAAAACCTGGGTTCCAAGCCTAATTCTTCCACCAATAAGTGATGGCGCCTCGGGCATGTTCTTTCCGTCTGAATCTGTTTCCTCTCCTGTAACATGTGAGTGTTACTTTTGCCTTGTAGAAGTGTCCTTTGGGTCAAGATGAGATAACAGAAGTGATAAGAGCTTTGCATAAGAGCTTTGCAAATTACAAAGTGGGTACACGTGTGTGGGATAACAGTACATGGTTTCCTTAACTCCTAGAGTTTTTGAAGTCATCTGATGAAACAGTAGATGAGAAAGTTCTATGATGAAGGAAAGCCTCTCTGCATGTCTGAGGCACTGGTATAATTGCTCAACCCTCCGCATGTGTCTCCCACCGCAGGAAGCAGGGACAGCTTGACAGAGCAGTGCGGGGGGAGGGGGGCTCCTATTCCAAGGGGAGGTTTCATTTAGAAAAGAAATCACTTAAAATAGAGGTCAAACATTCACAGTAAATACTGGGCAGGGGGCAGATTTTATTAGGACTTTTCTTTTGAGAAACAAAACTAAAAGTTATGACAATAAGTGTATTTTATGTTCTAGTCAACAAAATTTAAGTCATAGTTGCAACTGTGCCATAATGCTTAGTATGAACAGAGTGTTGATTTTCCTTTTGCATAATTATTTTGGCACAATTAACAATAGCAAAAAGAGCTTTCTCTCCTCACGTGACCTTCCCAGCAGACTCATAAGGAAGGTCATTTTTGCAAAATACGAGAGAGAGCTTCAGCAGCTCCCAAGGGCCTCATTTATTTCCTTATTTAAAGGGCCTCTTTTGTCTCTTCACCCCGGCGGGTCTTCTCAGTTGTTAACTGAGGAGCTCTGCCACTTTTTGGACCCAGTGTGAGTACTTCTTTGGCTTTG
The DNA here is from genome assembly GCF_028018385.1 of Neofelis nebulosa. Taxonomy (NCBI): domain Eukaryota; kingdom Metazoa; phylum Chordata; class Mammalia; order Carnivora; family Felidae; genus Neofelis; species Neofelis nebulosa. The sequence continues at coordinate 59,260,866 of NC_080782.1, forward strand.
CCTTCACCAACTTCATGAAATCCCACATCACTTAGAATATTAGCTATTTCGCTTTCCGTTGATGTGCATTGTACTTGCACTGCTTTGTCGATTGCTGAGACATCCAACCAAACCCACGAGGATGCTGACCTGAAATGTTAACGGGCTAGACACTGATATTAGATGGGGAATAATATTTGAGTAGTGCTGATTTTCTAAGTACTTGGTTCATAGGTGAAGTTTTTAGATCGTGAGGATTGTTGCTTCTCTAATTGATCTTCTAAGTACAGGGATCAAGATAATAATTATCTAGTCATTGACTTTCCCATGACTAAGTGTGTGGGCTCTGGAGTCAGGACACTTGGGTTTCGATCCCAGCATCTACTTGTACCATCTGTGTGACTCTTAACAAGAGACAACAGAATCTCAAGTTTCCCCACCTGTATAAAAGGGGAAAATGTTCATTGCTACTTCACAGGGTTTTTATGAGGATTAAACAAGATAGCTGCAGTAAAGAGCTTACTTTAGTTCCTGGAACTCAGTATAGCCTCAGCAAATATTATTGTGTTTGCTTTGGTAGCACATATACTAAAATTATTATTATTACTACCAAGTATTGTCTGTAGTTTTTACCAGAATTTTTTTATTCCTCGGTGGCCCAGTTTTTCTGTGGAGCTGCAGTTCACAATGGCAGTGACACTCTACATCCAAATCCAACTTCTAAAATTAACGAGGCTGCAGTAGGACAGAGGCCTCTTAGAACCACATCAAGGCTGGGAATAAGAGTATTGCCAGCAGTCAAGGACTTTGTGTGGTGTGAGGAGCTCTGCCCTACACCGCCTTGTCAGGGAGAAATGACTGATCCCATCTCAACGGAAACAGATGGCCAAGGGAGGCAGGCACCTTCAAGAGCCGTGGCCTGGGATGCCACAGCACTGGCTCTCCAGCTGCATGGAGCTTAGGCCTCCCTGGAATTAATTAGGTGCCTTGTGTCTGATATAAGAAGCAAAGAGGAGAAGGGTGTGGGAAGGGCAGGTTTACAGACCAATGTCAGCAGATCTGGAGTTACGCTAGGAATCTGTATTTTGGAGATGCAAAAACACTTTAAAGAGATAGCACACACATTGCACTTACCAGGCATGCCTGAATGCTTGTTGAGGGAATAAATGCATGCAGAATACACTGTTTTGCTGTAAGCAAAGGAATTCAGCTGAGCCATTGTTGAGAAACCTGTGTGACTAGTTAGAATTAGTTAAAAAGTAAAAGCTGAGGACCTCCCAGGGCCCAAGTTTGGAATGCTCTTTGAGTGAGATAGTTCCATAAATTGGTGGTGGTTTAGAAATGATTGCCAGACATGCCTTATTTTTTAACGGGATGGTGGATGTTTTGGTACCTATAAAATGATTTGTGGAGCCATGTGGTTAGTCAGGAGCTGTCACCCTCAGTCCCCCAGATGCTTTCTGTCTGACATGGGGGCACTGGACAAATGCTCTGAGGGTCTGCTGGGAGTCTCAGGGGCCATAAAGAACAGGGGGAGTTGAGCAGAACAGGAAATACACCTACAGCCCCTGTCTTAGATAGGCATTGTTTCCTAATCCTAAGAAAATCATTCTGAATCTGGGACACTGGGCTTGTTACTCTAGGTTTCTTCTTCCTTTCCTGATGGGGTCCTCAGAAGTCACGCCCAGGCATTGGCAAGAACCCCTAACCCACTAGACTGGCCCCTGAGTAACAACAGTCCTTCTCAGGGACCATGGCCAGGGTCTCTCCAGGTCATCTGCCATGACTTTGGAGCACTGGGGTGTGTGCTGTTTCCTGGGGCCTAGGATACTGTGAATTCTTGCTTTAACTAACTGGTTTGGTCCAGCTGTGCTCTAGGGCAGACTCTCCCAGAGTGAGGCAGTTCCAAGGGGACCGCTTCTCTCATCCACCATGTTGGAGCGGTTCACTCTCAGATTCCAATCTTCCTTCCACAGTGCTCACCTCACCTTGCCTTGCCTGGAGAGGGAATTTGGAAATCTGTGCCACAGATCCCAGTGGCTGTTCTAGGATCTCCTTGCACCTTTTCTCAAGATACTGGTGTTGAGGAAGCAGTCTTACAAAATTCTTGCTCATTCTGTTGGGACCTGTTTGTGGTTCCCCCGCCAAGATGGAACTAAAGCCCTGTTTTTGCCATTCTGACAGTTCATGGCCCAATCTGGACACAGGCCTCATTTTCTCACATACATCCTGAATTGTAGTGTCAGGGGAGGGGTCTTAAAAAAGGGGAAGAGGAAGCCATGTGTGGATCTATTTCGTTTATTAACTACCCTGGGTGAAATCTGATAGTGATTTTTTTTTATAAAGTCATTTTTAGGCAAAGTCAGCCCAAAAGCCAAATCCCTATATATTCATTATCACCATAAGCACCGGGCATTATTCTGTGCCCTGACCACTGGGGAAACTGCAGTGATCTACACAATTCTGATGCTTGTCCTTGGGGGAGGTCACTGTCCACAAGGAAAGACTATAAGTCATTTGAGGTGAAGCTGGGATCTAACCTGGTCTGAAGGGCCAGAGGAGTGTCGTTCATGCGATAGTGATTTAGTTATTTGGAATACCTACCATGGCAAAGAGTACTGAGTGTAGAGTATCAAGCACCTATTCTATCTAAGCACTGTGCAAACACCTGGCATGCCTGGGCCTCTTTACCCTGTGAGGTGGGTGCTGTCAGCCCCATTTAGCAGGTGTGGGGTACTGCACGGAGAGATGAAGTGATGGGTGCAGAGCACACAGCTGCCAAATGACAGAACAGGCCCTGAGCTCCCGGGATATGACTGCAGTGTTGTGTGTGTGTGTGTGTGTGTGTGTGTGTGTGTGTGTGTGCGCGTGCACGTGCATGCATGTGCCTGCGCACACGTTGAGGTAGGGTGCAGCTCAGGGAGACCCAAGCTGTTGCCCTCACCCTCTCTACTGTTCTACTGCCAAGGACGGGCACGTCCCCAGGATGTTTGCAGGCTTTATTCCGCCTGGGCACTTACCCAGGCTCCTTTAATCCACGGCCGGATGGGAAGCGCGCTGGCACTGCCTGCAGAGGGAAGGGCCACACATCATTGTCCCTTTGGGGAAACACACCTCTCAGCAAGTTCCGGGGTGGGGTGGGAGCTTGGCCGCGAGCACAGGCCTGCCTTTATCCCACCTCGATGTTGGAGCGGCCGGAGGACAGCTTCTCTGACTTGCCAGCTGGGAGTGATGGCCATCACAAACAAGGGCTTCTCCAAGGAGGAAACACAAAGGCTCCCTCCGGAAAGCTGGGGGCATGGAGGATAGAGGAGGAGGCTGGTTAGGGTCCACTTGAGAAACACAAAGGAAGATAGAAATTATCAACCCAGGAAAGAGCCTTATGAAGGCCTTTCCCGAATGTGGCCTAAGAGGAATTTGGTTGGGGTGGGGTGCCCAGTTCCCAGACTATAATCTGGGTTCTTGGCAATGTAGGAATAAAGGGGTTTCTCTCCTGGTGGAAAAGTTCCTGAGTAGTCTGGAAATTATAATAGCTAACATGCCTTGACTGCTTTTCATATGCCAGATATGATGCCTGGAGTGGTACACACATTGTCCTGTAAACCACCCATAGCCCTGTGAGGTGGGAACTACTGTTACCCCATTTTACAGAGGAGAAGATTGAGGCACAGCAAGGCTGTGAATGCCTGACATGCCTGGGGTTCTGGAACAAGCTGGGTTCTACATCCAGCTCTGCCACTGAGTGACCATGGCCAAGTCACTTCCCCTCCCTGGGCCTCAGTTTGCCCATCTCCACAATGAGTAGATGTGATTTCAAAGTCTTCAGTACTGAGGTGCCATTATTGTGTCACAGGGACTTTCAGGGTCACTCGGCCACAGAGGGGCAGGACCTCTTGGGCACCTAGGTTGTTAACACCCCAGTCTAGTTCTCCCCATGCACACCTGTTTCTGAGCAAGCCTCCTGAAATCTCCTTTCATATACAGCATTCCCCCACCTTACGACTGTAGGGAGGATTTTGTTTTTGTTTGTATTAAATATTTTCCACCTCTAGGTTCCAGAGACCCCCCTTTTCTCTTCCCTATAAAAACTTCCTGCCTCCTGTCCCTCTCTGCAGGACCTACTCATGGCCAAGCAGTCTCGCCTTCAGTATATCCCTGCAGGCGGAATTACCAGCCCTCTAATACTCACTGTGCACCTGTCACAGAATTTGCCCAGGGTCACGCAGTCAGTGAGTGGCTACTCCAAGCTAGGAGTGACATCCTGGTCTTTTACAAGGCAATAGGATCCTCAAGGAATTCTGTTTTCCTTCTCCCTCATTAAACTGGCTCTTCACTTTGCTTCTGCTGGCAGATAGCAGCACAGGGCTGGGAATGAGCTTGAGTGCTTCTGGCCCACTGGGCCAGGGTCTTCCAAACCCTCCTGCTTGGAGAAGAGGTGGTCTGGACCAGCAGCTCCACCAGCCCCAACCTTGTAACTAACAGGTTGCAGAAGACACAGGTACAAGGTTTCTTAGTGACCTTGGTCTCCTCAAAGCAGTACTCAACATTTCACCTAGCAGAAAGGGTGGTGATCCACTTGGGCCCTCCAAATGTGAGCTATCTCTACCTCTGCTACTTAAAACACCTGTTTCACCTTCTATCTCCACGTTATTCTTATAGGGTCCCGTGGAAAAGCCCTCAGCCGCATTGGACATTAAATACTAGAGGCCACAGGGGCATCTGGGTGGCTTGGTTGGTTAAGCGTCCAACTCTCGATTTTGGCTCAGGTCACTATCTCACTGTTAATGAGATCGAGCCCCGTGTGGGGTTCTTTCTGTGCTGACAATACAGAGCCTGCTTAGGATTCTCTCTCTCCCTTTCTCTTTGCTCCTCCCTCACTTGTGCACGTGATCTCTCAAAATAAATTTAAAAAAATAAAACATTTAAATACTAGAGGTCACATACTGGAAAAATCCAGGAAAAAATTGCTGTTGGCTTAGTGATAGTGTCAGGCCATAGCTTCTCTCATCTCCCAACTCTGCCTGTTGCTTTGTTGGTTTCATTCTCAGTTTTGATATGATGGGCTTCTAGGATTCAGGACAAGTCCAGAAAGAGGTCTCTCTCCTTCATGGCTCAGTCAGAAGTTCTGGCTCTCACTGGCCCATACTGGGTCACTTGCCTGCCCCTGACCAGGAGCCATGGTTTGGGGGCACAACATGGAGGGTTGGTCAGGCCTGTATCTCCAGAGCTGGGGTGAAATCACCTCCCCACCAAAGCACACGGGCTGTGAATCCTAGAGAGGTGATGCCCCCCCCCCCGCCAGAAAATTGGCAATGTGCCCACCCAGAGAGGTAGAAATCGGTGTTTGGCAGCAAAATCCCAACAACTGTCCTTCATACTTTCCCCTGCTGGTCCCCAGGGCTAGTCCAAGAGGCTGTCCACATGGACCAGGTGTACTAATTTTCCCACATACCCTGGGCCCTCTATTTTTAAGCTATGTTCTCTTTTTCTCCACTCAGAGATGAATGGTATCTGGCCAAAGGCAAGATGAGGCAGGGAGGAAATGGAGGAGAGCCTGTCGTTATCATGATCATTCATTCATTCACTCATTCATCTCCTCATTGGCTTACTCAGCTATGTGTTCAGCAAATGCACATTAACACCTAAGACTGCAGACAATGGGTTAAGTAAGGGTTTTCCGAACTTCAGTCATTGGTACATCTTCTTCCTATTTTCCCTCTTCCCAACTGTGGGCAAAAGCCATGAAGCAAAATAATGTTCTCAATCCCTTGCTCACAGTTCATGGGGAGGCTGTGAACCTGCAGTCTGATCTAACTTTATGCAAAAAGGAGCCTGGCAGATGTTGTAGGTTAAGGACAGAGTATCACCGGACTGAGACTGTTCTCGTTGGAATCTGAAAATCTAAAGGAGAATTGAAAAGGGTATCCTTTTCTCACTGAGAGACCCAGTGCTTACTCCTGCCTTTACATATGCCACGTGGAGTGTCCTGTGTGCCACGGAAAAGCGCAGTATCCACACGGGCTATGTAAAATACTGATGGCATTCAGAAGTGAATCCAACATACACTTGGCCTCAAAGCGACTTCCATTCTAGTAGGAGAGAGAAGGGCAGGACACAATGGGAAGGAGGTCCAAATGAAGTGCTGGAAGACCGGAAGAGAATGCCCGTGGGGCACCTGGTGAAGGTGGGGGTGGGGGGGGGCCTTGATGCCCGGGGGTGAGTTTCCCCAGAGAAGGGGGTCAGGCATCTCTGGCAGAGGGGGAGTGTGAGAAGGGCAGGGAGACAGCAAGGCAGCATACACAGATATGCTGGATCTGTGCCAACTCTGATCCTGATGGTGTCGTTTAGTAGACTCTCCACTCAGCCCTGAGACCAGCGTGGCTGCCCAGTGACCTTCTCATTCCCTGTATTCTTTCCATCCAGGATACCCTGGTTGGCTCCACATTCTCTGCCCAGTCATCCTGGAATGATGTAGTGGGTGGCTGGTGCAGTAAAAGAAGCTGATGTGGATTCAGACTCCAGAGCTGCCCCTTCCCAGCCTTAGGACCCTCTATCCAGTTAACTGGCACTAATCTGAGTACCCACCTCGAGGATGGTTGGGTGTGTAGAATGAGACAGGGCACACAGAGTGCTGAGCACAAAACCAGGCACGGGGTAAGAGCTCAATAAACATCAACGACTACAACTTGAAAATATGTTGCATACACACTTACTGAGTATACCCAGTAATTGAGACATTCTTGGCTTCCTATCCCCACTGCTTCCCAACTCTGACTTTAAGCAAGTTAACCTCCCTGAGCCTTAGTTTTGTCGTCTGAAGAATGGGACCTCTCTGCCAGGTGATCAGATAACATTGACGAAGCAAGAACCACACAGTGTCCCCTTGACAGCCACTTCCTGTGCCTGAGTGACCTCAGCTGTGCTTTGGGTTTGTCCCTTGATTGTTCCCTTACCATTCATTGAATTCCAACTTGGTGCCGGGGCCTTCCATTCTTCATTTTTCTGATTGTGAAAATCACTTGGTATGTTTTAAACTTGGTTTTAAAACTTCCCTGTTTTACTAATGGCATGGTGCGTGGTGGTTAAGAGCACAGAAACTGCTTGCGGGGGTTCAGACCCCAGCTCTACCACTTTCCAGTTGTGAGGCTTCAAGCAACTGGCTTACCTTTTCCAGGCCTCAATTTCCATCTAAAATGCGGATGACAATCCTTAATTAGACAAAGTAGAATCTTTCCACAGGATTGCTGTGAGGATTAAATTGAGTTGGTGTGTGTAACTCTTATGTTATGTTGGTGCTGCCACACAGTAATGCTCTGTAAATGAGAACTATCACGGTCATGATCACTAATAAATCGAAGTTACTCAGCTGGTGCATGGCTGAACTCCAATTTGATCCCAGACCTGTGTGCTACAAAGCCCACCCGTTCCTTCTACCTCACTAGCAGCCTTCTCTCCCACTTGGAAACCCTCCCCTGGGTCTCTCAGACTCACACTGGCAGGTCTACTCACCTCCTCCTCCTGCCTTCCCTAAGGAAAGGCCACCTCGACCTCTCCCCTCACCTCCCCCCACCCCCAGCTTCCTTGGAGCTACACCACCGTGACCAGCCTGGCTCTTCCTTCCAGAATTTTCTTCCAGTGCCACGCTGTTCTTCCAGACCCTGAGGCAGTTCTTGCCCTTTGCATGTAAAGTTCTTAAGTAAAGAGACAAGAAGCTACTAATGTGCAAACTTAATGACAGCCCTGCTCCTGGCATCCACCAGCTTTGACCTTGCTGAGCCTTCTCGTCTCCCACCCCAAAGAATGAGGGTTGGCGCCCTTCCCCTCCCTAAGCCCCCAAGGGGGCTGGACTGCCTTTGCCTCTGAACTGAGGTCTTGCCAGCTGTTGATTTATAGCCGTGTACCATTGGGCCAGCCACAGCCCCTCTCAAGGCCTTAGTTTCCTCTGCTGCACAGGGCATGGTTGTGAAGGTAGGAGACATACGACATTATTTATTTGGTTGAACAATCACTGCCCTTAGGCTTCCTGCCTCCTTTCTGGAGCCTCCTGGGAATACTCCCCCATGCACGAATCTCTCCTTTTTGTGAATCCTGTGGCACATTTCACGAAAGTTTCGTTTTGAACAATGTCTTCATTGTTTTCATTCCTCCATATATATTATCATGTGTGAATGAATATGTGTTTATTTCTAGCTGATTTTAAGCTCATATATAGTATTTGGTGCCAGGTGCATAAAAGCTGTGTAAAAGTTACTTGTTCGTTAGCTTAGGCTCTTTCAAAAAATGAATGTGTTCTCATCTTTTGTTTTTCAGTATTGATGCACTTGAGCAGATAGGGGTTCATTATTGAATGCTTTCTCGTTGGTTTTCCTGTTCTTTAGGGAAAAGCAAAATTTCAAGTATTTGGATAAATTTCTGAAGTACATTTTAGCTTACTAAAAAATCATCCTTTCTTTCCCACATTCTACATTTTTGGGGAACCTGGGGTGTGCCTGGCACTAGCAGTGCCCTGTGTACAAGAATAAATAATTATTCCTGAAGTTCACAGGATGCCTGGGTGTTCACCATGGACCCAGTTCCAGGGTCTGACTTTTGCCAGCCTGGAGAGAGAGGTTACTGGATGCCCACGGAGTCCACTCCATCGGCGAGTTTATTCTTGGTGGACCTGTTTTGGGTCTGTCAGTTCAGTCTTTGCAAGGAGGTTTCTCAGGGCCTGTTCTTCGGGGGGTTTTCAGTTCGCCTTGGACTTTGTGGAGGGCATTGAGTTCAAGGTGAACCTATTATAGGCCTTGGAGTGGGCTGTGTGCTTTGTGCCCCTGGGACTCTTTGCAGGAGTCTGGAGCTGGCTTTGTAAGTGTTGCGCTCAGTGACTTTACCTTGGGAGAGAGAGAAAGGGGGGAGAAGACCCCTCAAAAAAAGCCCCCACAAACTCAAAACCTTTCCCTTTGAAAAGGAAGGAATGCTCACAAGTCCTATGTTTCATTCATTCAGTAGATAGTAGAGAACATCAACTATCTCTGTGCTCCATTATAGTAAGACAGTAGCAAGCTAGGCCTGTCAGCTCTGTTTATGTGGCAGAGACAGACAGTCCACATGTCAACAAGCAAATACAGAGATGGGAAGTCCTGGGAAAGTAGAAGGAAGCAAAGGAACTCATGCTTGTTGAGCCCTGTTCTGTGCTGGGGGCATGCTGTATGAGGCCACAGAGGGGAAGAGCGTGGCACAAGCCCTCATAGCTGGGAAGCCAGCTCTCTGTGGTCCCAAAGACCTTGCCTGCTCCCCTGACCTAAGTAAGGTAGGCTCCAGTCTCCTCTGTGTTGATGTCCATGGAAAAGAAGCAGTAGTACCTCAGTGTCAGGCAAGGGCTCTCCATGTCAGGTGGGCTGGGAGAGGCCCTAGCCCATGCCCTACTCTGGTCTGGGGATCTTCTGTAGTGGTGGACCAGTGGCTCACCAATAACTGAAGCCCATGGACAATCCACAAGGATCCTTCCCACTCTCCAGTGTCAGCTCCTTCCCCCAGGCCTGTGAGCAGACTATCCAAGGGCTGCAGAATGCCTGTGCCAGAAGGAGATCCACTTCTACACGCTGATGATTTTTCTAATGAGTGAAATAAGAGTAGGGGCCCAAGGCCTCTGTCACTACCCACTGTGATGTGCGCTCCCAGGGGAAGGAGAATGGACTGTTGCCACATTTCTCTAGTTGCGAGCTGGGAATGAGGAAGGAAACCCATTGAGAGAGTTCGTGGTGGAGGGGAACAAGCAGTGGGCCAGGGCTCAGGTGGCCTGTGTCTAATCTTGGTACAAACCCAGGAGCCCTGTCAGTTTAGAAAAGTCTTAGAGTGTCTGGTTTGCTCATCTGTAAAATGGGGAAGTGATGATGATGGTAAAAATGCTGTTGTCCTGATAGTTTTTTGAGACTCAGATAAGGTCAGGCATGCGGAAGAACTCTGAGGACCCTGAAGTATTTCTTCATTTGCAAATTTCCCTTTGTTAGAACAAGCAAAACTTGGAAGGTAGAAGGCCTCTCTGTGAACCCTGCTGGGAATTCCAGTGAAATATTTCCTTCTTCATTTGTTCTTTAATGAGTTCATTTATTCATTCAGTGAACATTTGCTTGGTGCCCATTCATGTAAGATGCTGAGGTTGCCATGATTGATAAGACACAGCTCAGGCCCTCTTAAAACTCATGGAGGTGACAGACATATAAACAATGAAAGGACATATGGTAAATAATAATAATAATAATAATAATAATAATAATAATAATAACTCTTCAACCCCTGCTTTAGATAAACAGATGCCCAGGAAAAGACGTTCTAGGCAGAAGGAATAGCAAAGACAAAGGCATGGAGCATCGGAAATAGCATGGAGTATGCATTGAGTGGTCTTGGAGCCATGTGTCCTCACCAGAAGCAGCAGGAAGCTGCCATTTTTCTGAGCCAGAACCTTGTCAAGACAGAGGAGTTTGGGGGAGTGGGTGAGAGTTGTTTTAATAGCTCCTATGGCCAAGTATTCAAACTATGGTTTTACCAGTTTGTGTTCTGACAGGATGATCTGATCTCCATCAACTTTCAGTTTGACACAGACTATTCCAGGCTGCCCCCTATTTATTACCCTCCTCTGGCACTCCTCCAGCAAAACCTAACTGGTTATAATTTGGGGTGATTGACAGTGGTTTGGTTTTCTTCTATGTTCTTCTACCCACATGCTTTTGGGAGGAGGATCTAGAAATAATTATCAAGTCTCTCCAGGCCCTTTCACCTCAGCCCCTAGACAGCCTCCCAGGCTGATCCCTTTGGGGGTCTGCAGGCTTTGGGGAGGAGACCCAGGAGGGCTGAGTGTATTCCTCTGCTGGCAACCGGCCCAGGGCCGCGCTGGGAGTCCCACTGGCCTCCACTGTGCTTCCTGGCTCCACTCCTCAGCAAGGATCATGTAACTAGTGTTTCTGCTTGTTTTCTTTCAATGTTTTAATACATTTCTATACTTTGAATTTTTCTCTAAGAAAATTAGGGTTCATTTTGAAATGACTTTTTTTTTAATGAAGGGGTAGTAAGAGGTTCTAAATAGAAGAACTGAAATGGAGTAGGAAGATATACTTGGTATTTTTAGTGTTTTTTCTGTCTTTTTTCTGGTTATAAAAACAGCAGGAAGAAAAAATCTCTGAACATTACCCCACCACTGAAAGGTGAACATGGTCAACATTTTGGCATTTTTCCTTGTAGTCATTTTTCCTTTTTCTTGCAGGCAGGTAAGATTACGCTGTGTACACAATTTCTTTCTTTCTTTCTTTTTTAATATTTTTATTTTATTTTTGAGAAAGAGAGAGAGAGACAGAGCATGAGCAGGGGAGGGGCAGACAGAAAGAGAGACACAGAATCTGAAGCAGGCTCCAGGCTCTGAGCCATCAACACAGAGCCTGATGCAGGGCTCACAAACCGTGAGATCATGACTTGAGCCAAAGTCAGATGCTTAACCGACTGAGCTACCCAGGCACCTCTTCCTGCACAGTTTTGTATTCTGCTTTTTTATTCCTTCTTAAATTCTGTAATATAAGCATTCTTTCCTGTATCATCCAAAATGTTTCATGAGAAGCTTTTCAAACAGTTGCATTGAATGGTTATTACCCACCATTCATTCTCTATCAATTTTGAGGCTGTGTCCATCTTTTTGTATGACAAACAGTGCTGCATTAAACATCTTTGTGTATAAAACGTTGCACCTGAGTAGGTTGAAAACAGCGAGACAAGTGAGGCCCCTTGTCTTTGAGGAATCAGGTGCTTCTCTGATCCCTGTTTTATCGGTCATCAGCCTTGACTTCTGCTCCCAGGGCTCCAAGATGAACGTCTCTTTTAGTTTACCTAATACACAGGTCTTTTCCTCCTTGTCTTTCACACCCTCACCTGTGGTTTTCCCAATAAAATTCCTAATTTCCAGTTTGTAGCTGGGGGTAAAGATAGCCTTTATTTTCTCTTCTTACCAGTTTTCCTTCTTTTTTTAACCCCCCTTCTTACCAGGCTTTATTGTTTAAACCTATAGCGGATAGTTTTTTTTTTTTTAATGATTATTTTTGAGAGAGAGAGAGAGAGAGAGAGAGAGAGCGTGAGGGAGGGGCAGAGAGAGAGAGAGAGAGACAGAACCTGAAGCAGGCTCCAGGCTCTGAGCTGTCAGCACAGAGCCTGGCACAGAGCTCGAACTCACGAACTACGAGATCATGGCCTGAACCAAAGTTGGAGGCCTAACTGACTGAGCTACCCAGGTGCCCCCTGCTTTTTTTTTAAATTTTGTTAATGTGTCTTTATTTTTGAGAGAGAGAGAGACAATGTGAGCAGGCGAGGCAGAGAGAGAGGGAGACAGAATCTGAAGCAGGCTCCAGGCTCTGAGCTGTCAGCAACAGAGCCCTGTAAACCTATAGGGATAGTTTTAAATTAATTCCCTCTTCTGGCCCCCCAATAGTGTAAGTCAGAGATCTCCACTCATTTTTTTTTTTTTTTTTTAATTTTTTTTTTCAACGTTTTTTATTTATTTTTGGGACAGAGAGAGACAGAGCATGAACGGGGGAGGGGCAGAGAGAGAGGGAGACACAGAATCGGAAACAGGCTCCAGGCTCCGAGCCATCAGCCCAGAGCCTGGCGCGGGGCTCGAACTCACGGACTGCGAGATCGTGACCTGGCTGAAGTCGGACGCTTAACCGACTGCGCCACCCAGGCGCCCCTCATTTTTTGAATTAAGATCTAAATTCAAGTCCTCAAGCTGCCTCTTATAGCTGAGCAGCCTTGGGCAACTTAATGTTGTTCTCTAAGGCTCCTCTCATTTATGCCAGGGCTCGTATGAGCCACTTAAACGGCTTGCTGTTGAGAGTTTAATGCCATGTTGTACACATAAGGGACTGAGCCTGCGCTAGCGTTATTACTCTCTGAAGGTTTTGATGCTTGGTCCTTACAGAGGAGCATTGACCTTCAGATATTAGATTTTCATGACAAAATGGCACCATGAAATGCCACATCTGGAAGGGTTTGGTTGAGTCCATTCCCCTTGTTTCATTGATGGCGAAACAGAGGCCCAAGGACGAAAAGGACTTGATCACCATCACCTAGATGGAGAGAAGATACATAGCAGAGCTTCTCCTATAGGCAGGCAGTGAGGACTGATGACTTCAGAGTCCAGATGGAGCCCTTCCAGGCCAGCTGGATGCACCCTTTGATATCCAGACCCTAGGCGGGCTCAGGGTGGGGATCAGCTGATATCCCAGATCCCACCCATTGCCTTTAAAGCCGCCAGATCAATCTCAGAGCAGTTGGGAAGCTTGTGGAATATTAGGAACACTGTATATAGTCTCTTGCACTGCGCAGGTGATCTTTTGTGACACCTCTCTCCCTCTCTCTTCCTCTCCCCACAATCCTCTTGGGCCAGTTGGATATTCATACATTCTCCCCTGGCACTGGAGCTGAAGGCGGCTGCCAACTTGTGGGTTTCTTTTCAGTGTGGCTCACCATCTGGAGTGGCCACCTGGCCTCCTTGTGGGGTGTATGTGTGCGTGTGCGTGTGCTCGGGCACCCGTGTCCCAGGGCCGGGGTATTGTGTCCCCTCTCTGTGCTTGAATGGCTGAATGAACAAGAGCAAGAGAACAGAGCACAGAAGACAATGCCCAGAAGTCATCCTGGCAGTATGAATGAATAATTCATATTGTATCTGCTGCTTTCCAGGGCTTCCTGAAATAGCTGTTTTAATTGCTTATTTGTTTCGCTGCTGACTTTAATTCAGCTGTCTTCAGCTCAGAACACTTTGGTGTTGAACGTTCACTTGTTAGGTAGGGCTTTCCTTCAGGGAACAACATTCTATTTATTTTCTTCTTTAAAAAAGAAACGATGGGAGGAAAATAAACCCTTAAAGAAAGTCCTATTTCTTAGAGGTGAAACCATTTTCTTTTCAACTCCTGTGCAAGGCTCCTTTGTAGTCAGTTACTGTAGTCCTCTGTGATCTTGGAAAATAAGGAAGTGGCAGTTAGATGGACAGACAAGGTGAGCTTCTGGGCTAGATCAGTCTGCTCACTGTGATGCAGTCAGCAGACACTTGGGTGTCTGCAGCTTTTCAGATTCTCAGACACAGCCAGGCCATGCTGGCTTGTGCTTTCCTAGAGCAGCCAGCTGCAATATCTAGGAGAGATATCAGGAAGGTCCTAACTGCCTAGATGGGCAACCCAGGAAACTGCCCTGGCCCTGCTGCCCATAGGATAGTGTTGGGGGGTGTGGGGGGCAGAGTCATGTCCCCCCAGGGCTTTGGCAGGTCACCTCTAGTGTCAAATACATGGTTCAGCTTTGAAAAGCCTTCTTTCAGTGGTCCTGGTGGAAAGCCTTGGAGAAGAGGGGTGGTTGGAAGCCAGGTTTTTGGAGCCCCTGATATATGCATACAGGGGCAGCAAGAGATAGCGAGATACAGAATTTGAAGGGCCCAGGCTGATAGAAGTTGTGTGGGCTATAGCATGAGATGGCAGGTGTCAATCTGAAGACACAAAGGGTGCCCAGAAGACCCTTGATGGTTGCAGAGATAGGGCCAGTGGACTCTGTGGTCTAGTCCTGCACCTGTAGAACAAGGTCCTGTAAAGCTGGCAGGCCAGGTACTCCAGCTGCCCCCACCCCAGCCCCCAGCCCTGCTTGGCCTTCCATCTGCAAAGGGATGCAAAGTGAAAAGAGGCATTTAATGTGAAATAAATAGGAAAGAAAATGATGCTTACTGAGGGCCTACTATAAATAGACCAGCCCAGTAGTTGAGAACCTGAGTTCCTGGATCAGATCCAAATGCTGTCTCTATGCTCACTGGCTGTGGGACCTCAGGCAAGATACTGTGTGGGACAGGAACTCAGCAAACACTGGCAAAGGGCTGATACAGTCTGCCTACATGGCTGTGCTCTGGGAGAGGCTGGGTGACCGTGACCAGGCTCTGCAGAGTGGGGCGGGAGGCAGAAAGCTTTCATGGAGAAGGAGAGGCATTTCTTTTTTTTTTTTTTTTTTTTTAATATATTTTTTTATTTTTTTAACGTTTTTATTTATTTTTGAGACAGAGAGAGACAGAGCATGAACAGGGGAGGGTCAGAGAGAGAGGGAGACACAGAATCTGAAACAGGCTCCAGGCTCTGAGCTGTCAGCACAGAGCCCGACGCGGGGCTCGAACTCACGGACCGTGAGATCATGACCTGAGCTGAAGTCAGACGCTTAACCGACAAGCCACCCAGGAGCCCCGAGGCATTTCTTGAACACAAGGTTGGATACCATTCTTTAAAGCCCCTGCAGTTATGGGGCACCTGGGTGGTTCATTCGGTTAGGCTTCCAACTTCTGATTTCTGCTCAGGTCATGATCTCTCAGTACATGGGTTTAAGCCTCACGTCAGGCTCCACGTGCAGCTCTGTGCTGATTGTGGAGCCTACTTGGGACCCTCTTTCTCTCTCTCTGCCCTCCCCCCTCTCAAAATAAATAAACTTAAAAAAAAAATAAAGTCCCTGCAGTTATGAGGTAGAGGAGGCTATAGGCAAAGGAGACTTAGGACCCACTGGTGGGTCCTAGTATGGTTCCAGGACCAGAAATATCAGCATTACCTGGGAGCTTGTAGCAAATGCAAATTCTCAGCCCTGCCCAGAATCAGAAACCTATTGAATCAGAACCTGGGTGGAGGGGGGTTGCAACCATCTGTGGGTTACCAAGCCCTCTAGAGGATTCTGATACAACTGAAGGTTGAGAACTACTGCTGTATATAATAATATATACTGCTGTATATAATAAGGAGATGTCAGGAGGGGTGCTCATAGAATGAGTGAATATAGACACCAGAAACTGGGGGAGGAGTCAGGAAATCTGGGTGCCTAGGAGAATCTCCTTCTTTGTGGCTGTGTGACCGTGGACAAGTACTTAGGGCAGTCTTGGAAACTCAGTACTGAAAAGCCCCTTAGCAATCACTGTGTCATCTTTTCATGGTAGGGATGGGGAAATAGTGGCCCAGGATGGGGAAAGGCCATGGCTGCAGTCACTCAGTGGCAGACCTGAGAATTGAGGCCAGTTGGATTTACGTCTCAACTACCTGAGTGTTCTTGGGTGTATCAGCTCACTGCTCTCTGCCTCAGTTTCCACATCTGTAAAATGGACCTGATAATAGTACTTATAAGATTATCTTAAATTAAGTTATTATTCTATTGCATTGAATATGGGGTTTTTCTTTCCTTTTTTCTTTACAATTTTGTTGAGAAATTAATTATTGAAACACTAAATGGTATGCATTTAAAGAGGCAATTTGATGAGTTTTGACATACATATGTACATCTGTGAACCCATCTTCATAATCAATATAACAAACATTTCCATCTTTGTGCCCCTTTGTAACCCCTCTCTCTCTCCACCTGGATCCCCAGGCAAACTCAGATCTGCTTTCTGTCCCTATAGGTTATGTTTTATTTTCCAGAATTTTATATAAATGGAATTATATAGTATAGTCTCTGTTTCCCTGGCTTATATCCAGCATAATGTTTCTGAGATTCATATACATTGTTGCATGGATTAACAGTTTGTTCCTTTTTATTACTGAGTAGTATTCCATTATATGATACCCATTTGTCTATCCATTCAACTATTAATGGACATTTGGGTTATTCCCAGCTTGGGGTTATTACAAATCAACTCAACATTGATTTTTTTAAGAAGCACCATTATTTCATGTGCCACTAAGAAAGGGAAAATGCTACCAATTAAATTATAATCCAGTGTCTTAAAATTATATAAAACACATATCTCATACTTATTGAAATAAATCTTTCAAACTTAGATTTTTTTTTTAACTCACATGTCACTTTTATACATACAAAAAAACAAAACCCCACTAGATAAACAAAGTAAAGATCCAGGGTTCCTGAAACATCTTCCTATTCTAAATCCAGTTCTTTTTTTATTTATTTATTTATTTTATTTTAATTCCAGTATAGTTAGCATACGGTGTTGTTTTAGTTTCATGAATCCAATTCTTTGGAGTCACTTTTTAACTCAGGATTATTGGTGTCTGTGTTTTGAATAGCTTCCTTGTTACCCTCAAAGTGTTGGTGGTACAGCCTTGTTATAACGACCCACAGAGGAAGTCAAAGGCTTTGGTGCTGAGCTCTGAAGCCAGCTAGGCAATCATGTAGAGTTAGCCTACTTTGCACTCCTGCTTGGGGAATGTTGTTAAACGTGTCTGGTCACTGCCTCCTCAACCCTTCCCCACAACCATTTGGTTCCTAGGGGATAAAAGTGCTCCACTGTCCTCTCTGGGATCTTATCCTAAGCCCATGACGTCTTTGATGTCTGTACACAGGCAGGAACACCTCCATCAGGACTGCAGCCTGGCTGACAGTGGAAGATGTCAGTAAGCAGTGGCAAGACACATCCCAATTTTGGAGATGTTAAGATGTATTTTTAAATGTGCAGCTTAGAGTCATTGAAATATAGTCTATGTAAGGGAGCCTGAATAGTGCCTGGTACTTTGTAAACCCTCAACAAAATTTAGCATTGATGATGATGATGGTGGTGGTGGTGGTGGTGATGGTGATGATTCAGCATTGGTTTCTTTGTTGGTTAAATAAAGGTGGCAATACCTGCCTCACAGAAATGTTGTGAAGATAAAGGAAATGGTTTACTTTATATAGAGCATGTGGTCCAGTGCCTCATACTTAACAGGATTTCAGCAAAAGATGTTTTCATTCTTGTTTCACTGCAACCACACAATGCTCTTGACCTTTGGGACAGGCAGCCAAGTAATAGATTTACGTAGGCTAAAACTGCAAAGGGGGCCTTAAAGATACCATATTACAACTCCCTTGTTTTGCAGATGGGAAGCCCAGAAAGGGTAGGAAGCCTGGCTTCTTCCTCCATGGCTAATCTGGTGGCAGCATCAAGATTCAAACTCAGATCTCGTCTTTCCCCTTCCAATGCTCTAAGTGGTGCTGTCATGGAAGGGGCCACAGATCAAGGCAGGATCCTGGAGAAGCCTTCATAGCCAATTACTTCTAGAAGGACCAGCTCTTCTGGCCTGCATGGGTGGGGGAGGGTCAGAGCTCACAGAACAGAGGAATAGTCAAATTCCAGGGAAGGGTGGGCTATGGCCTCTGCTCTTAGAGCTGGAGCACCTGGGGAGACCCCTAGCTCATGGGAGAAATCTAGCTCATGGGACCAGAAGGAGTAAAGCTGGGGGGTGAGTGCCCTCAAGGTCCTGACTACAGAAAGGAGGAGCTCTGCATAGCCTACCCAACAGTACATGCCACGTGCTGTGTTGAGTCATTCTCATGTACTAATTCATTTAGCCTCTGCAAGAACCCTGCAAGGCAGACTTTCTTAACCGTTTTATACCTATGGGGAAACTGAGGCTCAGAGCTGGGGAAGGAATAGGCTAAATTTACACAGCTAAGAAGGACAGAACTGGCCCTTTCTATAGGGCACAGAACTGTCTTAGCCTAGCTGCAATTCAGGAATGAGGATGAAGCTGGGGAGGAGCTGGGTGAGGGACAAACACATAAAGCAGGTGCCCTGTCTGTTGTGGTGTTGGGCTTTCAGGAAGTTGCCCTCTAATGAGGAAATGGGCAAAACGAAGGGTCCATCTCCCAGCCTTGTCTCTCCATGAGTGGGTTCTTGCCCAGTGGTAATTCTCCTTTTAGTTTTGCAGGGTTAGTTAGCCCAGAAAATACTATCAGTAATTATGTCTTGCAGGGTATTCAGTTCACTGCATTTCATATGGAGCCAAATTCAGCACCAGGTTGGCTTGATCTCTTGGTGTCATGAGTGTGATGCAGGCCTGGGACTGATTCCAGGTTTTAGTCTCTGCTCTGCTAATGGATTCTTGGGTGGCTCTGGACAAGTCTTTTCTCTCTGTGCCTCAGTTTTTGCATCATCCTTAGTAAAACAAGGGGGTTGGTTTGTCAGATTCCAGATGTCCTGTTCAGTTTTATCATTCATTAATACCTGTGCATTAGAGGCCTCCTTTGGACAGCAATGAAGATAATAATGAATTGCTCACATTTATTCACTGTATTCCAAATTTCTGTTTTATGCATTATCTCATTTAATTCTCAACACTGTGAAGTAGATCTGAAAGGTACCTTCCTAAAAGGGTAGTTATGAGGGCCAAGTAAGTTAATATACATAAAGTGCGTAGAAGAGTTCCTGGCACATAGTGTTCAATAAATGCATTATTATTTTTCCTGTTTTTCACATTTGAAGGCTGGACTGCAGAGAGTTTAAGTGTCTTGCCCAAGGTCATACAGCTTGAAAATGGCAGAGCCTGGATTCAAACCCAGGAGTCTAGCTCCAGAGCCCTGTACTCTCAACCATTACTCTATGCTGCCTTTTGGTAAGACACAAGTTGGAGTGACATGTTATAGAGCAGGGTAAGGTGTTCAGTAAGAGTGCTGCCCCCAAAAGTCATGGTAATTCCACTTTTAAAACAAAGTGCTACAAGCTACTGCTAAAACAAGCTACTACAGGCTCTAGGCTGAATTTGGCCTTCCGGTAGTCAGTTGGCCATGCCTACTCTAATGCACCATCTGGTTCTCAGGGCCATAATCTTAAATCCCAGCAAGTAGTATGCAGAGAGATAGCAGCATGGATTTATCACTGTGTCAGTGAGCTAGAGGGAATTGGGGAATGGTTAGACCTAGAGACCTGGGGATGGAGGTAAAGGAAGGAGACTGGCCCCAAGAACTCAGTGGGGGCAAAGTGAAGACAATATTTAGCAGGGGGGTGAGCCACTGGTGTGTATGGGAAGGGGGCAACCTAAAGAGGAGAGGAGTGCATGGAGAGCAGTCTGGAACCCTCCCTCCTGCTTTGCTCCTTCCTCATCTTTTCCCCATAAAAAAATTCCAGGAATGGGAGTGGACTAGGCCAAGAAAGCTTCTGGATAAACCAGCCCAACCAAAGTAGGGAAGCAAAGAGGTCTGGGGGCAAAAACACCAGAATGTTGAGACAGGTGTTTTGAGAGTGGAGGGAGGAAGGGAGGGAATTGTTTAAGAGAAGGAGAGCTGGGGAGTTCCTGGTGTAAACACCTCTTCCAGAGAGCAGATTGGGAGAGACAAACCCACTCCAGCTGCCATCTCCTAACTCCTGTGGTTTAATCCAAAAAGGGAGAGTATACGTAGTCCCAGCCCCTCCAGGAAAGGAGGCTGTGGAGTACAGTGCAGGGTGTATTGGCTATTAACCTGGACGATTATTTTGCCTCAGTTTCCCCATCATGGAAATAGGGATAGAAAACCTAACTCATAATACCAGCTAATGTTGGTTGAAGCCCTGTATGCCATGGGGTCCGCACAGGTCATCTTAACTAGGTCATCATTCTCTACATCCCCACTATACAGACAAAGAAGCAAATTCAGGCAGGTTAGGGTTCATGTCCAAGGACAAAAAGTAAGTGACAGTGCCTGCTTGGGGACACAGGTGGCTGACTGTAGAGCTTGGGAGTTTTAGCCACCATGGGTTATCTCTTGGGATGAAGAATGATGCTGATGAGGATCACTAACACATCTGACCACCTAAGAGGAAAGGTGACGCACAATTCTCACAATGCACAGAGCAGAAAGCCTCTCAACAGATCCCGTTAACAACCCACAGTGACTGAGGGCTTATTACATTCCAGGCCCTGTGCAAAGCACTTCATATGGGTTATCTCGTTTGATCCCCACCACACCCTTATGAGATTGGGACTCTAAGTTTCACAGAGAAGGAAACTCCTCCTAAAGAGGTTACGTAGCATGCCTGTGATTGTGGAAGAGGTGGAGCAAAGTTTTCAGACTAGCATGAGTTCCTGAGCCTTTGTGGGTAGTAGCTGACCTGTCTCCACAGTAGCTGTGAAGCCGACCACCTTCTTCGTGCTTCCTGCCTCCTCCAGCCTTTCCTGACGACACCCTGTTTCCCCAGTCTCCCCAGTCTCCCAAACCCTTGGCCTTTCACGTCTGAACAGCTGACCTAGCAGCTTAGTAACCATCCCTACATCCTCTAATTGCCTGTGGTTCACAGCCCCGGGTAGCATAGCCACTTCGTATGCAATCACCAAATGCCATGGGGATGGGTCACTGCCTGTTTTAAGGGTAAGCCTTGGCTCCCTAGCCAGACCCACTTCTCCTGAAGGCAGAAACGAGGCTTATGCGAGTGTTGGAGCCCTCATGGTGTCTGGCATGGGACCAGGCTGCTGTGTCTGTGCAATAAATATGTGTTGCTTGAAGGACTGATGGACAGGAGAGAGAGAAGGAAAGCAGAAGGTGAGGCAGGGAGCTTCTCTAGATCACCTTCTGCCTCTTGGCACAGGGGTGGCACTTATCAGGGACCCCATAGCCCTAAAAGTCTGTCCTCTTCACCCTTGTGTCCCTACCACATCACTTATAACATGAAGATATGTTATGTGGCCTTTTTCCTCCTCAAACTCGCCAACATTGTCCCGCCCCAACTGGCCTTTCCCATTGCTTCCCACCATCGGGTCTCCACTCCAAGATCATCTTCTGCAAGAGGCTTCCCTTGACACTCCCTCTCTTCCACCCCCCACCCCATTACCCTTGATCCCACCCCCTTGTTGTATTTTTCTGAATAGCATGAATCTCTGACATGATTTCGGTGACTTGCTTCCTGTTTGGGGTGTGTCTCCTACTAGAATGTAAGGACAGGTCCCTGTCTGTCTTGTCCACTTCTGCATTTGGCATTTAGGAAGGTTCAGCTGTTCTGTGTGCGCAGCTCTCCTAACAAGCTCTGAGATGCTAGTTTTTGTCTTCCCCAGATTTGTTAGACGTATGAATGAAGGTGTTTGAACAGAACTGAATTAAAGGAATGAAGGAGGACTTCAAATATTGCACTTTCTTCCTACCCACCCCAGCCTTCAAGGTGCAAAAGGTGAAGGGGCAGCTGTGCTCTGCAGCAGCCTGGAGGTGAGGCTGCGAAGTCAGTTGTGCAATCTAAGCTATGGGAACTATGCGTGTGAAACACCCGGGGCGGAGGAGCCGGCCGGCTCATCCTGCCTGAGCTGGGAGGAGAGGTTCCGCTGAAAGTTTGGACAGTTCTTGGCTTAGAATCTGGAGGGCCCTTTAGAAAGTGATCCCGCCCAGCTGGCCCTCTGAGAGAGCCCAGTTGGGGGCCAGCATCCTGCTGGAAGGCCATAATGAGGTTACTGTGGGAAGCATTCAGATTGCTGGGGAAGCATTAAGAACATGAAAGATATGCTACGCGTTCTTCAGTCTCCAGAGAATCACCACCCAGTGTTAGACTTGGCAAAAGGTCTTCCGTTCATTCTCTGAGCTGCCTGCTTAGAAGGGATGCACCGCCTGAATACCGAATGCCAGCTATGGCAATCTGGGAGCCTCTCCCACAGACCGTAGGAAAGGGACGCGAAGCTGGAGGAGGGCAAGGAGCCTGTGTTCCTGGACAGGTGTGCCCTTGTGCTCCCTGTAGTGTGCTCCTCATAGGGTGATCCTGGCAGAACCTACCTGTCTCCAAGGTGACACATCCGGGCCTCTTTTCCAGGAGGCCCTGTTGTGAAACATTCAGGAATGTTTGTGTTCCTTCAGAGATTTGTAATTAAGAAGAGGCAGAACTAGTTTTTGCTTGGCCCTCTTCCCTCTTGCCCCTCCAGCGTTTGGGGCATTTCGATTTCATGATTGGGGTTTTCAGTAGCCCAGGACGTGGAGGCTGGAGACTGCCCTGAAGCTGAAATGGGGTGAATCGCTTCATCAGAGGGTGGGGGCAGGGAGTTCCAGGCAAGCCCCCAAGTCTGGGCCACATCTGAAAGCAGACATCTCTTCCCAGCTCACATTCTTGGCACTTGCCCAAGGGGAAACATTGCAGGCCAGAGAAGCACCCACAGTTTCCCAGGGGGAACTGGTTTAAACAGACCGTTCTTCTCTCTGGCAGGAAGAGTGAATGTGTGCACGTGCATATACGTGTGTGTGTGTGTTTAAATCTTTGTGCAGCTAAAAACACTTCTCTTCATCCTGATTCTCTGAATGACACGTTGCTGCACACTGAATAATTCATCTCCTTCTTGGCATTTGTTCCAGAGAGAATGTTGCTGTCCAGATTTCTTGTAAGTTGCATAGTCTCCCAATAGAAGCTTTTCTCTTTCCCATGGAAGAGCTCTGGGATCCAGGAATCAGCCCTCTGGCTTTTCCCCCAAGATTGCTTTGAGGGGGAACCCTGAATATCAAACCAGAGCCTGCCTTTCTCCACATGCCCTCTTCTTCTGTCTTTGGGTGCCCTCTTGACTCACTCTTCTTTATCCCTGATGGGCACAGTTTCTGTGTTTGCGGCAAGTAGAAGTCCACCTCTCAGCGCCTCCTGTAGGATATTCTATGACAGTCACATTACTGATGTTTGCGCTTACTTATCTCAGTTCTGACTCCTCAGTGTCTAAGGCTGGAATGATCAGCCGAGTATATGGTTTTCTGGAAAAGTGATGCATTTTGGTGTTGCAGACCTGCCCCGTCTCCAGTCCTCACCCTCACAGAGAGTTCAGTGAATCACTGGTATTGATGACTTGGATGACTTTGAAACATTTGATTGTCTTTTCATTAAGCAGCTGTGGATTATCCAATGTGTTGAACATCTTCGTACCAAGGCATAGGGGGCTGAAGGTGCAAATATACCAAAGCTCCAGTGCCTTTTGCCTACTTCAGACTTGCCCCTGATGGTCCAGAGTCGTCATCTGTATCTCTGGCATAGCCTACTTTGTGTTCCAGATTGTTCTTGGTCTTGTTAATTTTTATGAGCAAAGCTCAGGTTTGGGAATCAGGTAGTGGGGCTTCAGGTTATACCTCTGTGGTTTACTAACTGTGTGATATTGAGCATGTTTTCTCATTCGTAAAATGAAACAATAGTGCCTACTACCCAGAGAGAGAACATGACATATATAACTTGCTTTCTAGGCTTAGATTTAGCCATTATTAAATAGTTTAATTACACTGATATATGAACATTACAGAGAAATTAGTAAAAGAAATTACATTAAAATCTGTGTACCGAGATAACATTTTAATGTACATCTTTCTAGTTTCTCTTCCATATGTGCTGCCAAAGTGAGCACCCAGTTTCTCTCCTACACACGCATGCAACATGCACACACACTTGCACACAAATTTTTAGGCAAAATATACGATAGTAGTATCCTGTCGATTTTCTCTTTCAACAGTGTTGTTCTCAAAATATATTGAGAGCATCCTTCCGTATTAGCAAAATGTAGAACAATACATCATTATTTTTCATTCCTACATATTCATTATTACAGTCACCCATTCCACAAATATTTATCAAGCACCAGTTGTGGGGGACACAGGAATCTGTTGCTTAGATGCACCATTGATGAAAGCATTTAATTAATCCCTAGGGAGGAATTTTGAAAGGTGATGATCCAGGGGAACTGTCAGAAAGGGACGTATCTTCTTGGTTTTCTGGGTGGCAAAAGGTATATATAGTAAGATTCATATCTCTGCAGCCAGGCTGGCAGGCAAGGCTTTCAGGGCAGAGGGCAGAGAGAAGAATGAGTCAGAAAAAGAGGTCTGACTCTAGCATTCCTGGTCCCTCACAGATTTTTCTTTCCTCAGTAAGAGAGTAACTCTCCGTGGAGAGGTATGCCTGTATGTGGACTTTTTCTTCAGAGGCTCTTTCAAAGATTTGCTGCATAAAATGTTGTTGAATGAGATTTGGCTCTTGGAGTTCACTGGTCTTCATTGTCTGTAAGGGAGAACCACTTGGTGAAGTTTGAGGAGAGAGAGGCACTGTGGGATGTGGCCTTTTGTTTCTGAAGTCTGGGCAGGGCATGCGGTGGTGGTGGTGGCATGGGCTGAAGACCGCTTTGCAAGACTTCTATTCAGACTGGCACAGGTGTACCTGAATGAGGAGTATCGTCTGCTGAGGGAAGTCCCTATCACCTGTGTGTCTTCTCCATTTTTCCCTGCTTTGACTCCAAGACAGTGGCTTGTGATTTTTCCATGGGGCTCAGGAGATGCACTGAAGATGTCAACTTTCAAAAGAACCCTTGAGCTCACACACAGCAGGAGTTCTGGCGACACATTTCCTTGCTTGAAATCCCAGTTTTATCATTGACTTGGAGAATGTTATTTAGTCTTTCTTAGCCTCAGTTTCCCCTTCTGGGAAATGGAGATAACAATAACTGATGTTTTGTGAGCACTCATTCACACCAGTATCTGTGCTCAATGCTCTTAAAACATGACATTAGTTAACCTAACCTGGACAGTTATTATTATCCCACTTTTCAGATACAAATACTAAGATTCAGAGAAGTTAAATAAGTTGCCAAACCCACACAGCCAATATAAGTGATGCTTATTGAATCCTTATTTGACGGTGCTTAGTCTTTCGCATATCATATTTACCTCTAGCCTCACCCTCATCATCTCCCACAATGCAGCAGTAAATTACTAACAGAAGCTTTTGGAATCTCCATTTATTCAGTAGGTATTTTTCGTAGCCTGCCTGACCTTGGATATGTAGTGGCATGTTGGACACACCACATTCTGTCCACCAGGGGCTCTTTCAGTGTTTCTTTTCTCCCACATATGTGTGTGTGTGTGTGTGTGTGTGTGTGTGTGTGTGTGTGTGTATAGTAGTATAGTGTATATATATATATGTATGTATGTATATATATATATATATATATATATATATATATTATGCACACACACACACATATTTTAAATGTTTATTTTTGAGAGGGCAAGGGGAAGAGTAGAGAGAGAGGGAGACAGAGAATCCTAGGCAGGCTCTTTGCTGTCAGAACAGAGCCTGACACAGGGATTGAACACATGAAGTGTGAGATCATCACCTAGCTGAGATCAGGGGTGAGATGCTTAACCAACTGAGCCACCCAGGCACCCCTCCCCTATATATTTTGCTTTAAATCTGAGCTGGAGTGGTTATAGGAAAGGAGATTGCACAGTACAGGAGAGAGGGTAGTTTTCTGAGGCTTGGAGGGAAGGTCTTGATCAGAAATCCTGGACCCTATTTCAGTCTATTTTCTTCCTGTCCTGTTGTGTGTAAGCTAGCCACTCTATCCAAAGGGTGACGAAACAGAGCCATGTGGCCTTCCAGGACTCTGAGGGCTTGGGAACAGACTGGAGAGAGAGAACATCTGAGTATGGGTTTTAAGCAGAGGCAGTAATAGGAGAAACCAAAGGGGCTTTTTGGAGGGGCCACTCAGGCTGATTGGCTGTATATCTAGGTTCGTGGCTTCTTGCACTCTGACTGAAATGCTTAAACGATGGTTTGTGCTGTTTTCCAGCCTTGACAGGCCTTAGTTCATTTAGTTGGATGATTTGTCTGTCTGGCTTAGCCACCAAGTGGGTGATTACCACCACTGAACACCAAAATGGGATCTTAGAGAGTGGTTATTACCAAAAAGATCAGTTTGGCCTGGGTTATCTAGGGAAGGACAGAGGTGGGTATAGGCATTTAGGAACTGGCTCAAGAAGCAGATAAATACTGCTTTTGGCCAAATTCATAAGGATGGAACATCTGCCATTCTAGATGCTGCTGTAAGCCAGCTTTCCAGAGGGCAAGTGGGCACAACAGACATAGGGTAGAGCCAGGATGAAGACTGGGGGTGGGGTGGGCGAGTGAGTCACAGATGAAGAAGCCAGTGAGGGCTGGAGTCCCAGTTCAGAAGCGAGACTTGACCTTCGAACCTTTTTCTGCACACCGCCCAGAGATGCAGAAACAGAGGCCCAAAAAAAGGAAGCTGACGTGCTCACATCATTCCCAAATCAGTGGCAGAAGTGGGCCTGGAATGCCGAATCCCTGCTTCCCTCCTGGGTGACGTAATCCTGCTGCTGCAGCCATGCACTCACCTTCCTGGGGGCCGTGGGCACAGCAGAGTTGGGGTCAGTGCAAAGTCTGTGGCTCTGCTGGGTCAATCCAGAGGAGTGGGGGGCTGAGAGAAGCAGTGAATTGCAGGGCTTTGGGGACCGTGGGCTGATGGAGTGTGTTTCTCCTCTCCCTTGCCAGGTACACCAAACCACTCACCTTTGCCGACTGCATTAGTGATGAGTTGCCACTAGGATGGGAAGAGGCGTATGACCCACAGGTCGGAGACTACTTCATAGACCACAACACCAGTAAGTTCCTGTCCAGCATCCCTTCCCCATCTTGCACCCCATCCCTCTACCTCCACACCCACCCCCCAAGTCTGGAAGAGCTGCCGGCAGAGGCTCTTGAAGCCAGATTGTGTTTTGTTTTATATAGAGTGAGATGGAGATGTAGATATAGATAGATAATATATGCTCGTACAAAATAACCATTTAGAAGGATTTTAAATAGAATCTAAAACTCTCCCCTCACAACCCATCTCCCTAATTTTACAGAAGCAACCACTGCTAATAATTTCTTGTGTATCATTCCAGAAATGTTCCGATTGTATGTTTGTGTGTATATGCAGATATCCTTTTCTTTAACATATACCAATTTTTGTGTGTACAGATTTTTTTCCATGTAAGGCAGATGTGTCATTGTCATTACCAGACGAGAGCCCCGGCATGTCCCTAGCAGCATGCATACATGTGTGTCCATAGTGGATTGGTATCAGTTGTGGTGTCTCTAGCTCATTATAGTGGTCAGCTGACCTTTGCTTCATGTACATGATCCAAGTATCCTGATCCAGAGTAAAGATTCCTAGTGTCTTTGTCTCTGAGGCAATGATGTAAGAATAGGTTGAGAAAGGGACAAGTGTGTTGTCTAACAGGTGGAGGAACCCAGGTCATGGTCCCTGAGCCAAGGAGACTTAATGGGTATTTGGGCTTCATCCTTCGTACACCTTCTTGGCCAAGATTATGTCCTGTCCTCTGAAATTCACTGCCCCACGTGTCCATGCCTGTCTTACTTCCAGCCTTCTGAAGTGTAGGATTCCCTTTGTCCTGTCAGGAAAGAGGTGAGTGGAATGAAATGGGATGTGCCTGGCCAGGCCTGAAGGCTGAGAATAGGGCACGAGATCCTAGTAGCCTCTGTTTACTGACCACACAATCTGTGCCATGTGCTGGAATAGACACCTGATAGATGTCTTCTCACTTAATCCTCCTGGCTCCCCTGAGGGGTGTTAGGATGATTATCCCTGTCTTATAAATGCAACTTAAAGGTCATCACTGACTGCTTGACACTCAGGGCTAAAGCACAGCAGAGCTGGGATTCAAACTGCTGCTAGGGAGCCGAGTGTGCTCCCCGATTCGCTTTCTCCTCCAAGTTCAGTAGCACCTGGCTATGCCTCTGCCGTGCCCCTCATCACTCTGTGGTATAACCATTTGCCTGTTGTAAAGCAGGGCAGTGTCTAATTCATCATGCCGGCCCCAGGCCTGTGCTTGGTAAGGCACATAGTAGGTATGCACTTGATCTTTGCTAAATAGGAAAGGGCATACGTGCATGAACTCATGACTAAATGGATGAATGAGCAGACTTCGTCGGCACCAAAGTGTAGACAAGTTTCTGAGAGACAGCTAATGACATTAATTGCATTGTTGGGGGTAGCAGAGGTTTTTATTAGCGCTCACAATTGCATGCTAGAGAATGAGAAGTAAATATGCCTAATTGAGTGTGTACAGGGAATGAGGTTAATGCTTGGAGGGCTGCACGGTATGCTGGGTTCAACAGTGATGTACAGGGACCCAAACCAGTCTCTTCCTTGTGTCTAATTACTGAGTTCATCCCCCTCATTAAAATCTGATGGCAAGAGCAGTATTTTAAGGTGCTTCTGGGAGTTGTTGGAGAAATAGAAGGCAGGAAGGAATAGCAGGCAGTGTCAGAGTTTACTCTTGAGGAGATGATGGCAGAAATGGGATGTATGGGCGGGTGAGTAAATGGGGGCCACAATAGGAAGAATTCTGACAGTTTTACCAGCTCTCAGACCACTGGGTGCCTTTTGCTTTGAAGGTGTCCTGCTTGGATGGAGGGCACCACCTTCTGCAGATGGAGCCTGTGTGGGGTACAGGTGGTGGGAGTGTGACCCTCGAGGCCTAAGCATTCAGAGCCGGGGACTCAGACCAGTCCTCTGTGTGTGTGTTGTTCACGGACTGAAATTACCTTCTCCAGTTATAAACATAAGAGAATTGAATAGGTTCAATCCACCGTCCAGCATTCATTCATTCAGCAAATATTCACTGACTATCTGCAATGTTCCAGGCGCTGTTCTTGGAACTTGGGATACATGAGAGTGTTTGTAATGGCAGTGATTCTTGCCCTTACAGAGCTTTCATTCTGGCAGAAGAGACAAAAAATAACACAAATAAGCATATTATGTAGTACATTAGACAATTAAAGTATGACAGGAGAAAGAAAAAGAGTGTGGGCTGAGACGTGCTGGGATGAGTTTGAGGGTGGTGGGGAAGGACAGTGGCCATGGTCTTCAGGAAGAAGACCTGGTTGAGAAAATGAGATTTGAACTAAGACTTGAGGGAGATAAGGGGGCCTTTCAGGTAGAGAATTGTTAGAGCAAGAACTCTGAGTAGTGGCCACGTTTAGCTTGCATGGGGATGACAAGGAGGCAGGTGTGCACATGGCAGAGTGAGTAAGCAAGCCGGGAGAAGGACTTCAAGCCAGAGAGTTGCAGGGCATAGATGGGGTGGTGGTTTGCCTTAAGGGCTCTAGCTTTTTGCTCCATGTGAGATGAGAGCCATTGGAGAGTTGTCAGCTGATGAGTGGCATGATCTGCTTTATGTCTTAAAAGGGCCACTCTGGCTGCTTTGCTGAGAATAGAACTTAGTGGAGCAAGGACAGAAGCAGAGAAGCTTGTGAGAGATGATTGCAGTCATCCAGGTGACAGAGGGCAGTGCCCCAGACCAAGGCCTTGGTGGTGGAGGTAGTGAAAAGTGGCCAGATGTGGATGTATTTTCAAGGTAGAGACAACAGGATTTCTTGGTAGACTGCATATGGAACATGAGAGAAAGAGGAATGAATGGCCTTCATGGGGCAGAGCAGCTGGCAGGATGGAGTTGCCATTTATTGAATGGAAAAAACTAGAGTATTGGGTGTAGGGAGGAAAATGATTTTGGACATGTCAAGTCTTCTAGACCTGTTACACATCTAAGACTTGAGGGAGAAGTCTGGTATGTTTGATGGAGGAATCTGGAGTTTGGATAAGAGATCTGGCCTAAAGCTAGTTGTTTGGGAGTTGTTGGCATACAACACAGTAGTATTTAAAGACATGAAGCTAGCTGAGATCACCAAAGGAGTAAATCAAAGAGAAGAGGACCAAGGAATGAGTCTTGGGGTTCTCAGATAGTAAATCAAAGAGAAGAGGACCAAGGAATGAGTCTTGGGGTTCTCAGATAGTAAGTGGGTGCAGAAAGGAGAAAAACCTGAGGAGTGACCAGAAAGGCAGAAGGAAAACCAGGCCGTCCTGAAGGAAGCATGTTGAGGAGAGTGTCGTCAGCCCCGTCAGATGCTTCTGATGGGTCAGGTATGAAGACTGAGATAGACCCAACTTTCGAGGGAAGCTGTGGACAAGGACTCAGGGCAAAGGCCTGACTGGAGTGATTCTGAAAGAAGACCAGGGGTAGGGGTGGGGGAGCAGCGCCTGAGGTGGCTCAGTCAGTAGCTCAGGTCATGATCTCAGGGTCATGGGATCGAGCCCCATGTCAGGCTCCTTGCTAAGCGTGGAGTCTGCTTAAGATTCTCTCTCTCTTTCTCCCTCTGTCCCTCTCCCTCGCTTGCGCACTCTCTCTCTCTATCTATATCTATATATAAATATAGATATAGATATGTACATAGAGATAGATAGAGATAGAGAGATAGAGAGAGACAGACAGACAGAGGAGTGAGAACCAGCAAATATAGACAACTCTTTCCAAAATATAACCCATTTCATTATTTCAGATGTGAGTGTTCAGTACTCCCACAGACTCTTTCCATCCATCATGATTAGATGGTTTTTGTGTTTTGGGTTTCTTTTTAAGTTTATTTATTTTGAGAGAGAGAGAGAGATAGAGAGAGAGAGAGAGAGAGAGAGAGAGCACATGAGCAGGGGGAGGGGCAGAGACAAAGGGAGAGAGAATCCTAAGCGGGTTCCACACTGTCAGCACAGAGCCCGATTGCGGTGCCCCAGACCTGCAGGCCCACAGACCTCACAAACTGTCATATCATGACCTGAGCTGAAATCAAGAGTTAGACACTTAACCAACTGAGCAGCCTAAGCACCCTTGATTAGATGGTTTTAATCAGGAATCAAATTATGTGTTCTAGTGTTTTCCCTTCATATTGTGTCATGAGTATTTGAGAGATGCCACACAGTCTTCATATTGTCATTTTTAGTACATCAAATGAATGTAAGCAATACATTTTAACACATAAAACAAATGCACCATAATTACCCCTATTGCTGATCTCCTGCACTATTTCCATCTATTTGTTATAAATAAATAATAATAGGGGGAGAATCATTATTCATATTGCTCCTCTCCTTTGTGACAATTTCCTAAGTTTGTATTTCCAAATATAGGATTACTAAGCAAGACACTATGAACATTTTTGAGACTTCTGATCCATATTCGTTCCTAAATTGATAAGAACTTCCAAAAGACTGTATCAACCTGTATTGCCATAGGCAGTAAGGGTACTGTTATCCTCATGCCTTGATCAGTAAGGGGCGATTTTCATTTCCTTATTTCTTGATAAATTCATTATAGGTTTAAACTGTTGCTTCACTGCTTTTCATTTGCATTCCTTTGCATAGTAACAAGGTTGGGCATTCTCCAGATGTTCAGCTGTTTTTAAGACAATTGTTGTTAAAGCCCTTGGAGAATGCACTAGCATTAGCCGTGTGGGTATGCGTGTGGTGTGTGTAGAAAGTGGGTGTGTGGTATGTGGAGGAGGTGGTGTGTGGAATATATGCAGAGCTTGTGAGTGTGGAGAACGTGTGTGGAATACGTTTGTAGATGGGGGTTTGGAGCACGAAGGAGGATAGAGAAGGGGTTCTCAGTGATGGCTGCACTTAGCTAAGTGTTGGCAGTAGCTGCCTTCTGGGGAGGAGAGCCTGAGAGGGAAGAGGATGGGGTAATGATGTTTTATGTAGCCAGGTTTGTAATATGCTCAGTGATTAAACTGTGCCCATGTATAGCTTTAATTTAAAAAAATGAGAACTAAAAAATAACTAGCCAAGGTGATCTCAAGGATCTTGCCTGGTGTAAAGATATCTATTCAAATGTGATAGACTCAGGAAGGAGGGTACCAGCAGAAGAGGCTGGGCCTGGGGGGACCCACTCAGAGTCCGACTAATGCAGGACAAAGGCTGTTAACTAACACAACTCCCTAGACACCCCTGGGAAATTTGAAAAGCCCGGTATCCTAAAGGACAGTCTTTTCAATAGTTGCTGGTCCACATGGAAAAAAATATACCCACTTCTGTCCCCACCTCACACCATGTGTAGAAATAAACTCAAAATGACCATAGACCCAAACATAAAATGGAAAACTAGAGAACATCTAGAAGAAAACATAGGAGAAAAATCTTCAAGATTGTAGAACAGGCAAAGATTTTTTTTTTTTGGGGGGGGGGGGGACAAGACCCAAAAACCACTAACTATAAAAGAAAAATTGATGAATGGGGCTTCATTGAATTTAAACCTCTATTGTTCAAAAGACACCAGTAAGAAACTGAAAAGGTAAGCCACAGGTAAGGAAAAAATACTTATAATATTTAGATCTAACAGAGGACCTATATCAATAATATATAAAAGGACTCCTATCTTAAAATAGTAAGAAGCCCAACAACCCAATAAAAAAAATAAGAAAGAGATTTAAAAAACACTAAAGACATACAGATGGCCAATGGACACATAAAAGTATGTTTCCATCATCAGGCCTTGGGGAAATGCAGATTAAAACTGCAGGCGGGTACCACAGCATACCCACTATAATGACTGAAATGAAGATTAACAATACCAGTGGTTGGCGAATATGGAAGAATTACAGCTCCACTAAATTAGTGGTGAGAATGTTAATTGGAACAGCCATTTTGGAAAACAGTTTTTCTATTCTTTTTTAATGTTTATTTATTTTTGAGAGGTGGGGGGTGGAGAGGACAGAAGATCCAAAGTAGGATCTGTGCTGACAGCAGAGAGCCCGATGCAAGGCTTGAACTCATGAACTGTAAGATCTGACCTGAGCCGAAGTCACACGCTTAACTGACTGAGCCACCCAGGCGCCCCAGTTTGCCAGTTTTTTTTAAATAAAATTCAACATATGCTTACAATACAACCCAGCAATTCCATTGCTGGATAATTTTGCCTAGGAGAAATGCAAATATATGCCCATACAAAGATTTGTGCATGCATGTTCATTACAGCTTTTCATGATAATCCCAAACTAGAGAGAGACAACCTAAAGGTTTTTCAAAAAGTGAACTGTGATATATTCATACAATAGAATTTTATTCAGCAGTAATAAGCAAGTCACTGATACAACAACATAAATGAGTCTCAAAGCCTTATGCTGAGCATAAGAAGGAAGGCTCAGAGATCATACACTTATGCATCCATCGATAGGAAGTTCTGAATAGGCTGAAGAGGAGGGAGGAGGTGGGTGGGAGTAACCAGGAAAGAGTACAGGGATCGTTGAGGTAAAGGGAACATTTTACCCATCGATTTAAGCGATGGTTTATGGTGTACACATTTGTCAAAACATATCGAACTATACACAATGCCTGCATTGATTGTATTTAAATTTTGCCTTAATAAAGTTGATTTAAGCCATACATTGATGCCCACTTCATACTGTAGACCAATTAAGTGGAAATCTCTGGGGTAGTTCCAACATGTAGCCAGGTTGAAACCAGTGTTCTGATATGAGGTTGCGTGTTGTTTGTCTACGTGTGCATTCATCTATCTGTGTTGGTTTCTACTATGAAAGAGAGACTGGGCCACCCAAATTGGTAGCCAGCCTCCAATTAAGGCTCTCCCATACTTTTATATTCCAAGGAGTAGAGGACCTTGGCCACAGAGAGGGCGCTACTAAACAGAACGCTCTGGGGAGGGTTCATCCAGATGTGCCCTTGCTGCTGGTCAAGGGCCAGCATCTCAGCCAGCCCTTTGGCCGGAGATCCTACCTGGAGCTCAGCATCACACCTGCCAGCCTTGCCTGCCAGCTTCAGTGAGCACTCAGCGCATCTGTGCTGTCACCTCTGAGAGAGTGGTTTTCACCTTTGGTGGCACACTGGAATATTTGGGGAGCTTTGCAAATCACCACTGCCTCATCCCCACCCCCAGAGATTCTGATCTAATTGATCCAGGGGTGAAGCCTGGGTATCAGGAGTGTTAAAATTCCCCCCAAGTGATTCTAATTGTGTCAGTCAAGGTTTCTCAGCCACGTCTGTCTGGGGACGGACACCTGGGGAATCTTTCACAAGTGTCAGTGCCTGGGTCCCACTCATGGAAATTCTGATATAAATGTTCTGGGGCAGGGTTCAGGGTTTTTTGTGTTTTTGCTGTTTTGTAGCTCCTCAGCTGATTCTAATATACTGCCAGGACCCAAAATTACTGGATGAAGTACCAACATTTTTTAAAGCAATTTTGCTGAGAATCTGGGGGAAAAGGCACTTTCATAGGCTGTTTGTGAGAATAAGAATTGGTACAACCTTTCGAAAGGTAGTCCCTGTATTAAGAAGTATATCTTGCAGAATTAATCATACAAGTTCACACAAGTATTTTTTTTAACAGTTGTCGCTGCAGCATTGTTTGTAATAGCAAAAAAACTTAAAACAATCCAAATATTTCCCAGAAGTCTGGGAAGCCACTAATACCCTACCATAAATACAGCCTAATCCCATTCCATGGAATACTATGCAACCATTTAAATGATCAAGGTAAATATAAAATTAAAAAATAAATAAAAACAGTAATAAAACTTAAAAAAAAAAGAATAAACAAAAAGACTTGAGGTAAATCTTCACCCAATAGGGAAGGATGAACAATATCTATCATTTGCAGATGAAAGCAAATTACAGACCAGTATATATAACATGGGGCCATGTTGCATTAAAAATGTTTCTGTATATGGGGCGCCTGGGTGGCGCAGTCGGTTAGGCGTCCGACTTCAGCCAGGTCACGATCTCGCGGTCCGTGAGTTCGAGCCCCGCGTCAGGCTCTGGGCTGATAGCTCGGAGCCTGGAGCCTGTTTCCGATTCTGTGTCTCCCTCTCTCTCTGCCCCTCCCCCGTTCATGCTCTGTCTCTCTCTGTCCCAAAAATAAATAAAAAACGTTGAAAAAAAAAAAAATTTAAAAAAAAAATGTTTCTGTATACAGACACATATGTATCAACAAACAGGTTTATGTGTAATTAGAGGGCAGTATCTTTTAGTGTGTGAGACTCCTAGCACCAGTTACCTGTAGGGAGTAGGATTAGAGACATGGAAACTCTCACTTATTTTATAAATTTGCGGTGGTAGAATTGTGAGATTTTCCTTTTTTGTATTTTTCCCCAAAAGTGTAAACTTTAAAAATTTTCATATTTTAGAAAACATCTCCAGCCTGGCCATGATCAGCTGTATCTTCTGTGGGCTCTGTCAGCTGGATGTCTGAGGCTAACGCTTGGGCACTCAGGAGTCCCTGACTCTGAGGGCATCCCTATCTACTGATGGGACATAGGACCCAGCTTTATAAAATTCTCCCCTCTTTTTATTTTTTTATTTATTATTATTATTTGTCTTTATTTATTTTTGAGAAAGACAGAGCGTGAGCGGAGGAGGGGCAGAGAGGGAGGGAGACACAGAATCTGAAGCAGGCTCCAGGCTCTGAGCTGTCAGCACAAAGCTCGACACAGGGCTCAAACTCACAAACCACGAGATGGTGACCTGAGTCGAAGTCAGATGCTTAACCAACTGAACCACCCAGGGGCCCCGAATGCTCCCCTTTTTAATCTTTTCTTGTAAATATTCCTCCTCCTTTCCTGGTGGAAGGGTTGCAGAGCTTTCCTTATGAGAAACAATCTTGTGGCTCCTGCCAGCAATCTTTAGACTTTGTTTTCTTTCCCAGAAAAAGGGAGGAGGAAGAGTTTAAAGAATTGCTATTCACAATTAAAAAACTGGCCCCAGTAAATAGTTTGGGCTTTACTCTCACCAACGTTTGTTTACTTTACCTGGGCAGAAGTGCTTTATAGCTTCCTAGAAGCAGGGTAAGCAGGACCTGTTATCCTCTTTAACAATTACAGAGGTAGATTCAGAAAGGTTAAGCAACCTGCCCATTGTAACACAGCAATTCCTGGTAGGGACAGTAACTTGGCCCTGCTGCTTCTGTGATCATCCTCCCTATACCTTCTTTCTTTCATTGGAAATGCTCATTTGGTGAATGAGGAATGGGAGCTATCGGCCCTACAAAAGGAGGCACAAACTCAAATTCCCCAGGAGTCAGACCCATGACATAAATGAATG
The DNA here is from genome assembly GCF_028018385.1 of Neofelis nebulosa. Lineage (NCBI taxonomy): Eukaryota > Metazoa > Chordata > Mammalia > Carnivora > Felidae > Neofelis > Neofelis nebulosa. The sequence goes on from NC_080782.1 coordinate 59,297,237, forward strand.
AAGCAGACCAGCAGACTGATGGAGTACTTGGGTCTGTGGCAAACTGTGGACTCAGCATGGCCAGATCTTCTGAAAAAACAGAGATCAGGATTGTAATGTTTAAATCTCCCTGTTTTTATATACCAGTAACCAACTTAAAATTAATAAAACACTTTCGGTTAAGCAGTACCTGTCCACTGGCTGGATTCACCACATGACCATGATTATACAGTTTCTGGTGTGTTTTGCCCCCCAACCCCACCCACCAGCGGGGAGATGGCTGAAGGGTTGGCAGTTGAGGGGCATCGATTCCTTGACATTGCTTTGATAGCTTCCATGTCTGTTCAGCTGTTAGCTATCCCTTTTTTTTTCTTAATGTCTATCTTGGGGCACCTGAGTGGCTTGCTTGGTTAAGCATCCAACTCTTGGTTTTGGCTTAGCTGATGATCTCACAGTTGGTGAGTTCAAGTCCTGCATCGGGCTCTGTGCTGATAACCTGTAGCCTGCTTAGATTCTCTTTGTCTTCTTCTCTCTCTCTGTCCCTCCTGCTCTCTCTCTCTCTCTCTCTCTTTCTGTCTCAAAATAAATAAATTAGCTTTAAAATTTTTTTTGTTTTTGTTTTTCTAATAGGTAGTAAATTTTTTTCTTTTTTTCTTAATATGAAATTTATTGTCAAATTGGTTTCCATACAACTCCCAGTGCTCATCCCAACAGGTGTCCTCCTCAATGCCCATCACCCACTTTCCCCTCCCTCCCACCCCCTGTCAACCCTCAGTTTATTCTCAGTTTTTAAGTCTCTTATGGTTTGGCTTCTCCCCTCTCTGTAACTTTTTTTTTCCCCTTCCCCTCCCCCATGGTCTTTTTTTAAGTTTCTCAGGATCCACATAAGAGTGAAAACATGGTATCTTTCTCTGTATGACTTATTTCACTTAGCATAACACTCTCCAGCTCCATCCACGTTGCTACAAAAGGCCATATTTCATTCTTTCTCATTGTCAAATAGTATTCCATTGTACATATAAAAAAATTATTGTTTTTTTTGGATTTTTGACCTTTTTTCAAATGATCACTGTACATATTTATTGCATTTTTTAAAAGAATGAAGAAATATCATACCACCAAGACATATCTACTGCTGATAATTTGCTAAGCGTTCTCCCAGTGCTTTTGAGAATGTACATATTGTTTCAATAAACACAGCATTATTCAGTTTTGCCCCCTCCACCTCCACTCACTTATACATAATAGACCTCTTTCCGTTTCATTCACATTTCTTTGAAGACACAATTTTTGGTGGCTGTGGCAACATGTTGTGTAAATATAGCAGACTTGACCAGTTATTTTCCATGTGACCTTGAGCAAGGTATTTAATCTGTGCCTAGATTTTCTCTTTCATGTAGTGGGGGTTATAACAAAATCTACTTTTAGGGTTAGTGTGAGGATTGAAGGGCAAAGAGATGTACAGTAGTTAGAACAGTGCTTGGCATAGAGTAGATGTTATATTAGCGCTTGTTATCCTTTTCGTCACTATTATCACAGTTTGGTACAAAGGCATCTTTGCCTGAATTTTTTATTACACTTGGTAATAAATTATTGTGGGGGAATTAGTGGTTAATACTATGGGGGAATTATTGGTCACAGGGTATTCACATTTCAAGGCTCTTAATGTGCATCGTCGGATAGTCCTCTTCTAAATCTGTTACTAATTTACATTTCCAGCAGGGAATGGGTCCCTATTTTTTTTTTTAATGTTTATCCATCTTTGAGACAAAGAGAGACAGAGCATGAACAGGGGAGGGGCAGAGAGAGAGGGAGACACAGAATCGGAAGCAGGCTCCAGGCTCCGAGCCATCAGCCCAGAGCCCGACGTGGGGCTCGAACTCACGGACCGTGAGATCGTGACCTGAGCCGAAGTCGGACGCTCAACCAACTGAGCCACCCAGGCGCCCCAAAGTCCCTATTTTTCATAGCCTCTAAAATATTTTTTGTTTTCTTTTTCTTCACTCTTTACCAAAACTGATGACCTTAAGGATCTGTAATATCCTTGAGCCTCTGTCTAGATTAGAACTCAAACCTGGTCCTCCTCCTTGCTGTTCTGAGACAGACTGGCTTTGGGTATGGAAATTAATTCTGGTTTATATTGTTTTTGTTGGCTTAACCCAAATGGAGAGTCTCTGTTGCTTAACAGGTAAGTTTAATGCATCTGCTTTTATCGTGATACTCTGTTTACTATATTTTCTGTTTTCTGGTAGTGCATCCCACAGGCCACCGACCCAACATGTCTTGGTGAGGTGCTGACCTAGGGTCTCTGGGGTCTGTTCCAGAAACCACTCAGATCGAGGACCCCCGGGTGCAATGGCGGCAGGAGCAGGAGCACATGCTGAAGGATTACCTGGTGGTGGCCCAGGAGGCCTTGAGCGCGCAGAAGGAGATCTACCAGGTGAAGCAGCAGCGCCTAGAGCTCGCACAGCAGGAGTATCAGCAGCTGCACGCCGTCTGGGAGCACAAGCTGGGCTCCCAGGTCAGCTGTGAGTACCTCCCGCCACCAGCGCCCGCACCCCTGCACGATGGCGGGAAGGACTGCACCCAGTCCTGTCTGGCTCGCCTCTCAGTGCTTCTCAGATCTGCCAGTTTTCTTCCATCTCTGCTTCTCGTGCAAACCACCATCCTCTCCGAAGCCCTTCTGCTTCTGCCTTGCGGTGATTCATATGCCTCTTTCATTCCATGCCTTTCATTCGTCTGCAGTCATCTCAGACTATCAGCCAGCTTACAGACCTCCTCATTTAAAGCCCTTCAAAGGCTAGAGGATGTGGGGTATAGGGAGTTCTTCTTCAATGCAGAGAGCTTGAAGTTGGGAGGATGAAAATGGTCTGGAGATGGACAGTGGTGGTGGTTGCACAACACTTTAAATGTACTTAATGCCCCTGAACCGGACACTTAAAAATGAATTTTACGCTATGTATATTTCACCACAGTTTAAACAAAAAACCTTCAGTGGCTTCCCATCGTTCCTTCCACAGCCTCCACTGCCCTTTGTGGTCAGACTCCTGCAGCCACCCCAGCCTCGTCTCATGCGGCCACTTGCTGCACTCCATTCCTCGTTCACTGGGCTCCAGAGCCCCCCACTCTGCTCCCCTAGCCTGCCCTGCACCTTTCCACCTTGGCACTTGTGCACTTGCTGCACCCCTGCCTAGGATGCTCTTCTGTCTGTTTGCATAGCTGGTTCCCTCTTACCCTTCTGGTCTCACCCTTCCAGTCCCATTCTTCCTGTCATCTCTCTGAGAGGCTCACTTCTGACAGCTCCATCAACAGACTCCCTTCCCCAGTGTTAGCCTTTGTAATGGCTCTCTGTTTATTTTCTTCATTGCATGTGTCACAAGACATCTGCTTACATGTCTGTATTACGTCCAGTGGCATGTTAACTCCGTAAGGGCGGGGCTCCTGTCTCCCTGGTTCTCACTGGTATCTTCAGGAGAATAGGCATTCCAAGGCCCCAGTCCTTCATTCCCAATGCAGTACCAGACCAGTACCTGTTCAGGAGCCTACTTACATTTGCCAATGTGTTGGGGTTTTTTGTCTTTTACCATTATTTCTAATAACCAGCCCTGCCCCATGTTTTTTGAGTGCTTAGTACATGTCAGGCTGAAAATGCTATTTCACTGAATCCTCATAATAATTCTGTGGATGAGGACAGTTAATATCCCCTGTAATAGGGAAGGAAACAGGTTAGTGGAGTTGATGACATGCCCAGGGTCTTAGAGCTGGTGAGAGCAGCAGTAAGTTGTAAATCCATCCCATCTGCCCCTCCAGCATCCTCAGTGTGGGCGAAGGGGCCAGCACTAGGCCATGCTGTTAGGTTGACATAGCTTGGCTGCGTCACTGGATACTTCTCCTGTGTGAAGCCCTCATTTTGAGAAGTTCAGTCCGCCTTGGGGACAGAACTTGCCCAGTTACTCACTTTCCCAGCCCTGCCCTTTTCCCTGGCGACTCAAGCAAATCCCCAGAGTCTCAGATTATGGAAAAGAACTGTATTATACTTATTACCTTTTTCTAGGTCAAGTAATGTCCTAGAGACTGTCATGAGCGTTTTAGCACTTAATCTGTTTTAGGCAGCTCAGGCTGCCATAACAGAATCTCAGAGACTAGGTGGCTTAAATAACAGAAATATATTTTCCCATAGTTCTGGAGCTTGAAGTCCAAGATCAGGGTGTCAGCATGGTCTGGTTCTAGTGAGAGCTCTCTTTCTGGCTGGCAGATGGCTGCCTTCTCACTTTGTCATCACATAGCAGAGAGGGAGACAGAGAGCACAGTCTCTTCTTGTACAGTCACTAATCCCATCATGAAAGCCCCACCCTCGTGACCTCATCTAAACCTAATCACCTCCCAAAGACCTTTCTTCAGATACCATCCCATTGGGGGTTAGGGCTTCAACATATGGATTGGGGGCAGGGAGGAGGGAATTCAATCTATAGCATCATCCTTGCCACAGCCCTGGCAGGGAGATATTATTGTCCCTAGTGAAGCTCAGATTTGAAGAGGTGGGGTGATTTTGTTTTCTCCTGAAGCCCTGCAGTCTGAGAAGTGACAAGTGTGTATAAAAATGAACCTTCGTATTTTGGGGGACAGGATGCTTACATGGACCCAAAGTATCACCCCACAAATCACTTATGAATTTCAGAAGGTAAAGTGTATTTTCACATGGAAAGAACTGCAGCTACCGCCTTACACAGGTGTAAAATTAGCATCACCGTAAGGAGACGAACTGACATCGTGTGCTTTCTGATGTGATGCAATAAGAACATTGTGGAGGATTCTTGACAAAAATATTTACCATCCATCAAATCATCAAGAAACAGCCAGACAGCTCCATAATGTGGAATGTCCTACAAGATAATTGGCCTGGACTCTTCGAGGGGTGAAAAAGTGTGAAAAACTAGAAAGAGGGGAAACTCTTCTATACTTACAACAACAACAACAAAAACCTATGGAGGCATAAACCGGATTAAATGTTTGCACCCTGGTTAGACCCTGGGTTGAGGTTGCAGGCGGGGGGTGGGAGGGTGAGGGGGAAGCAGCCATAACAGACATTCTCAGATATTTGGAAGATTGTCTTAATTGTGATCATCATATTGTGGCTATGTAGGAGAATGTCCTTGTTCTTAAGACATGCATGTGGCATCATGTCTACAGCTTAATTTCAAAAAAGATCTAGCAGGAAAAAAAAATATAACTATGCCATCAGTCTTAGTAAGCTGATCAGTAGCTGCCAATGACATGTTGGTGGTTTTGAATAGAGGACAGGTTTGCATTTTTTGGCCACCCACCATTTTCAGTAATCATTCATTGAGGGCTTTCTATGAACCGGGCGTCTCAGTGAGAGGAAGAATTGGAGTGGAGGGAGGGATAGATAGAACAAATGTGGGGAAATGTTAAAAATTGGTGGACCTAGGAAAAGAAGGGTATATTAATATTATATTAGTCTTTCAAATTTGCTATACATTTAGTTTCCAAAATAAAAAGTCAAGGTGGGGGAAAGAGCCAAATGGGCAGGAATGATATATTTCCACAGAGAAGCCTGAGGGTAGGAGATGACCATCATTGGACTTTGAAGTCAGAGGGCCTGAGTTTGAATCTCCACTGTTACTGTGTCCTCTTGGAGAACATACTTCACCTCTTTATGTGTATGATCCCTTCTGTTTAAATATAAAATGTTATGGTACCTTCCTCTCCTGGGTCCATGTCAGAGTTTCTCAACCTCAGTACTACTGACATTGGAGGCCAGCTAAATCTCCACTGTAGGGACTGTCCTATATATTGTGGGTTGTTGAGCAGCACTTCTGGTCTCTACCCACTAGATGCTAGTAGTACCCCCTACCGCAGGCTGTAACAACCAAAAATGTCTCCAGACATTGCCAAATATACTCTAGGGGGATGCAAAATTCCCCCAGTTTAAAACCACTGGTGTCAGTAAACCAGTACCCTTAGAATATGTTAATGGCTCAACATTCCTCTTAAATACTTTACATAATATTTTGAGAGTATGAACTCGAGCTAGACTGCCTGGGTTCACATCCAGGATATGCCATTTACTAGCTGTGTAACTTTGCCCAAGTTATATGCTACTTCTCTCTGCCTCAAATTCTTCTATAAAATTGACATAAAAATGTATCACCTTAGGGCATCTGGGTGGCTCAGTTGGTTAAGTGTCGACTTCAGCTCAGATCATGATCTTACAGTTTGTAAGTTCAATCCCCACATCAGGTTCTGTGCTGACAGCTCAGAGCCTGGAGCCTGCTTCAGATTCTATGTCTCCCTCTCTCTCTGCCCTTCACCTGCTCTCTCTCTTTCTCTCAAAAATAAATAAACATTTAAAAAAATAATAATGGTATCACCTTCATTGGGGTGTTATGAGACTTAAATTAGTTAACAGATGTAAAGTACTTGGAAAAGTACTTGTCATATTCTTAAGCTCTCAATAAATAATAACAATTGTTTGATATTATTAATTTACTGGCATTGAAATGACAAAAGATTTTAACAGATCCCTGGAACTAATAAGAATAAATACATGATTAGTGGTAGGAAATAATGATGCAGTCTTATCATATGACTCCATCAAGTTCAAAGGCACCACTGGTTTGAATGTTAAAGAACTTCCACCTAAAGTGACTGAGGTCATCTCTGGTAACCAGATCTGAGATCCAAACCATCCAGGAATTGGGGCGTCCCCAGCCTAAGCATCCCAGTTAAAAAGACATGACCCTTCCTCCTCATGACTTTCTGTGGGTTTTAAAACCAGCTTTGTCTTCCAAGTCAAGCTCTCCAACATGTTGATAGACTGGTGAGATCACATGCCTTGTTTCTAATTCAGACGGCTTGCCTGAGCTTGTGAGAGTTTTGCCACCTGGCCTTGGCTGAGGTGGGGCCTGGCCACAGGTGGGGTCCTGGGGGTGGAGGCTTTGTCAGCACCTCTGGCGCAGTCTCTGGCTCCATGGGGAAAGAGAAGAGAACTAATATTTATTGTGCACCTGTTATATTCCTGCAGGGCAATGTGATGGGCATTCCACATCCATTATTTAAAGTAACCTTCCCCTCCCAACTATCCTGCAAATATTGTTTCTTTTTTACATATCAGGAAACTGAGGCCCAGAGAGGGGAAGGAGCTTCTTCAAGGTCACACTGGTAAAAAGTGGCAGAGCCTTTGTACCCAGGAGTATCTAACCTCAAAAACATTTCTCTTGGAGCACCTGGGTGGCTCAGTCGGTTAAGCATCCAACTTTGGCTCAGGTCATGATCTTGCAGTCCATGAGTTTGAGTCCCACATCGGGCTCTGTGCTGACAGCTCAGAGCCTGGAGTCTGCTTCACATTCTGTGTCTCCATCTCTTTCTGCCCCTTCCCCACTCATACTCTGTCTCTCTCTGTCTCAGAAATAAAAACATTAAAAAAATTTTTTTTTTAATTTTCTCTTAATTTAATACAAGTCATCAGTCAAATTCTAAGGTTCTTGTGTTACATTTGGGTTTTCCCATCCTCTGAAAGATGAGAACTCAGGATAACTGGGTTCTTTGGGCCCTCACCATGTTCCTTCCTCTTTCTAGGCCTTGGTTTCCCATTTGAAAAAGCAATCATTGGGAACCTTGTAGTTAAAAATGCCAGTTGAACCACCTACCTGATTTCCCTCACTCCTGAAACCAAGAAAATACAAAATAAGAGATTTCCTTTTTAAGGAGTACATGCACAAAGACAGGGAGACTGGGAGAAAAAAGAGTGACAATAAGATGTGGAAGCTGGAAAGCAGATGGGCAGGTGACAACCTATCTGATAGACCTGAGAAAAGAGAATACAAGCTGATCGTGAGGAAAACCAGCACTCTGGTCTACATAGATCACTGGCAGAAGTCGTGGGAATTGAAATCCTCAGCTGTCCTTGGTAATGTAAGTCAAGTTTGAGGAGGCCCTGAAATAAAGAGGATTGGGTAAAAGCTGTTTTAGGAAAAGGACAAGCAAATCTCTTCCCCAAATCATACAGCCCATCCCCAACCTGGCAGGATACAAGGTGGGGTGCACCACACTGAAAACACAGTGATTAAGTGAACTTCGACCCAAAGGATTTGAGATCCCAGCTGACATGTACCACTTGGTGCCCAGAATGGTGCCAGGCTATTACCACCCAGGCTGGATAGTAGCAGAGTCTAGGGAATCTGACCAGATAAAAGAGATGTAAAGACATTGAGCATTTCTGGATGAAACAGTCCAGCCAAAGCATGTACCATATAAGCCACAGTCAACAAACCTCACTCCATTCTGCTTTTTTTTTTTTTTAATTTTTTCTAATGTTTATTTCTGAGACAGAGACACAGCGTGAGTGGAGGAAGGGCAGAGAGAGAGAGGGAGACACAGAATCCAAAGCAGGCTCCAGGCTCTGAGCTGTCAGCACAGAGCCCGACGCGGGGCTCGAACTCACAAACCATGAGATCATGACCTGAGCCAAAGTTGGTCCCTCATCTGACTAAGCCACCCAGGCGTCCCTCCATTCTGCTTTTGGAGCAGACAACTGAGATTCCAGACACCTGAGCAAAGCCTCTGACATGCAAAATAGAGATGAAAACAAACCCTTGGTGATGGGGAGGCCTTGTGGGAACAGGGAGTATACATGGAAAAAACATCAAGAGAAGCTACACACCCATGAAACAAGAACGGGATGCTATATTTTATAGAAAGGAACATTAAGAGAACACAAAAGAACCTTTAGAAATTAAAATGCTATAGCAGAAATTTAAAATCAGTAGGAAGACTGGAAGGTAAGCCTAAAGAAATCTTCTAAAATATCAGAGCAAAAATACAATGAGATGGAAAAGAAGAGAGGGGGGAAAAAAAAAGAGCACCAGGCAGGAAACCTATCAGAATAATGAAAAGTTCCAGAGGAAACAGAGAAGAAGAAGCATCAGGTAAAATAATTTCAGAAGAATTTCCCAGAACGGTTGGAAGAGAGTTCTTAGATTGAAAGGGCTTAGTGAGCATAATGCATGAAAGTCCACTCACACCAAGACATACCTTTGTACCGCTTCAAACATGGAACGATCCAAGATCCTGAAAGCGTTCAGAGAGAAAAACCAGGCCACACAAAAATTATCAGAACTCAGAGTAGCTCAACAGTAACACTAGAAACCTAGAACAATGGAGCCATGACTTCAAATTTTTAAGGAAAATCACTTACGACCTAGAATTCTATATCCTGCAAAACTACCTTTAATCAACTATAGGGTAGAACAAAGATATTTTTAGACATGCATGATTTCAAAAGCTTCTTTCCTTTGTGGCTTCCTCCTTGGGAAGCTGCTGGTGTTCTATTGAAATGAGCTGGTAGGAGGGGAAGACATGGTATTTAGGAAAGAGGAGAGAGGCAGGAAGGGCATCTCAGGATGCCCGCAGCACAGAGAGCAACCAGCTCACGCCAAAGCAGGCACGTGCCTGGGCCAGGCAGAGCCAAAGAGCAGAAACCAGCAGGACGCAGACGGGCCTGGACCCTGTGAGGGGAGATTCAGATAACTGGCAGAGCGTGAGGTTGAATCTGTGATCATTTTGTAGAAAGTGAGCAAGCATAAAAATGACAATTATTAACTCTAGGAAAAACAAACCCAAAAAAATGTGCCGGAAAAGAAAAGTAAGCAAAGTCAGCTACATGCCTCTGGCCCGAGTTGTGTTTACAGAGTGAAAGTAATGCAAACACTGAAGATGGCTTTCACCAAGATTATGCTGTCTCCGAGGATGGGGAGCTGGGAGGGGTGCACATGTACCATGTCAGGCCTGGAGAAGGGTGGGAAGCTAACTCCCTGTCCTCCAGAGAGGTAAGTAAGTACATAATGCCTAAAATAAAAATAACTTGCTGCCTCTTGGTAATCAAGAAATTAGCTGAACACATTGAAATGATTCCCTTTTCAGGAGTGAGGGATAGGGACCTGGGGAACGTTCTTTGTTTATAACAAACCTTGTACTATGTTGGACTGTTAAACTTGTGGTCATCTGTAGCTTGAAAAAAAGCTTACAAATCAAAAGCTATAAAAAGGTGGGCATTTAAAGTCACCCTGTGAGGTCCTGTTCGAATATAAAATTCCTTTGTTGGAGGGATAGTGAGGGGATAGTGGCACAAGGGGAAGGAGGTCAATGACCTTTTTCTTGATTGTGGTGCTTATTGGCTGAGTGTGTTTCTTTTGTGAAAATTCATCAAGCTGCACACATGATTTGTGCACCTTTCCACGTGCATTTTTTACTTATGTAAAATGTTTACTTAAGAAATGATAACAGGCAGGATGCCTGGGTGGCTCAGTCGGTTAAGTGTTTTTGACTCTTGATTTCAGCTCAGGTCGTGATCTCACAGTTCGTGGGATCAAACCCTGTATCAGTGTGGAGGTGGTTGGGATTCATTCTCTCTCTCTCTCTCTCTCTCTCTCTCTCTCTCTCTCTCTCTCTCTCTCTCTCTCTCTCCTCTCTCTCTCCCCCTCCCCAGCTCACTCCCATGCTCTTGCTCTCTCTCTCTCAAAATAAATAAATAAACTTAAAAAAAAAAATGGTAACAGACTACATCCCATTTCAACAGCTTTGGATACAAATAGTGCATTTCACGGTGGTACTCCAAAGCGTAAGAATCCAAGCCCCCAGTGGCTCAGTTGGTGGGAGTCCGTTCTTTTTTTTTTTTTTTTTTTTTTTTAATAGGAATAAAATCAAGCCTCTCCTTTTTTTTTTTTTCATTAACTTTTAAAAATATTTATTTTTGAAAGAGAGAGCAAGCAGGGGAGGGGCAGAGAGAGGGAGACAGAGGATCTAAAGCAGACTCTGTACTGACAGCAGAGAGCCTGATGTGGGGCTCGAACTTATGAACCGCAAGCTCATGACCTGAGCCGAAGTCGGATGCTCAACCGACTGAGCCACCCAGGTGCCCCAGGAGTCTGTTCTTTTTTGGGTTCCCTTCCCTCCAAGATTTTTTAGCATGTCCAAGGAGCACACCCACTTTCCACAGATCAGCACTGGTGTTTCTGGTCCCCACAGTCATGCTCTCCCTGTTAGGGTCAGGTCTTACAGTTCTTCATGGGTTCTCCCAGGCTGCTAACACTCTCTCGTTTACAGTTCCCTGTGGTATAGACCCAAATCCAGTGGCACAGCCTGGTTAGCAGAGTGGTTGACAGGATGGGGTGCTCATAGAATGGACACCCCCTTTTGAGTGTATCCCCATCTTTTTTTCTCACCAATGACTCTTTTCATCATGTTCTTACAATTAATCAGTGGGTAACAAATATTAATGACCTTAAAATTTTGTTGAAAAAAGACTGTCAGGGGGAAATTGCTTAAATCACTGCCTCCAGCTATGTATCCAGCCAAATCCCACCCTGAAATCCCTAAGTTCAGCAAACATCAGAGGAATTAGAATGCAGGAAATGAAAGCTTCCAGTTGGAAACAAACATGTGATTCTGAAGCCCCTATTCCAAGCTGACAATGGGGACTGCAAGGTCTTCCCCACCCATCCAGATGTTCCCACCACCCATCTCTTCTGGTAAAGCCTCCTCCTCCTCATCATCATCACTGTAAACTGGGCACAAAGGCAACACCGCCTATCATCTTTACTGTTACTATGCAGACAGTTTTATTTCCCTTCTCCGGAACTTTTCAGTGTTCCATTTTAACTCGTGCATAACCAGAAGGCCCTACCTCCCAACACTGGAAATTGCCACCAGTCTCTGTCCTCAGGAGACTCCAGGCCCCAGCAGTTGATCTCACTGTGCACGTGCACACATAGTGTCCAGAAGACACTAGGTGGAATGTGAGGGGTGGGGGGCGGGGGGGTGGGAAATGATGGAATTGCACACCTGGTTGGGATTAAGGCTCCAGGGGAGAAGCTCTTCTCTGGCCTCCATACTAAGAACCCCTATCCTTTTCGTGAACAGTGGGGTTGTGTTTATATTAAGGACACCATGAATTGTACATTGGGCCCCTTTCCCTCTTCACATCACCAGTTAGGAAGCTCAGAGCCAGGTCTGTGGTGTCTGGTAAGGAAGGGGACCCTCCATGTTTGCATGAGCCCTAACTAACCTCACGCCTGTGGATGTGATTCCTCATTCTTGTTTTCCCTTCATCTCATGTCCTTACTTCAAATGTATTTTACTGTGTTGTGTTCATTTTTGTAAGCCTTAAAATATCTTTTCAAGACATAAATGCTATTTTAAAATTTTTTAAAATGCAGTAATTACAACTACATAACAACTGTGGATAATCAAAGTAACTTTGAAAAAGAGAATTGAGTTAGGGTGGTGGGGTTATGGGTAATTTATTTTCCCTTAAAAATGTACATTAAGGGGGCACCTGGGTGACTCGGTTAAGCACTTCTTGATAACTCTTGACATCCATTCAGGTCATGATCTCAGGGTTGTGGGATTGAGCCCCACCTTGGGCTCTGCACTGAGCATGGAGTTCTCTCCCTCTCCCCTGCTTGCACGCTCTCAAATTTTTTTTAAAGTACATTAATATTGTAGAGTACAATAAATAATACTTTTAGTTATTTTTCTGATTATAAAAATGTATTCCTCTTAGTGTGGAAAATAAAAATACAAAGATGAAAATTGGTCTTATGTATCATCCATATCTCTAGATATCAACATTATCTTTTTGGTATATTTCTTTCTGTGCTTTCTCTAGATGCATATGTGTATATATATGTTTGTTAACTGTGTATATTTAACAAATTTAAGTTACTTCTTATGGCTTTTTATAAACTACTGTTTTCAGGTGGCAGTAAGTTTTGGACATTTTCCCTTGTTCAGAATTCCTGTGTACAATTGTTTTAAATCACGTTAAGTTGTATCATCCTCACTTATGCATGTACCATATTTATTTAGCAAAATTCCCCTTCACTGGGGTGCCTGGGTGGCTCAGCCAGTTAAGCGTCTGACTCTTGATCTCAGCTCAGGTCATGATCTCAGAGTTCATGAGTTCAGGCCCCACATCCGGCTCTGCGGTGATGGTGCAGAGCCTGCTTGGGAGTCCTTCTCTCCCTGTCTCTGCTCCTCCCCTGCTTGTGTGCTCTCTGTCTCAAAATAAATAAATAAACTTAAAAAAATAAAAATTAAAAATCCCCCTCCTTGTTGGACATTTAGTTTGTTCATGATTAGTGATTCCTTTCTGGGTTTATGTAGATGTCCAAATAAGCCATCTCTCCCAAAATGTGTTTCTTCTACAGAACTTTTTTTTTTTTCTTTTTCGTTGCAGTGGTGTCGGGTTCGTCATCCAGCTCTAAGTATGACCCTGAGATCCTGAAAGCTGAAATTGCTACGGCAAAATCCCGGGTAGGGCCTCTTTGCCTGTACTGTGGAAGGGGGGTCACCGAGGCAGCCACAGGCCACTTGCCCACCCACTGGACCAAAGGGGACGCTTCCACCAGGCAGTGATGGCTGGTGCTGACTGACAGGACCCTAAATAACAGCAGTAGTAGCAGTGGTAGCAGCTGTCACAGTAATTGTAATGGTAACAGTAGTGACCGTGTCACTGTAGACCAAGCATGGTGCTCAGTGCTTCATGAATGCTATCTCGTGTTCCTGCAGCAAACCCACGAAGCAGCTGTTGTCCATATCTGCACTTAAAGATGAGCAAACAGAAGCTTAGGGTAACTTGCCCCAAGGTCACAAGGATTCAGGGCTTACCCAAGGTCAAAGAACTTACAGTTCTTAACGCAGTGTGCTCTCTTCCTAGCTATGGCTTATTCTATATTGTCTGATTTAGTTCCTTCATGATAATTACTTCATGACTTCTTGGGAATAAATATCATTCCCATTTTACTGGTGTGGAACTATGACACAGCAGTTAAGTGACTTGTTCAAGGGAAAGCCAGTATTTGGAATGCAGGCTTAGTGATAACTTCAGGTAAGTTTTCCAAAATCATGCCTACAAGAACACAAAAGGGGGAAGTGGGCCAGGGGTGAAGCAGTAGGGTGTGCTGGGAAGAGTGTAGCCTTAGAGAGGTGTGCCCTGTCTAAAGGGGTAGTTGAGTTTCAGCCCTACCCTATTGTGGCTGTGCTGGAATGAGGGCTCAGTGTTGGCAGATCTTCTGTTTTTAGAAGAGAACTATACTTAGGCTTATTATGTGAAATCTCTCCATATTTCATTATTAGCAATTAACTCTTTAAATTTTATAACTGCAAACCAAACACAGCATTCCTGCAAGCCAATCCAGCTCCCAGGCCATGTCTTGCCTCTAAAGTTACTGCACTGCCTGTCACCTCCATACCCATTACCTGCTTTAAGTAATGCACAGCCCTGTGAATTACCATATTCCTCACCTATCAGAACAGGAGAGGGAGTCTCAGGGAGGTGAGATGGCTCGAGAGAGGTTGTCCAGCAAGGCAGTGGGAAGGCCAAGTTCTATCCCAGGTCAGCTGACACCTGTCCACTTCCTGTTTCCCTCAAGTGAGGGCTAGCCAGGATTGACCTGCAGGACAGCCAGGCTGGGATGCTGACTACATGAGCAGCTGCAGAGACCAAGGCAGCATCACTGAGGGGCTGGTGTTGTGACCCTGTGGCCTGAGGGGCAGTGGGGGGGGCTCTGGGTTCCCCTTAGAGGAGAAGGCAGCCTGCAGTTCTGTATCAACCTCTGATCTAGCCCCATGTGTGGCCTTCTGCCATCCAGGTCAACAAGCTAAAGAGAGAGATGGTTCACCTCCAGCAGGAGCTGCAGTTCAAAGAGCGTGGCTTTCAGACCCTGAAGAAGTAAGTCTACCCTGCCATGCAGAGCATAGGGATGCCCCGTAATCCCCTTCCTGCCTCTCTCTCTCTTTCTCTCTCTCTCTCTCTCTCTCTCTCCCTCTCTTCTTTAAGGCCACTCTAATCATTTGATCCCAGTTCTATTCCACTGGTGTTTACTCAAGATATTGTCACCCAAGGATGAGGTTCAGAAGGAGAAGAGAGGAATCCTTTCAAACCAGAGGTCTCTGAATTCCTGAAGCCATTAAAGTCTGTTCCGTTCAGTTGAGTTTTAGTCGTAAATACAAGTATTCTGTCATAGAAACGAGTATTGCTGGGCACTTATGGGCACCTGTCTCATGTCCTCCAGTAGATCCAGTAGGATCTGATACACACACAAAAACAAACTTTTTTTCCCATAGCCCCTAAAGACGAACAGCGAATGTGCCCCACAGTAGGAGCAAGGGCCTCTTCCCCAGCACCAGTCGCTAGAAGAGCATGCATGGTGCCACGCACACTGTGCTAGATAGATGACTTAAGGAGTTCCCGGGATAACTTTGACCAAGTGTAATTTTCACTTGTAGAAGCTGACTTGCCACCAAGGTACATCTCTATTGTTTCTTTAGAGCAGGTGCGTTGATAGCTATTTATCGTTATTATACTAGCAAGATTTGTTGAGCAGTTACTCTGCCCGGAAGCACTTTCAGTGTTTCTGCTTGAGTGACTTCATTTGATCCTCACTGCAACTCTCTAAAGAATGTTCTTTTGGCTAACTCCACTTTATAGATGAGGAAACTGAGTCACGTTATTATTAGGAATAATCACACATGCAACAAACCTGCATTGAGTCATGTTTGGTATGTCTGAAGGACTCAGTGTATAGTTATTACAGAGGTGCCTGGGACCCCTCTTGGAAGCCCCAGGGAGAACATCCAGGAGATTTCTCTGTCCTAAGGGACATCTCATGTAGATTCCCAGGGAGGCCACATCTCTACAGTCAGCAGCTTCTATAGTCACTTGCTTTTTCTCGCTGTCTGACTATACCTCTTCCTCATTCTCTGAACCTCAAGTCCACCCCCACCACTCTGTGGCCACAGCTCCAAGCCTGGGGATGTCTGTCTGTAGGCTCTCTTAATCCAGGGAACTGTGACCACTGGAGGGGTTGGTTGGTTCTTGTTCACGTTTTCCCATCCCTCAAGCCCCCACTGTCTGGAGGGGAGAGCTACCATGAATCCCCCACCACACAAGGTTTAAGAAAGTATGGCTTTGTATTATAGATTGTGTATAATAGGGTTCTTTTGGTATTCCAAGTTATTATAAATTATGGTTTATATATGTGTGCTTATATAGGTACATATGTTATTAATATATGTATATGTACATATGCCAGTGACAGTTGAGAGCAGTAATATGAGCTTAGAAAATTCCTTCTCGTGACCTATAAAGCAAATAACCTCATGAGCCCTCCAAATTCTGAACACATAGTTGAAAGACTACTCACTCCCACGTCATCTTACCGCAGGGGCCTTTCCCTCCTCCCCCTTCCTGCAGTCCTCAGGAGCTTCTGGTTAGAACATTTCCCATTATTCTCTGAGCCACCACAAACCTGTTTTACCACTTTGTCACCCTGTAGCAGCATTGAAAATTCTTGTTCTTTGGTAAGCTGATGCTGAAACCCCAAAGACAAGCCTTCTTTCTCTCCTCCCTCCGCCCAACTGATGTTTGATATCAGGCCCAGATAAGACTCCTGGTAGTTCTGACTGCCCACGCTCAAAGCTGGCTCCACATTCAGTGTGGAGGAAGACATCTGCTTTAATACACACCTTGGCATAGAGGGTTAGGAATGTAGCTGCAAGAGGCAGATGGCCTGGGTTCAAATCCCAGTTCCCTGGGACCTTACAAAAATGACATAATCCCCTTGAGCTTTGGTTTATCTGAAAAAGCAGTCACTGTAAAGATGAAACTAAAGCATGTGACAGTGCCTGGCAGTGAGTGTGAGGGTCAGTAAGGGGTGTTGGGGGTGACCTCTAGCTGGGTGCCTGCTTGGATATGGGGAGGAACTCAGATGAACTCTGTATTTACCCTGGGCAGGGTCTGTGCTGGGCAATGACTGTGCATCAGTCACCTTGTTTCATTGTCTTTGCCCCTTTAAGAGAAGTTTTTGTTCTGCCCCACTTTATAGATGAGGGCACTGATGAGGGTGAAAATATACCCCAGCCCCCCCACCCCCAGTTGGTAAGCATCAAAGCTGGAATTTGAACCCAGGACTGTTGGATTTAGAAGCTCATGTGCTAATACCTTCCTTCCTGGCCTCATCCTGGATAACCCCCTCATCATACCCAGAAAACGTGAGGCCTCTTTCCTTGTCTCTTGGGATCTTTTTCAGAAGCTAGTGGTAGGAGGTGATCTAGTCACTTCTATCTCAGCCTCCTCCCTTTGCAGAGCATGGAAGAAGGTGAAACTCTTCCATTTGTCCAGTTCACAGTCAGCAGCCCCAGTTTTTTTAAAAAAAGGAAATGTTGATGAGGATTGAAGGATGCCTCTTAGGAGCCTGAGAAGAAAAATCAAAAGGACTTGGGCCTGTCAGCTGCCCTGAGCCCTTGTAAACAGGAAGGAGATGCGATGTGGCATGTCACCCCTGTGGTTGGGGAGCAGTGCGGCATCTCAAGGCACGTCCCCCAAAGCCATCCTGCCCAGGTAAGAATTGCCAAGAAGAGCTGCCTGCTGTCAGAGCCTTTGCCCTGCTTCTGCGTGGCTGTCCTGCCGCTCCCGGGTGTGTGAATCTCCGGACAGCCGCATAATTTGGAAATTCTAGAACACATGCAGCCCACTACACCCTCCTCTCCCCTACAACCACATAACTTTTCTTTCCCTTAAAAAAAAAAAGAGAGAGAGAGAGAGATTCATTCACTGAGCACATAATGGTGACCCTTTGTTCCCCTCCCCCCAACCTCAATCCCAAGAGTGTTCCCTCTTGGAGCTACTCTCTGGAGCCAAATTCCAGAGCCTGGGTTGCTAAGGCCCCTGAGGGAAATCAGGTAGAGGCTGTCTGAGGAGCCCAAGGCACAGCAGACAAACCGCTTCTGTCTTATCCTGCTGAGGATTCAAAGCCATCCTCACCCTGTTGGCAGAGGACAGCTGGGCACAGCCCCCTCCCCAGAGCCCCCAGCCCGACTCAAGCAAATGGCATCTTCCCTGCCCTCCTTGCCTCCATTTGGGGCCGGGCCACCTCCCGTCCTGGGGGATCCTCCCCTCCACAGAGCATCTCGGGCACGCCTCTGCTGCAGAAAGCTCCATTTAGACTAATTTTTCAAACTAAATTTGAGACCAGTGTTAGCCAACCTGGCAGGCTTGCTCAGGCCCAAGTCCTCGAAAGGAATAGACAGGCTATTTTTAGTGGGGAGACATAAATGGGGCTTTGTTTTCTCTCCACGGAGGCTGAAATAACGGAAGGGAAGGGAAGGGGGAGGGCCGTGCTGAGACCGGAGTTCTCTCCCGAGTCTTCTCCCTCTCTCCTGTTCGGAGGCACAGACAGACCAGGATGAAAACCTGCTCCCCCCATCAGTGATTCCCCACTCAGGTTATTTTTAGCCCAGGACAATTTGGCTTCTAGCAGGAAACCAGAGAGGAATGCCTGTGAGCGGTTTCTCATCCTGAAATAATGGGTTTGTGGTATTCCCTCAGACGGTAAAACTTCCTTTTCTCCACTGGGGACTAAAACTTCAGGCCTAGCCTTTGGGGAAAGTGTGAAGCAGCTGAAATTTATCTCTGCCTTCTGAAGGTTCTCCATACCCCAGCCTCCTTCCCCAGAGGGTGGGGACCTCCACCATCTCTGGTTTGGTCTGACCTTCAGAAAGTGGCATTGTGGTCCTTAACTTTTTTCTTTTTTTTTTTTTTTAAACTCCCCCTCCACCCTCCAAAATGAACCTGTATATGGGGCCTAGATAAGCTGATTTTATCCCGTACCTCCCAGTGCACTTGATTATCCATCCTTTATCCCATTTGACATTCCTAACAGCTTCATGAACATGGGCTGGGCAGGTGACATTACCCGGGTTATTTTAGAGGACGAAGCTAAGCCTCTTGTTAAGGGCCATGCCCAAGGTCACACTACTAAGTAGCAGGGCTGAGAGTTTTCCATCATTCACACCTTTCCTTCCTTGTGTGTTTACTCAGCAAATACTCGGTAAAGGCAGTGGGTCTCAATTGAGGGAGATCTATCTCTTCTTCCCAAAGGGACACTAGGCAAAGTATGGAGGCATTTTTGGTTGTCACAGCTTGGGGCCAAGACGCTACTGGCACCTAGTGGGCAGAGGCCAAGGGTGCTACTAAATACCCGACAATGTGCAGGCAGCCCCCCACAACAAAGAATCATCCTACCCAAATGTCAAGATGCTGAGGTTGAGAGACCTTGAGTTAAAGGACTGTCCTGTGCCAGATACCGAAACTACTTAAACATTTTCTTTTTTTTTTTTTTTTTTTTTTTTTTTATTTATTTTTGGGACAGAGAGAGACAGAGCATGAACGGGGGAGGGGCAGAGAGAGAGAGGGAGACACAGGATCGGAAACAGGCTCCAGGCTCCGAGCCATCAGCCCAGAGCCTGACGCGGGGCTCGAACTCACGGACCGCGAGATCGTGACCTGGCTGAAGTCGGACGCTTAACCGACTGCGCCACCCAGGCGCCCCTACTTAAACATTTTCAATCCTGCCCCTGTCCCAAGCCTGTTAGTAACAAGTCAAGGATACTACCACATGCTCTGCTAACTAGAACACAACATAATGATTGCAGTGTCCAGCTATGTGCAGTGTGATGAGAAGACCTAGCCTAGCCTGGAGGAAGCAGGGAGGTAATCAGGGAACAATTCCTGTAAGAGCTGATGCTTAGAGGACCCTTGACTTAAAGAGTGGTGTTGCTTCTGCAGCCCCACCCTGTGGGACATTTCACAGGCAGCTAGACCTAGGGAAGGGAGGGTGTGCAGGACAGAGAGGAGCCTTGCTGCAGGACCGAAGCCTGTCGTCTTATCCCCTGGGGAGACTTCATCCCTCACCCTGTCTCTTTCTGAACTTTCCCATTGACTGTTTCCTAGAATCGATAAGAAAATGTCTGATGCTCAGGGCAGCTACAAACTGGATGAAGCTCAGGCTGTGTTGAGAGAAACAAAAGCCATCAAAAAGGCCATCACTTGTGGAGAAAAAGAAAAGCAAGATCTCATTAAGGTACGAGAGCTCCAGTGATGTGGGTCCCATCTCTCAATTTCTTTGGAGCACCTTTCTTTCTTTTTCTTTCCTTTTTTTTTTTTAAGTTTATTTATTTTGAGAGAGAAGCACAAATCAGGGAGGGGCAGAAAGAGAGAATCCTAAGCAGGCTTTGCACTGTCAGCACAGAGCCTGACATGGGACTTGAACCCACAAACCATGAGATCATGACCTGAGCCGAAGTTGGATGCTTAACTGACAGAGCTGCCCGCGTGTGCCTGGAGCACTTTTCTGTGCCAAGACTCACACTACTTCCACATGCTGCACAGATCACTGAGCTCTCATCACTAGTTTTTTGGGCTTTCAGTCTCACTGTGTAGAGTAGGAAAAGGAGGATCAGAAGCGATAGGTGGCTTGCCTAAAGTCACATCACTGGCAGAGTTGTACTAGGAGCCATCTGGTTGAGTCCAAAGGTCATGTCCTTGTCACTGGCTCTGGCCACCTGGCTTACTTCTCAAAGAACCAAACGGAGGGAGATGGTTTTGACATCCACAGCCCTGACATCGAAATATAACATCTTTATAAGAATTACATTGCATGCTCTTCCTCTGCTGAGGACCAGACAAATGATAATCGGTGTGATTTAACATGCCAGGCAACTGAACTGGACACTTTGCATGCATTGTATCTCACTTATCTCTTACATCAGCCCTAGGTTATTCCCTTCATACAGATAACTGCTACACAGCTCAGAGTCCATGGTGGAGTGAGGATTCGAACCCATAAACACTGACACAGATGTCTATTCTTTTAACCCTTAGACACTCTACCTCCCCTCACCGGAATGACCCTGACCTCTGAGATACTGTGTTTGTTTGTGTTCCCACTGGCAGATTAGGACTCAGGCTCGGGGTTGCTATAACTGATTTAATGAAGGGAGCTTTATGCTCTAGGACAAACAGAATGATTTTGAAGCTCTTGCCCAGGGCAGCAACCTGATGAAAGCGTTCAGGCGCTCGTGGACAGTCGTGAGCCATGTTCCTATCATGACTCTCACTTAAGAGCACTGCATCTTCAGTCAGGCCAGGACCACATCCTGCTCTGTCATTTGCCAGCCTTTGCATGTAACAACTCCCTTAGCAAAGAAATGGGGATAATCCTAGGTCATTTTTCAGAGGACTGATGTGAGGATTAAGTAAGATGATGATAAAGCTGGCAATTACTGAGCGTTGGCTGTACTAGCACGTTATACTGGCCATCTCGTTAAGTCAGTATGGTAGTCCTATGAGACAGGCCCTGTGGTTATCCCTATTTGTTTAGGAGAGGGAGCTGAGGCACAGAGAGCTTAATCAACTAGCTCAGGTCACACAGCTAGCAAGTAGCAGAGCAAGGATTCCAAGTCAGGCAGTGTAGCTCTAGAGCCAGTGTCCATGCCAGTCTTTCCCGAGTAGAACACCCAGCATAGTACCCGGCACTGAGCAACCACCCACTTGCTGCCAGCTCTTTACAAGGTAAGTGGAATATCCAGAGAGAGCTAGGATTCCTACCACATTACAGAAGTGGAGAGGAGAGCACATGGAGGGTGACAAACCAGAGCTCCCTCCCAGAAAGTTGTGTTGCTAACCTTGCCCTCCCCTGCTTAGAGCCTCGCCATGCTGAAGGACGGCTTCCTCATCGACAGAGGGTCCCACTCTGACCTGTGGTCCAGCAGCAGCTCTCTGGAAAGTTCAGGTTTCTCACTGCCGAAACAGTACCTGGACGTGAGCTCCCAGACAGACATCTCGGGAAGTGTGAGTAGACGTTGTACCCAGGAGGCTGCCGTAGTGGGCAGCCGCCTTCTCATTTCTCACCTTGGGAGGTGACTGGTATCTCTCTGTGGGCCTGCCTGCTGACGTGGCCTCCTGGAGCTCCATTCTCTTGCAGACCTCTTGGCCCCAGGATGACATGAGATGATGGTGTGGGGGGAAAGCCGACGCTGTGGGGGGAAAGCCTCGGTCTTGAGTGTTGCCTAGCCATGCGTTTGCGTCTCTAGATGCTGCACAGAAAGCATGTGTGAAGGACCAGTGGCTCTCTCTGGTTTCCTTCCTACAGATTTGCAACACCATTCTGTTTTTCTTTCACCAGCTGTGAAGCAGATGATACTTTCCTTCTGTTCATCCTGAAACAATACATGCAGCTTTCAGACAGCTCTCTTCAAAAGCTCAGTCTGGGCACCGTAGTGAATAGTGTGAGCACCATCCAGATTTATTTCATGAAAGCTTTAGAGCAGGACTGACCCATAGCCATCTGGAATGTTTGGAGAACTTTTGTTTTCCTAGAGCAGGTGACATTGAGCAAAGTCGCCTCCCAGCCTCCATGGCTAAATGCTATTCCTATCTGATTCTTCATATAGCTGTGTCCCCACTTGTGAAGAGAAGCTATATCCATATCTGCTTGGGTGAACCTTGTAGCTTCTTGCCACTCTTGACAGAAAGACATGGCAAATGGGCTGTCCCTTCCGTCTCCAGACTACCCATGTGTCCAGCTACAAGCCATCTGTAGGCCTCCCTGAAGGTTCTAGGACCTTCTCCTCGCTCACTCAGTGTTTCAGTCCTGGCTGCAGCCTCCCTGGGTTTTCAGTTGAGCCCCTCCCCAGCACCCCCAGGATGCCTTTCTTGTATATTGGCTGTCCCTGTTTCCTCCTGACCAGCTGTCCTCCATGCTGCTGGGGCTTGAATGGGCTCTAAGCCATTCGGGGCTGCAAGATGATATTCTGGGCTCTCAGCTTCTCTTCTAGAAGTGATAGATGTCTGAATTTGAGGGTCTTCCCACAGCCTGCAGGAAGTGTCTTTGCCTGACTAGCTTCCCTGCTATCACACAGCCAGCTTGGTAATTGGGGGCTATTCTTAGCTACTTCCCACGCAAGCTGTCAAGTCTCTCGTGAGCTCTTGAAATCCAACTCAGCACCGGCCACAATGGCCATATAATTCCCCACTTTGTTCTTTCCCCCAGTTTGGCGCAAGCAGCAACAATCAGTTGGCAGAGAAGGTCAGATTGCGCCTTCGATATGAAGAAGCTAAGAGAAGGTAATTAGGGGCTGGGGGCGGGATGGTTCCAACAATGATAATTGCCATTGCAGAGTGCCTGCCTGCCCCATGCCTGGCTTTTCACACACCTCATCTTTAATCATCAAAGATTATGAAGGTAACTATTATGACACATATATTTTAACCTTCTCTGAACTCAGGAAATGACTGAGCCAGGGACACTTCACTAGATAAAAAGTAGAAGCTGTGTTTTGCACCCAAATCTGTTAAACCTCAGAGCCTAGTTATCTTTCCACTTGCTGAGCTCTGTTTCTCTAATCAGGGTTTTCCAATGATCCTGTGAGTAGTCTGGTTTGAAGGAGCACTTCTGAGGTTTTAGCAATAGGAGAAAAACCTCTGGATACTGAACACTTGGGTGTCTCCTGCCCAACTGGGAGCAAGCTGTGCTTATAAACTGTAGATCCCAATGACTAGATATTTTGTGGCTTCACAGTCTCCTAAGCAGTTGGGTTCCACTGCCACAAATAAAATTAAAACAATAATCAAACCTGATGTTTTTAGAGCATCTGTTATGGGCCAGGTGTTGTATTAAAGCATTTGTATGTGTATCATCTCATTTAACTTTAAAAGCAACCTTATAGCACATCTTATATGATTTCCATGTTAGAGAAGAGAAAGGTAAAATATGAGATGTCTCATGACTTTTCAAGATGATGGAGTCAGAATTTGAATTCTGGACAATCTGGCTCCAAGTCTGTGAGCTTCCTATGCACAGGGCCAGCCTTACTGGGTAAGAACCCACAGAGCATAATCGTGAATGAAGCTAGGAATATCGCATCCATTCCTCCTTAGGTTACACTGCCTGGCCCATGGCATTCTAAGCCAGGCCATGTAGGGTGTGGCAGTGCCTAGTTCTGCCCCTCTGCCAACTCTGTGTGAGCAGCAAAACCCTTTGCAGCAATGACAGAAATCCTATAGAAAGTAGAAGAAATAAAAAAGGGAATTTGTCAGCTTATTGAATTCCAAAGTCCTAGGATAAACCAGCTTCAGACACAGCTGGATCCAGGGATTCAAATCAGGTTACATAAACTCAGTTTCTCTTCTTTTCTCTACCCTGCTTGCCTTTGTGTTGACAGACTTTCCTTTCAAAATGTAAAGGTGACCCCCAGCAATTCTAGAGTTATATACTATCAGGTTAGCAACCCCAGCAGCAGGAGGACCTACCTATCCCAACAGATTTAACAGGTTTAAGGCTTGAGGCTCCCTGGCTTTTCCTAGTGATCCAATTATTGTTGCAGTGTTGGAGGAATTAGAATTTTCTGAAGGTCCGGGCATGGGTCATGTGCCCAACTCTGGGAAGGGGATTGAGGTCAGCTTTGTGGGAACCAAAAGACTTAAGTATTGGAAGAGTGATATCCCAAAGAAAACTTGGGAGTGTTGTTAACAGAAGGAGGAGAAATTGGATACTGGTCAGGTAGACAGAAAACACTGTGCATTATTTCAGCTCCCCCTAGAGGCCCAGCAAAACAACAAGACTTCTGCATTTGGACAGCCACGTGTCCCCTCTGAAGGGGGACCACTCTGAACCCTGGATATATTCCAGTCTGCAATGATGCCTATATTAGAAGATCCATTCTGGAGAGACTGAAGAATTGAAATCTTCCCTCTGGGGTTGAACCATTAAGCTTCCCATCACAGAGCTTCCTGGCTCATCTGCCATAATCCAGCTTTGAGCCTCACTCTTCACCCAGAGGTAGTTTAAGTGTCAAGGATAGAGCAGCTGCTGAATGGAAAGCAGGCTGCAGGACTCCAGGTAGGAGGGCAGGTAGCTGTAACGAAAGGTCTGTGTGCCATGTTTTGTCACATGTGCGTTTCTGCAGAGTGAGTCTAGTAGTTTCATCAGCTTCGCCAAAGGTGGCCTGAAGGTTAAGGAACACTGGGAAAACACCACTAGAAAGTACATGTAAGCATCGATCAAGCCTTCAGTGTACTGTGCACAACGGAGCCCCCGCCAGACCTGTCCGCGCCACTCCATCCTCAGAGTGGTGGAAGCTACCAATTTATCCCAGATTACTCTCTTTGTGAATGCGGAATTTAAATTAATCAACTCTAAGAATCCCTCTGATACATTTGGCTGGGCAATAACCAAACCTAGATGTGTTTGTCTGCATGGGATTTTTACTGCACAGTGTGGAGATTTTGACCCTAATGATGTTTTTATAAAATAACGGTTGGGCCACATATCTGCAGATAAGATTGAGCTGGGAGTCCAGAGACCTGGGCTCTCAACATGTATTGGCCACATTTATGACTTGCAGTCTTAGGTGAACCATATCCTATTTCTAGACATCTGTCCAACAGATTCACTGCCATTTCTTACCACCCTTTAGGGATCAGGTGAGGCTAGGATGTGATAGCTGAAAGCCCTTTTTGCAAAGGCTGAATCCTAAAGGGTCACGTCATGATTCCTTTGGATATTTGTAGCAATAATCTTAGTTATATTGTGAATCTTTCTTGGATCCAAAGGTAATTATACCTAATCTGTATGGGCACTTGGCAATGTATAAAGAGCTCTTTATGATAAGTTTTCAGTCAGTTCTCATAACCCACCTTGCATGTTCCACCTCACAGGTGAGGGTACTGCATCTCAAAAAAGTTAAGGGATTGAGCTCCCACCTCCTTCCTTTTAACATTTAATAAGTGCCTACAGTGTACCAGGCAGTGTACTAGAAGCTTATGATACCAAAATGATTTCTTAAGAATGGTCATTTTATAGGGGCACCTGGGTGGCCCAGTTGGTTAAGCGTCCAACTTCAGCTCAGGTCATGATTCCATGATTTGTGAGTTCGAACCCTACATCTGGCTCTATGCTACAGCTCAGAGCCTGGAGCCTGCTTCTGATTCCATATGTCCCTCTCTCTCTCTCTCACCCTCCCCTGCTCATGCTTGCTCGCTCGCTCTCTCTCTCTCTCACTCTCTGTCTCTCAAAAATAAAAATAAACATTAAAAAAAAAAAAAAAAAGAATGGTCCTTCTGTCAAGGCCAAAGCAAAGACTTTGGCTCAAGGCCTCTGACCCCAAATCCACAGTTGGTTATACCACACTGTGCTGCCACCATTCTCTGGGCTAGGAACATACAGTTATCAATTTCAGGGTTTGCTGTCTGTCATTGTAGTGGGTCCATGACTGCCATTGGTTGGGCACGAGTTATGTGCCAGACACTCTGAGCACATTATTGCTCATTTTCAGAACAAGTCTTGGGGAGTTTACCCAGTGTTATATTCTGTATATATATATACAGAAACATTCATTTGAGTGCTTACTATGTGCCAAATACTGTGCTTTGAGAGTTAATGGAATATGTCTAAAAACCTTCTACCACAACCCCATGACAAAGGAACCTTTGTTGTTCCTTCCAGAGAGATGAAGTGACTTGCCCAAGGTCACATAGCTGGCGGTAGGAGGCTATTGCCTGGTGATGAATCCAGCTCTCTGTTCTACCAGGCTTAATATCCCTGAGGGCAAGGACATTGCTTTGTTTACATCCCGTTCCCACCCCTGCAGAGCCTACTCACTGTTGGCACACGGTAGGCACCATTTGTGTTTGTTAGATGAAAATATGTTCCTTGAGATGGCCTGCTGGTCCAAGGGAAGACAGTCATTGCCAAAGATTGCTCTGAGGATGTCATGGCTCCTGGTACCTCATAACGTTGGAAACACAGTCTGTTACCCTGCTCCCACAGTGCCGCTGGGCACACCTGTCATGCTCCCCTCTCCGCCCACAGGATCGCCAACCTGAAGATCCAGCTGGCCAAGCTTGACAGTGAGGCCTGGCCCGGAGTGCTAGACTCCGAAAGGGACCGGCTGATCCTCATCAATGAGAAGGAGGAGCTGCTGAAGGAGATGCGCTTCATCAGCCCCCGAAAGTGGACCCAGGGGGAGGTGGAGCAGCTGGAGATGGCCCGGAAGCGGCTGGAGAAGGACCTGCAGGCAGCCCGGGACACCCAGAGCAAGGCGCTGACAGAGAGGTGGGGCTGGGCTGGGGCCAGAAGGGGCCTGGGACCCACCCTCCTGGGTCTATCTTCCACGGAAGCAGGAGGGGCAAGAGGGACCACCTGGGGCGTAAGGGCTCCTCTCTAAGAGCACTCGGTGTAGAAATCTTGCAACCTGCTAAAGTAGCAAACTGGGGGAAATGATTCACCACCCGGAATACCAGATACCTAGGAGTTTACACAGGGAATCGCAGCACCAAAAAGTCTGCTCGGGTGCAAGTTTTCAGAAATTATCTTCTGACTAACGTAAGTCACACAATCCTATATAATGTAGAGTAGTCATTTGCCAACTCGGTGACAGTGACTCACATGACAGGGACAAAATAGAGCATGTATACTCTTCTTATGTGTGATAGCCCTCTGATATTTTCTCTCTTGCATTCCTTTACGACGACATGACCCGCTAAATTGATTTCACCTCATGCTAAGGGGTTGCAGTTTGTACTTTGAAAAACACTAATTTCGATGCGGGTGCAGAATGAGATACTGATAGGAGCCAAACAGGCAATACAAATGCTGGAGGCCCACCTGCTGATAGATTGGGTCCCACTGGAGTGCACAGAACCCCCCTTGTCCCTTGTGGGTGCCAACTCCCACCTCTGGCTGGTGGGAATTCAGGCCTTAGGCTGCCAGAGGTCCCCATATTTCAAGAAAAGAATTGTCTGTATTTTTAACTATTGACAACTAATTTAATAACTTTAAGTAATATTGTGAAGGCTAAATCACCTTCATCTGTGGGCTTGGTTTAACCCAAAAGCTACTGGTTTATGTTCTCTGGATAACAGACTTGATTTCCTTCACTGTCTCCCCAGCATCCACACCCACATGTACAGAGCACAACCCTGTGTTCAGGGCAGGCCCTGCAGTCCTCAGCTTCTCATTCATTCTTTCATTCTGTCCGTCAGGCTATTGTTTATTCATTTATTTGAGAAATGGGCTTTTTTGGTACATATTTTCCATGCAAGGCAGTTTGGAGGATTCAGAAATTAGTAAGTCACAATCCCTGCCCCAGTGTCTTTAAAATCTATTCTAGTTACTTTCACTTTTTTAGGCAGCAGACTTTAGTGAGCAAGGTACCTACCCTTAAGGAGCTTAGAAGCAAAGGTAGTGATTTTCACATACGTGTGTGTGTTTGTGTATGTGTGCGCACATGCGCATTTGTGTTTGGGGGCGAGAATGAGCAAGGAAATTCCTCTTTTCCAGTGAAATCAGAGGCAGAAGCCCAGTTTATAAAGAAGGTAAACTTGCCTCCAGCCCAGTGGAAGCAGGCCAGGAGTCCTAGGGGCCTGGATGTGCGCTCTCTGCATCTCCCCTTCGGGAGCCTTCTGAGCTCTCTAGCACCCAGCTGACATCCGACTCCAGCACCTGAATAAACCCCCCTTGCACATGGTAGGGTGCCCAAGGGGTCACGTTGACCAGCCTCTGCCTGGCCTCTTGTAAGCACAGCAGAGTCCATTTATCCTTAAGCCCTTTCTCAGAATAGAAACACTCAGAAGTGTTTCTATCCTCCCCTGGAAGGGATGGCTGATGGGGTGACCCACCACCAGACAAGTGGAGGAGGAGTAGGACAGGGCTTCCATAATTGGTGTTTTGCAGCCCTTGAAGTACCTGCTAGAAATCGTCAGCAGCAAGACTCTGTCCTGCTCTCCCTGGGGCTGCATACTTTGGCTTGTGTCTATATACCCTCGTACCTCCAGTGTTAGTTGAATAAATGGTTAGCCGGCCTACGCACACCCTTCCCAGGCTTCTGCATGTATCTTCTGGCCTCTTCTAACAGTCCCCTGGGTCCCTCACTTATTCCCAGACCCTACAGCTTCCATGGGGAACCTTTCACTGTTGATGATGCTCACTGCCAGCAGCTGAAGAGAACACATTTCATGGCAGCCTTACTCCTTGTTGGATCAAAAAAGAAACCCATCCCACTGCTGACCCTGAGCAAGTCATTGACCAATATGGACTTCAGTTGCCTGATAGGGAAAAAAACTATAACTACGTATTGAATACCTATATAGCCTGAAGGCAGGCAGTTGGATCAGATTGTGATTTGAGGCTCTTCCCTGCTATAATAATTTTGGTTTCTTGAAAGTAGGATTGGAGGTTATCTTAGAGACTCCTATGCTACAGGCAAAAGCCACCACTATGTGCTAGACCCAGTATCCTGTATCATCTCATTTAAATCTCTCAGCAACCCTGAGACTATTCTCTATTTTATAGGTGAGGAAACCGAGGCTCGGTCAACACCACCACATGGCAGAGCTGAGATTAGAACCCAGGCTTGCTGGCTCTGGGGCCCATGCTTGCTGAGGCCAATGCCCAGTCAAAAGGGCTTTTATTATTGTCTCAGCCCTGTCTTTCAAAGGTCTGATTGCCGCTGAAAACGGCAAGTTTACACAGCCAGTCCAGGGAAGCCAGAATCCCCACTCCACAGCAGTGGCTGAGCCAGGCAGCCCAGAGGTCCCAGAGATACGTGCAGAGGGAAGCTGGGGGGGCGGCATGTGGGCAGGAAGAGGAGAGAGCCTCAGGAACGGTAGGGACAGTGCTGATGGCTCTGATCATCCTCCAGAGGAGAGAGGAGAAAACCAACCCAGCAATCTCTTGTCTGTGTCTACAGCTCTTTGCTTCTAGTCCTGTGTTTTTCTGTATGTGTTCATCCCCCGGACTCTGCTGTTCTCTGTCTAGGTCTCTTTCTGTCTTTTGTTTCTTATGTTCCTCTCTCTTCTCTCTCGTTGTCTCCTCCTCCCAGCCTCCAACTGAGTGTATGATGCTCCTCACCCTCACACATCAGCCTCTCCACTCAAGGGGCCTTTGAGATGGACAGGAATAGACATACCCAGGAAGGAACCACAGACCTGCCAAACCTCAATCACAGATCAGTCACAGTCAGACATCCCTGCACCCCATGCCCCCCCTCCCTTTCCGTGGGCCCTCACCACCACTTCTGAGAGCTGCTGTGCAGTCACAAAGGGTGCTTGTTAGAGTGTGGACTCCCTGGACTCCTCCCCAGGGACCAATTCCCCAGGCCTGAGATGTAGCCCAAGCTCTTGCATTTTTAACCAGCACCCCAGGTGCTGAGCCACAGCTCGTGGGGATTCCAGCTCCACCTTCTGGATCCTCTTCCTACTTCCACGCTTGATGCATCCGTGGCTTCCCAGCATGTGCCAGGCATCACACGCAAATGCCATATGTCCTACTAAGCCCAACGCCTCTACTAGGAGGCCTCGGCACCTGCATGTTGCTGCTGGCAGCTACGCCCCTGTGCACAGGAAGTTGAGGCCACCCGATTCCCAGTCCCCTTGGCATCCTAGCTGGGCTCCAGTGTGACCTGCATTTACTGCCAGAACACGTCTCTATGACCTTTCTCCCAGAAAACAGGAAAATACAGGTAGAAATGGTGAGCCCCAGCTGTTCCTTGAGCCTACAACATCACAGCCTGA
Organism: Neofelis nebulosa; assembly: GCF_028018385.1. Classification (NCBI taxonomy): domain Eukaryota; kingdom Metazoa; phylum Chordata; class Mammalia; order Carnivora; family Felidae; genus Neofelis; species Neofelis nebulosa. The sequence goes on from NC_080782.1 coordinate 59,327,649, forward strand.
AGGGCTTGCTCTTATGGAGAGTCAGGAGATCCCACGGTCTTGTCCATTCCATTGAGAGTCGAGGATTTAATTCATTATGGGCTCCATCTGCCGGTCTGCTGCCTGCCCCACCAGCCCCAAGCAGGACTCTGGAAGAACAGCACCAGGGATTGAGCTGGTCAAGGACCATGTCGAGTCCCTCACCACCTTGTTCAGTTGTCTAGAGCAAGCTCTGGTCTTCATTGCAGAGCCTGTGTTGGTGGAGGGATGGCATGATTAGGTTTTCCCATGAGAATGAACTCTTTTTCCCAGGCCATAGGCCGGATTGGCTGTGCTCTGCGAACGGGTCAGTCATTCCTTCTCTAGCAGGGTGGCATAAGGGGATATGAGGCCGACAGTGGAACACATTTGTCTGTGGGAGATACAACGTCCAGCCTCCAACCAGTGCAGCAGCTCATAAACCTTAGTGTGCCTAAAAATCACCTGTGAGTCCTAATGGAGATGCAGATTCCTGAGCCCTGCCCCACACATTCTGAGTCAGTTGATCAAAGTAGGCCCCAAGATTGAGCATTTAATAACCACTCCTTCCTTTCTGCTACAGGAGGTCTGTGGACCACACACTGAGAACCATAAATCTAGCGGATACACGAGGGCAGCCCACATCATGCGTTTGCTAGGGCACAGCCTTGCTTGATGGAGCCCCTTCCCTGTCAGATCCTGGGACCTTAGAGTGGGCTCACTCCAGGGGTTAGAGAGAGCCATGCCTGGAGCCAGCACACTGCTTAGAGCCCATCCAAGCTGCCCTCCATGCAGGATCTCAGGAGAGTACCTGAGAGATGGGCCTATATCCAGTGGTTGCTTCTAAATGCAAGGATTTTGCCTCCAGGGAGATAGTTACTGAATTGGGCTTTAGTATCAGATATGAGACTTGCCTTGGTGCAGATCTTTGCTCCCAAGTTCCAGGACACTCCACCACACTCCCCGCATCTTCTCTGGGCCTTCTGGGCTCATTCTCTCAGGTTCCTTTGCCAACTGTTGCTGGTCCATTCAACCTTGTTGTGCTGTTTATACTCAGAGCTTAGTCCTGGGCCCTCCCTTTTTTCCCCCCACTATATTTTGCCCTAAGGCAGTACATTTGTTTGTTAGGTCTGCCACACCAAAGTACCACAAAATAGATGAAATGTATTGTCTCACAGTTCTGGAGCCTGAAGTCCAAGACCAGAGTGCTGCCAGGATTGTTTCTTTGGAGGTTTCTCTCCTTAGCTTGAAGGTGGTCATCCATACATGAACGTCTACCATGACTTCACATGGTCCGCTCTGCATGCATGTCTGTGTCCTAATCTCCTCCTATAAGAACACCAGTCATGTTGGATTAAGACTCATCCATATGACCTCATTTTACCTTAATTCTTTAAAGGCCTTATCTCCAAGTACAGTCACATTTTGAGGTACTAGGTTATTAAGACTTCAGTATATGACTTTGGGGGTAAGGGGACACAATCTGGTCCATAGAAGATGGTCATCTTTTTCATGTGGTCATCATGTGATGGGGGTCCCCCACATTTACAATAGCCCACCTGTTCAGTGTTCATACGCACACATCCCTAAGGGAACTCTTCCCTTCCCCTGGGCTGCTCTGCCCATCACTCTTCCATCCCGACAGAGGCCATCTCAGATCCATTCAGTTGCTAGTGACAGGGACCTCACAGTCTTCCTCTTAACTCCCTCGGCCTTGCCCCTCATCCAGCCCATGACCTTTCTCTGTCTGCTCCGTCTGAAGCACACCATCATAGCCACCCCAACTCTTGTCCCTGTCTCCCATCCACAGCCTCCTGCCCATTTTCCTCACAGCAGCCATGATGTCTTTAAAATGAAAGAGGTCCCTGCTGTGATTCCCCTCTTGGAATGTTCTTTCCCCTGTGCTTTTCCTGGCCAACTCCTACCCATCCTTCATATTAGCTTAAATTTCTCTACTAGTCAGGAGAGGCCACCTGCTGCAGGAAACAACCCCCTAAATTTCTATGGCTAAATACAGTAGAAGTTTTCCTGGCTGACAGGCAGCCTTATGTGTGTTTGGTCATTCAGGGACCCACGCTCTTCCGTCTGTGGCACGAGCTCCTTTAGAGCCCTCCAGGGAGCAGTGGGGAAGATCCACCTACATCTCTTAACCACCTCAGCCTGATGCGCATCCTTTGCTCACCTCCTGTTGGCCAGAACCTGGTCCCATGCCCCACCTACCCAGCTGCCAGGGAAGCTATGAAAGGTCCAACTGTGAGCCCAGGGAGCTCAGTACAGCACAGGCTAAGCCACAAAGCCACTTGCTCCAAGAATCCCACCTGCTAGTCTAAATTGGGTCTCTCCTGTGTTCTTTTCCACTATTCCGTACTTTTTATTCCTAAACCTTGACACACAGTATGTTCATTAGATATTTCGATATTTGAGTACTTTTTTAATGTGTGTCCTCCCCCACCCTCCCCAGCAGAATGTGAGCTCCATAAGTGCAGAAACAAGTTCTGTTTTGCTTATATCTTTATCCCTAGTGCCAAGTGCCACCAGGTTCTCGTATGAGGTAGGCACTAAGCAAATATTGGTGGGTGAGTAGGGGCCAATGGATGGGAAGGAAGGAGGAGAAGGGAGGGCTGCTTGGGTGGAATTCTAATTCTACCACTAATCCTCCAGCATTAAATTATTTAACTCTTAAGCGCCTCAATTTCCTCATATGTAAAGTGGTAAAAACCATTTTGCTGTGCAGGGTTCTTGTACAAATGAATGAAGGCAGTGTTACCCATTTCCTAGCACAGTGCCTGTTATATAGTAGGTGACGAATATAGCAGTTCCTATAGGATCATATGTGGGGGCCATATCTCCCCCAAAGATCATAGTAAAACACTCCCAGAAAATTCTTGTGTGTTTGTGGATCTGCATGTACATCTTCACACGTATATGCCTGTGATTCTTTGTCTAGGAAGATGGAGGCTGGATTCCCCCTCGTGCTCCCCACTCATGCCTTCTCTTCCTTCAGGTTAAAGTTAAACAGTAAGAGGAACCAGCTGGTGAGAGAACTGGAGGAAGCCACCCGGCAGGTAGCAGCTCTGCATTCCCAGCTGAAAAGGTGAGCAGTGGGCCACAAGTGTGGCCTTGGGGACAGCCAGACACCAGCATCCTGAGGTCGCCCAGGCTCTGCCCTTCCTGGGTCCTCCATGGCTTGAGTGTGGACATTTGGAAACACAGGGGGCAGCTGGTTAGGCTGGTGGACTCGAGGCTGGTGTGGCATGGCCAGGGCAGGGTCCCTCACCTGTCTGCACCATGGTGCCCTCAGCCCTCCTGACAGCACTGAGAAGACCTCCCCCCCCCCCCCACCCCACCCCCGGTCAGGTGCCATTCACATCTCTAATATCTGCCCACCTGCTTTGCCAACGCAGAGAGAACAGGCCTCAGGCCTGGGCCTCAGTGGGCAACAGCATATCGCTGGAATTTAATATATTTTGTTCCATCAGATATTTTTAATCCTTGCCTTCTATTTGTCGTAAATGATGCTGCTTTTCCAATCCCACTTAGGGTGTAAAGTTTCCTTTTAAAATAAATGTGTTGAAGAGTAAAGAGTGAGTTTATTTGAAGAAAAATATCAAGAAACAGGGCTGGATTCATACAAGAAAACATAGTGTAAAAATGGACTACGGCCAGTGGAGGTTTGGCAAACAGGAAAAAGTGGACTTTTAAGGCCACTGACTTGGATTGGAATCCCCCTTCTGCCACTTTCTGATCATGTGGCCTTCTCAGGATGCCTTTTTAGTGAAATGGGGGTGCATGGTCTCCCCTGGAGACTGTCAAGAGGGTCCAACAAAATTAAGTGTTCCGAGCAGCCATAGGGCTTCTCAGAGCCAAGAAGGAGGTTCAGGGTGGCCCATTTCCTTCTGTGTGTCTTCACCCTCTGTTGTCTTCGTGCCCCCAGCCTCTCAAGCAGCATGCAGTCCCTCTCCTCGGGCAGCAGTCCTGGATCCCTCGCATCCAGCCGGGGCTCCCTAGCCGCCTCTAGCCTGGACTCCTCCACCTCAGCCAGCTTCACTGATCTCTACTACGACCCCTTCGAGCAGCTGGACTCGGAGCTGCAGAGCAAGGTGGAGTTTCTGCTCCTGGAGGGGGCCACAGGCTTCCGGCCCTCAGGCTGCATCACCACTATCCATGAGGACGAGGTGGCCAAGACCCAGAAGGCGGAGGGGGGCAGCCGCCTGCAGGCCCTGCGCTCCCTGTCTGGCACCCCGAAGTCCATGACCTCCCTGTCCCCCCGCTCCTCACTCTCCTCTCCGTCCCCGCCCTGCTCCCCTCTCATTGCTGACCCCCTGCTGGCTGGAGACACCTTCCTGAGCCCCCTGGAGTTTGACGACCCGGAGCTGAGTGCCACTCTTTGTGAACTGAGCCTTGGCAGTGGCACCCGGGAGAGGTACCGGCCGGAGGAACCAGGAACGGAGGGCAAACAGTTGGGCCAAGGTACAGAGGGGGACCATGAAGGGGGTGGGCAGGGTAGGAACTGCACTCAGGCCTGAGTGCAGACCCCAGTGATAATTAGGGCCATTTATCGACTGCTTTCTATCTGCCCAGGCTTTATGTGTATATCAGTCCATTTATTCATTCAGGAGACATTATTTTTACGTACTCACTACGTTCCAGGTCCCAGGCTAAGGGTTTTTCCATGATGGATCCATTCATTCAATTGATATTAAGCATCTGTTAAAACTAAATGCCAGATCTTGTGCTAATGGCTGTACATGGATTCCTTCATTTATTCAGTCAGCATATGGGACATGCGCCAGGCACAGGGTGACTCACAAGGACACAGTGTGGAAGACTGGCAAGCTCCAGGTCCCTGTCCCCAAGAAGCTTACATGCCATTGAAGGCACAGACATTAACTATACAACCAGACCAGTAAAGGCCCTAGGAGGAAAATAAAATGGGATGTGATGGGGCCTCTCAGGTCGGGGTGGAGCTGCCAGTTCAGACTGGATTGTGAAGGAAGATGACATTTGGGTGAGCATTTAAACGGTGAGAAGGAGCCAGCTTTGGGAAAAGTAAGAGCAAAATCTCTGAGGCCACAGGTTAAAGGTCACCAGCAAACCAGAGAATCAGGAAGGGCCCAGTCATTTAAGGCCTGGTGGGCCATGGTAAGGAGTTTGGATTTTATCCTAATAGCAGCAAGGACCCATATGACCATTTGAAGCCAGGGAATGACAGGATCTGGCTCCCACTCTGCATGGGGTCAGAAAGAATATTTTGGTATAGATTGAGATTCAGGTAGGAATCTCTAAAACAGAAGATGATGATGGTGACAGTTATGATTTATTAGGAGAAAAATTCTTTAGCAGCCAGCATATATTATAATAGTTACATTTTATTGGGGTATGTTGTGTGACGGGCTATGTGGTTTATACAGTGAAATAGGTTACTTCTGTTATGCCCATTTCACAGATGAGGAGACAGAGGTTTAGAGAGGTGATATTACTTGCTATGGGTCCCCCAGCCAGCAAGTGAGAAAGAAGGGATTGGAATCTGGGTTTTCCTGACCCCAGAACCCAACCTCTTTATTGTCACACTCCTCTCAGGATGTGAGGCAGCCCTGTGTGTTTATTCCTGGGACACTTCTGGTGCTCACTGGCCCCACCACACCCATCTGATATGAAGGTCAGAACTGTGAGCAGGGTGCCCTGGGGCTCCCAGGCTTTCCTGGCCATGATTTATTGGGTATAGGTATACAAGATACAGTCAGGACCACCTGCCCAGAACCCACACTAAGACATGTGCTGGCTTCGTGCGCACAGGGCTCCTGCTCCTGGCTCCTTGTGATGCCAGCTGGAAGAAGCTAGACCCATCTCAGCCATAAGGCTCTGGCCGCTATGCCCAGAATTATCTCTTCGTGTGCAAGGGCTGGTGGGAGCAAGGGCGGGGGGGGGGGGGGGGGGGGAGGGAGGAGACGAAATTTCCTGGTTAATTAAAGGGTCTGCTGGGTGATTGCCAGCCATTTCCTTAGAAGAGGTGCCGAGAGATCCCTGGGGCTCCCTCATCAGGAAGGGAGTCTTGCTGAGTGCTCTCAAATGAAAATAAAAACAGGCTTCCTACTACAGCAGGTGGCAAACTTCAGAAAATTGTCCCCTGGAGAGGAGCGAGTGCAGGTGGAACCTGTAATGAGGCTTCAGAAGAGCTCTTGACATTCTGTCAAAGGCTGGCAATAAGCCAAGTCAGGGACCCAGCAAGGTGCTGGGAGTGACCCTCCTTGTCTCCCCCAGAGTGTCCTCGGTGCTTGTGGGCCAAGGACCACACATGTCTCAGGATGGCATTCCCTTCATGCCATCTCCAAAAGCCGTCCCTGCAGTGAGCAATGCCAGGCTGAGCTCGACACTAAGCAGGTTATGTGATTAGTGCCGCTGTTCAGTCAGCAGACAAATTAATCTCCTTAAGTGGTTTAGTGAAGGGTGGAGATGCATGGGTCTGAAGGCGGGAGGTCTCCGCTGGCCGCAGCAGGCATGGAACACGGGTTGGGAGAGCTGCACCCAGATGGCCACTTTGCTTCTCCCAGGCTCAATGTCACCATCCCTTTCCCCAGCCTGGCCCATCCCCAGCCTCTTCTCCAGGCTGCCCCAGGGCCTGGCACACAGCAGGCAGTCAGAAGTGCCAGCTGTGAGGTTGAAGGGCCTGAATCTGGTCTTGCCCTCCCACTGCATGGAGCTCAGGAGCCTTCCTATCCATGCTGGTAGCTCTGAGCCTGGCCTGCCACGCCTCCAGCGCTTGTGACTTGAAGAAGGAAGGAATGTGCAGCATGAGCCAAGTGCCTGGTCTGAGCCCTGGGTCGGAGACCTTTGAGGCCCTCCGTCAAGGGGAGGGAGCTGGAGAGCTGAGTTAGGAGTGGAATGGGATAGGCAGAGCAGGAGAGCTCATGCTGAAATCTTCCCTTTTCTTCCACTTGCCCCTCCCAAGGGTCCAGCAGTTGTTACTTTGCCCCGCCCCGCCCCAGGTGTGTAGGGATTGATCTAGAAGGCATCACCATAGTGCTGGGAATGACCGTTGCAATAAGGATAGTGGTGCTAAATTTTACAGCGTTTTCCTGCACCAGTCTCTGTACTGAGGACTTCCCTATAATGTCTCATTGAGTCCCCCCCCAGCAGCCCTACCAGGTAAGTGTTGTTATTCCCATTTTACAGATAAGGAACCCAAGGTTCGAGAGGTGAAATCCACGTCCCAGTGTCATGAAGCAGTAAGTGGTGGAGCTGAGATTTGAACCCATGCAGTTTGGCTTCCAAGTCTGGGATGCTAAACACAGCATCATCCGCTACCCCTTCCTTCACCCCAAAGGAAGGCAGGACCTTGCTGTCGACTTCAGTGGTGGTATTTGGCAGGACTCTCTTGGGGCAGAGGGTAGGTCATAAGTGTGTGTTGCAAAGACAGTGTCCTGGTTTCTGAATCCTGTCTTGCCATCTTTCCTTTCTCCAGCTGTGAATACAGCCCAGGGGTGCAGCCTGAAAGTGGCCTGTGTGTCAGCTGCTGTGTCAGATGAATCCGTGGCCGGGGACAGTGGTGTGTATGAGGCTTCTGTGCAGAGGTGGGTCCCTGAGTCTTGACTGTCTCTGGGAAGTCTGAGTATGCAGAGCCTGGGCCCCCTCAGGCCCAGGCTGAGGAACCCACAGCCTTATGTGGGAGGAACCCACAGAAGGGCATGGCCAGGTGACTCAGCCCTGTGTGGTATAGGCTGAAGATGCAGACAGTGCTGCTCCTCCTGGCTGGGGGCACTTCACATTCGCGGGAGTGCCAGTTCCACGATTGCCATTAAGGAGCGTATGGCTGGGGGAGTTCATGCTGGAGGAAGTGCAGCCCCTTCAAAACAGAAATCCCGAGCAGTTGTGGGAAGGCGGAATCTGCAGGGAGTCTGAGCTGACCCAGACTTTCCTCCTTGAGGACCCGACTGTGCCCTCCCAGAGGGAACCCTGTTTCTGGAAGATGACTTTGGCCCCAGGTGACTGCAGGGAAGCCTGACCCTCCTTCTTCCCTGTGTTGCCTCTCAGACCGGGTGCTTCAGAAGCTGCCGCTTTTGACAGTGACGAATCCGAAGCAGTGGGTGCAACCCGGGTTCAGATTGCCCTGAAGTAAGTGACTGGGAGGGCAGGAGCACATGGGTGGTCAGCCGCATCTTCCCAGTTTTGACCTTCATGGCTGCCTAGGGGAGAAAGGCAGAACCAGCAGGACCTGCCGACACTTGTGGCCTCCTAACTAAAGAGGGCCAACCCTTTCCCTCCCTCTCACCTCCACATTTTACCAAAGAGAAGAATGAGGCTTTGAAGACCTTGTTACTTGCCCCAACTCACTGAGCTGGCCAGTGGCAGAGCAAGACCATGACCAAGACCTCCTGTGCCTTGTTTTTTGGGGCCATTGTTGCTGTGGTTTTTTGGCTTACTGTCCCATTGAAGTTTCAGCCATTGGGGGCTGCAGCCCAGATTTGTTGTTCCCGTGTTTTCCCTTGATGCAGGATGGCCACAATATTATTTTTAGTAGAAATTGCCAATATTCAAGTATCAAGAGATTTCACACAGCACAATCTTCTGGCTTCTCCTTAAACATTCAGACTGATAGGGGCACCTGGGTGGCTCAGTCGGTTGAGCATCCCACTCTCGATTTCGGCTTGGGTCATGACGGCACGGTTTCATGGGGTTGAAGCCCCGCGTTGGGCTCTGCGCATTGACTGCGTGGAGCCTGCTGGGGATTCTCCCTCTCTCTCTGGCCCTTCCCCGCTCACACTCTGTCTCTCTCAAAATAAATAAATGTAAAAAAAAAAAAAAAAAAAAAAAAAAGTAAACGGAAATCTAAGCTGACACTTCATTTTAAAAAAAAATAAAAATAAGAATTCAGACCGGCAGGTCTGAACCTGCATCCCTACATGGCCCAAAGCACTGGGCCTGTGCTCTCAAGTTCCCCACAGTCCCCCAGGCAGCCAGCAGCCACGTCTGTGATGATTAAGAGAGAGAGAAATGTGTTACTCATACGTGCTCCATATGTCCCTCTCCATTTCAGGTACGATGAGAAGAATAAGCAATTTGCAATATTAATCATCCAGCTCAGTAACCTTTCTGCTCTGTTGCTGCAACAAGACCAGAAAGTGTGAGTATGTGGCTGACAGGGTTTGTATGAGCCTATCAACCTCTGCGGCCATCCCCGGGGGCACTCTCCTGCCCTTGCCCGCTGCACCATCGGGCCCCGTGCGTATTTCATCTGTATGGCCATGATGCACATTGTCAGTACTGTGAATGTGGATGTGGATACAGGCGTGATGGCAAACTCGCTGACTGGAACGAGAAGCACTGTAGGCAGCTTCAGTTCCTTCACAAGCACATTGTGAGCACCTACCATGTGCCAGCACTAAGAGCGGGGTGGTGAGCAAATCCTTGCCCTTTGAACTTGAAGCCTCACAAAGAAGAGGGTCATGGCCCCTATTATCTGCTCTAAGCTCAAATATTGCACACAGAAAGAGGCCTGAAATTCTCAAGAGCCTGCGCCTGTCACTGTGCTTCTATTGGAAGGGCGTGATGGGTATTACCTTACAGTTGATTATACAGCAAACACCTGTGCTATTTGCCTGTTGGCTCTTGCCTTGGCAGACCGGGTTTACATTTCATTGCATTCACCTGCCTGCAGGTTTCTCCTTTAGATGATAGGCATTGGGGCAGCAGCAGGAGCTTATATTTCTGAGGTCTGTACCCGGCCAGCATCTGAGGCTGTGACATGTGGGAAAGGGAAAGACAGGAGGAAAGCAGGACAAACAGAATAAAGAAGATTAGACACTAGGGTTGTCTTTAGTCATTTGCTCTTACAAACAGTGCCAGAACAAGTAACCTTCTCCATATCTCATTGGTACTTGTACAGTGGTATTTGTAGAAGAGTGTCTAGAAGCAAGGTGAATGGGGTCACAAGGCCAGTGCACCTGGAATTGTGTTAGGGTTGTCACATTCCCCTCTGCAGGGGCGGTAGCATTTTGCCTTCCTACCAGCAGCTGTATAAGGATTCCTGAGTGTTAACAATCTTGCTGATCCTTCTGTGCACAGAAGTTTGCACACTGTTGACCTCAGGTTCCATACTCTTTGAGGTTCTAAGGATTGGAGATTTGGGAGAAGGAAGAGCAATTGTTATCCTTGGGGCCCTCTCTGCTTCCCTTACAAATATCTGCATAACCGCTTGAGAAATTACAAACTCCTCCACTGTTATTGTCTTAGGGATTTGTGGCAACAGTTTAGCCCAACACATTATCCCAGACCCAGGCTGACTCAGGCTCTCCTCTGTCTCTCTCTAGGAACATTCGTGTAGCTATCCTTCCCTGCTCCGAAAGCACCACCTGCCTGTTCCGGACCCGGCCCCTGGATGCCTCAGACACTCTCGTGTTCAATGAAATGTTCTGGGTGTCCATGTCCTATCCAGCCCTTCACCAGAAGACCTTAAGAGTTGATGTCTGTACCACCGATAGAAGCCATCTGGAGGAGTGCCTGGTGAGGGCTGTGCCTGTCTGTCTGTCTGACTGTCCAGCCGTCTGTCCTTCTGGAGATTGGCCCACCTTGTATTTCAGGGAGAAGGCTTGGAGAAAACACAGGCTGTAGTGTGAAGCTTGTCTTGGGTTCCAGGCAGGGACTGTTGCACAGGTGAACAGCATTGGCACACTCATTGAGAGCAGGGGGCGAGGAGGCGGGAAGCCCCTTTGTCAACCATGGAACTACAGGGCTTCATCCCTTGTGCCCGAGGCTGCGTTGCCTATGACTCTTTAATTCTCAGTCTCAGTTTCCTTATCTGTAAAATCCAGCTAACACTGCCCACCTCACAGATGGTTCTCTGAGGATTAAATGAGGATTAAAGCTGTGTTTCTGGAACTTGAACATGCACACAAGTTACCTGGGGCTCTGGTTAAAATTCAGATTCTGATTCAGCAAGTCTGGGGCAGTAGTGGGGGCAGGCACTAAGAGATTCTGCATTTCCGATAAGCTCCCAAGTACTGCTGATTGCCTGGTCCCCATAGCAAGGATGTAAAACAACAGTGTGTCTGCACATACTAGATGCTCACTGACTATCAGTCCCCTGCTCTCCTCAGCTGGGGTATAAAACAGCATCATTGCCATTTATGTTGCTGATGTTACTACTGACAATAATGTAATAGCATCCATAGATTGAATGCAGTTTATGTGGTGGGCATTGAGCTAAGCCCCTTATGTGTAGTTTTTCTATCTGACCCTCACTAAAATCTTATAAAACAAGTACTGTTATATCAGTGAGGAAACCGAGGCAGAGAGAGGTAAAAGAACCTTCCCAAGGTCACACAATCAAGAAGAGCCATGAGCAGTTAGAAGCTAGGCAGCTCCCCTTCTGCAGCCCACCCACATCAGCCCCTTGGTGTTTGTACCAGCGTGGTGCTCCCTGGAACCCACAGGTAGGACAGTGACGGAAGACTGGTGAGCATGGTAGATATTGGGCACCAGAGCAGAAAGCTTTTCCAATCCCAGGCTCTTCTGTGAAACATTTCCTCAGCCCTGGGAATTCCTCAATGAGAAGAGACTCAATCCTATTTTCTTCTCCTAATTGGATGTCTTTTATTCCTCCTTCCTAATTGAAGTGTGGCCATTGCTGGTTGCCATGGCAGCAGCCAAAGCGCTCATCCCACTGTGGCTTGTCTCTGTCTGTGGCCAATGGGAAATCTACTTTCCCGTATCCTGTGGGGATATAGAGTGTCAGGCTGCCGTGTTTTGGTGGCTAGAGGAGTAAGCGAGGAAGTGAGACACTAGAAAGGCCATGTGCTCCCACGCGGTCTCCCTACACTGCTGGGTTTGGGGAATCCCTGGTCTGCTTTGAGCTGCTTAATCAGCCAGGCTGCCACAGTGGTACCCATCCTGAGCAGCGTCTGTTTGTAGTACTGGGCTAAGAAGTCTGCATGCAGTGTCTCCCTTAACGCTCACAGCAGCCTGAGGAAGAAGCGTTAGGATTGCCTCCACTTGACAGATGAAGGATCAAGACGCAAAAGGGCTAAGTAACCTGCCCAGGTCATCCATTGAGTAAGTGGAGAAGTCCGCTTCCTGGTTGCAGCTTCTTTACACATAGCCTTCATACTGTCCCACCTCTCAGGTGGTTACCACGTCCCCCCTGTCCACAGACCTGGATTATGGGTTTGGATGAACACGTGGCCTGCCTTGCCCACTATCTCCGGCAACTGTTCTACTGAATGCTTTAGCATGGCATAATCGGGGTCACAGGCTTTCCAGCTGCACCCTGTTGTCCACTCCCTAGCTGCTAAGCTCAGTGCCACTCAGAGCAGGTTATGTTAAGAAAGCCCACTTCCCAGGCACCCCTCCTATTCCATAGTTAACCATTACAACAGAGAGGCTTTTTTCACCTTGCCATCCCCACCTGGGAAAACCCAGCCCTGTCAAAGTGAACTCTCCGTCCATGCACTAAAACACAGCCATGCCATATGGTCTCGTGTTAAAATTGTGGTCACAAACCTCGCATGAGCCCTAATGCTACTCAGCACTGGTACTGCCTTCCCCTTCCCAGGGGCAAATTCTTACCCTCTCCCCTGTCCTCAGACTTCTGGCCTCTTCTCCCACCCTCATACTTCCCCTGCTGAGGGCCTTGCTCCCCACGGTTCTTGGGTTCTTGCCATTTCTCCTGGCTCTGAGGTTGGCCCCCCCACTGCCATGTGAGGCAACTTCTCACTACCTGTTATTTTCTGGCTCTTTCCTCTCTTCAGTCTTCACTCCTCTGCTGGGCCTGGCCTATCAGTACACCAACAGGCTATTAATTCTCTTAAGAAACAAAACAAAAACAAAAAAAAAAAGAAAGATTTTACCCATTTCTCCCTCCAGCTACTACTTTGTTTCTTTCCTTTATAGCAAAAGGTGAAATGTTCTCTCTGTAACCCAGTTCATGTGGGATTTCGCCGTCATCATTCTGCTAGAAATGTGCTCCCCAAGGTCATCCGTGGCCTCCTCGTTGCTAACCCCAGTGGCCACTTCTCCATCCTCACCCTCCTTGGCCTGTCGACTGTGTTTGGTTCAGTTGCTCCCAGAATCCTCCTCAGCCTCCTTTGCCCTGACTTGGCTTCCCCAGCACCTCACTCTCAGTGTTCTTCCCTCATTACTGGCATCTCTGTCTCCTTGGCTGATTCTTCTCATTTCCCCAACTGCTGTGTGTCAGGGCTCAGGACTCACCCCTCTCCCCTTTTCTGTTTGCATTCACTGCCTTGGTAATCTCATCTCATTCTCCCGCTTCAAACACCATGTCAGATGTATGGCTCCAGCCTGGGCCTCCCCACTCGCAGCTGCATAACACCTCTGCTGTCTGTTCCACATCTTCTCTTGCTTGTCCAGGAGGCATCTCAGATGAACTTGTCCATAAGCACACTCCTGATCTGTCTTCCTGTGTTTTTACTGTCTCAGCTAAAAGCAACTCTGTTCTTCCACTGCCCAGGCCAGAGACCACAGGCTCATCCTTGACCTGTCTCTTCCTCTCCGCTCCACATCTAATCCTTCAGGAATTCCTGGCAGGTCCCTCTTCAGAAGATCCCCAGACCCCGGCCACTTAGCGCTGCTCCTGTCCCACTGCTGTCTGTCACCTGGATTGCGCAGCAGTCTCTCCTGGGTCTCCTTGGTCTGTCCTTGCCTCCCTTCATCTCCTCTCAACACAGTCACCAGAGTGATCCTATTAAATTGCAAATCAGTGCTTACACTCCTCTACCTATAACTTTACATTCGCTTCTGTGTCCATCTGGAGTCAACTCCTGGGCCCCTTGCCTGCCCTCCAAGGCCCTCGGGGATCTGTCTCTTGTTATCTCTCAGATTTTATCCCCAGACTCTTCCTCCTGCCTCCCTGTTCCCCTTGAATATACCAGCATGCTCCTTGCCCCAGGCCTTTGCACTTGCTGGCCCCTCTGACCAGAATTCTCTTCTCCCAGATACTGATGGACAGGGCTCACTCTCCCGCCTCATTGTGGGCTTGACCCAGATGTCACCTTCTCAGGGAGGTCTTTCTTCCATCCTATTTAAAAATTACATTCCCCCTCCACTCTTGTCCCCCGCCCCTGTGTTATTTTTCTCTGCAGCGCGTTCCCCCACCTAACATTTATCAGTATTACAGATTTTAGGGTATACATGATTTTCACATTTTATCAAATCTCTAGAATCAAGATGCAGTTTATACTAGATGACAGGTCAGAGTGTAATTGACAACTATTTTTCTTTCTTAGTAATGCATGAAATAGTACACTGACTTTACTTACTGATTTGTTTATCTGATTCCCCCAGACTGGAATGTAAGCTCATGAGGACAGAGATTCTTATCTGCCTTAAATCCTACTGTATCCCCAGCCTTCAAAACAGTGTCTGGCACATAGAGGCTACTTAGCTATCTGTGTGTACTGAATAAATAAATGAATGCCCTCACAGGGCATCATTTACCAAAGTAGACCACATTTATACCTATGAGCCAGCCCAAAATAGACAGTATATCTTGTTGGAATTAATAATAATCTGATGGCAGTGTTACACCTCAAAGCTGTCATTATATTCTTTCCCCCTTGCCCCTCAAACATGGCCTGGCCTGTTCTGAACTGTAATATCTGACACATTTGTCTGTCTTCACAAGAAAGTGTGACCCCTTTGGGGGCAACATCCTGTCTTACATGTTTCTATGGCTCCAGAGTCTGCAAAGTGCTCAGAGGACATTTATTAAGTGAGTAAATGAGTAATATACACATATTTGTGTATATTTAAATTTATTACAGGTGACTAAAATGCACAGGTATTTAATTCCTGAACAGACTCTAGTCCTGCAGGTAGGAGTCATTTACCTTGTTTTCTCCACTTGCTCACCACTGTTCTAGAAATTAACCTTTAGACACACAATGAGTTTGCACAGTCCATGCCATGCCCTGGTGCATCCTAATAGAAGGAAAAACTGATAGAAAGGATCCCAGGTAGATTGGGGAGCCCCATCCCCATCCCAGGTACCACCCAAGCCTCCACTCAGCTACTGGCCCACTTCACAAACCAGCTTGTGGTATTTCTACCACCCGCTGGCACAGCCACTGTTGTGTTTCAGGACAGTGAATTTGCTAACCCCAAACCTGGTCGGGGCTCTTCCAAAGAGGACATGTTGAAACAATACTAAGACCTGTGAAGAATGATTAAAAGTATTTGGTCATTTTTTCCACTAAGGATGTATGGTAAAAAGTCAAGTCACTGGAAATAAATCCCCTCTCTGGGAGGTTATATTCAGTGAGATTAATTTTGTGGAGGTTGTTTTCATCTTAAGGCATCCATTTACACCATTCAAAGAAAAACTGTATAGAAAGGTTTACTCAAAAGCAATCTTGCTTCCCTGCCCCTTACACCCAATCCCACCACCTACCCTGTATAGCTACCCACTTTGATTAGTGTTATCTTTATCTTCCCATTATTTCTTGTTGCACATACGTGCATGTGATAATGTTCACTACCCTTTGCACTTCAAATATGGTACAATATAGTATGTATATATACATAAGCCAGAAAGAGAAATATATATATATATATATATATATATATATATATATTATATATATATATATATATATATATATATAGAGAGAGAGAGAGAGAGAGAATATATGTATTCTTATCCCTCTTTCCATTTCTTATACAAAAAGTAGCATACTGCATATTCTCTTCTGCACTATTCTATTTTTTCCCTTAACAATACAGCCTGGAAGTCTGTCCACATCAGCACCTAGAGATCTTTCTTATTTTTTATACATGTCTATATAATATCCCATTGTGTAGATATATTATAGTTTATTCCTCCAGTCCCCCCTGTTGCTGGCCCTTTGAGTTGTGCAAAATCTTCTTCCTTGACATTGGTCTTGGTGATAATTTTTGGATCTGACTCCAAAAGCACAGGCAACAAAAGCAAAAATAAACAGATGGGACTACATCAAATTAAAAATCTGTACAGCAAAGGAAATCATCAACAAAATGGAAAGGCAACCTGCTGAATAGGAGGAAATATTTGCAAATCATGTATCTGATAAGGGGTTAATATCCAAAATGTATAAAGAACTCATACAACTCCATAGCAAAAAAGCAAAAAATCCAATATAAAAATGTGCAGAGGCTCTTAATAAACATTTTTCTAAAGAAGACATACAGAAGGCCAACAGGTACAGAAAAAGATGCTCACCATCACTAATCATCAGGGAAATGCAAATCAGAGTCACAGTGAGATAGCACCTCACCCTTCTTAGAAAGGCTGTTATCTAAGAGACAAGAAATAGCAAATGTTTGCAAGGATGTGGAATAAAGAAACCCCTTGTGCACTGTTGGTGGTAAAACATTATGCAGAGCTGCTATGGAAACGAGGGTGGGGGTTTCTCAAAAAATTAAAAATAGAATTACCATACGATCTAGCAATCTCACAACTGGGTATATATCCAAGGTTACACCCAATGATAGCAACATTCTTCACAATAGCCATGAGACAGAAGCAACCTAAAAGTGTATCAGTGGATAAATGGATTTAAAAATGTGGTCTCTTGATATAATGGAATATTATTCAGCCTTAAAAAGGAAAGAAATCCCGTCCCATGCTACAACATGAATGAACTTTGAGAACATTGTGTTAAATCACATAAGCCAGTCACAAAAAGACAAATATTGTGTGATTCCACTTATATGAGGGACCTAGAGTCATCAAATTCACAGAAACAGAAAGTAGAATGGTGGTTGCCAGGGACCAGGGGAAGGGAAAAGGGAAGTTACTTAATGGGTGTAGAGTTTCAGATTTCCAAGATGAAAAAAGTACTGGATATCTGTTTCATAACAATGTAGCTGTATTTAACACTACTGAACTATACACTTTATTTTTTTTTTAATTTTTTTTAACGTTTATTTATTTTTGAGACAGAGACAGAGCATGAACGGGGGAGGGTCAGAGAGAGAGGGAGACACAGAATCCAAAACAGGCTGCAGGCTCTGAGCGGTCAGCACAGAGCCCGACGCGGGGTTCGAACTCATAGACCGCAAGATCATGACCTGAGCTGAAGTCGCTCGCTTAGCTGACTGAGCCACCCAGGCGCCCCTGAACTATACACTTTAATTAAGATGGCAAATTTTATGTCACAACATGGATGGACCTTGAGAACGTTATATGAAGTGAAATAACCCAGAAAGAGAAATACAAATACTTGTATGATCTCACTTACATGTGAAATCTATAAAACCAAATCATAATAACAAAAAACAGATTGATCGTTGTCAGAGGTGGGGGGTAGGGGAAATGGGTGAAGAGTCAAAAGGTACAAACTGCCGGTCATAAGGTAAATAAGTTCTAACCATGCACTGTAGTCCGTGGGGACTATGGTACATAAACAACACTGTATTGCATATTTGGAAGTTGTTAGGAGAGGAGATCTTAAAGGTCTCATTATAAGAAAAAAAATTTCTAGCCATGAGGTGGTGGATGTAAACTTACTGTGGTGATCATTTCATAATAAATACCATACCAAATTGTTTTTTTTTTTTAAGTAAACTCTATGCCCAACATGAACCTCGAACTCAGGACCCTCAGATCAAGAGTCACATGCTCTACCAACTGAGCCAGCCAGGCGCCACCCAAATCTTTATGTTGTACATCTTAAACTAGTACAGTGTTACATGTCAATTACATTTCAGTAAAGCTGGGGGCAGGAGATGGTAAATTTTATGGGTTTTGTCATAATTAAAAAAAAAAAAACATACGATAGGTGCTTAGTAAAGATTTGGTGAATGAGTAAACCAATGAATGAGTAAGTTAGTGAATAAATGAGTTACTGGAAATAATTAACAACTAGCCCTTTCCTCCTCCCGGAAGCTGCTATCTCATCTGAGGATGTTTCTCATACTCTCCCCAGGAGCCTTGTCAGAATATACCTTGTCAGCCCTGGTTTATACTCTTGCCTTTTCCTGTCCTCAACTAGGGAGGCGCCCAGATCAGCCTGGCTGAGGTCTGTCGGTCTGGGGAGAGGTCGACTCGCTGGTACAACCTCCTGAGCTACAAATACTTGAAGAAGCAGAGCAGGGAGCCCAAGCCACTGGGAGCCAAGGTCCCCACCCCAGGTCCTGAAAGCACGGTGAGTTGGGCCCCGGGTTTGCACCACCCTC
The DNA here is from genome assembly GCF_028018385.1 of Neofelis nebulosa. Lineage (NCBI taxonomy): Eukaryota > Metazoa > Chordata > Mammalia > Carnivora > Felidae > Neofelis > Neofelis nebulosa. The sequence goes on from NC_080782.1 coordinate 59,345,811, forward strand.
CTAGGTGTGCAGCATCTGGATGGATGACAGGAAAAGCTCTCCCAGAATTGGAGATGACTGGGCCTCAGAGGTGGGGGAAGCAACAGAGGGTATTGGAACAGAGAAGAAGATGATGAGATAGGAGAGACCTCTGCAAACAAGCAGGTAGCCCCCGATCTGCAACCTTCCCCTTCCTCATCTGTGTTCCCCCCTTCTGCACTTTGCTTGCCATAGTATAACTTGCCTGATGAAAACCTTAATTTATGATTTTTTTTTTTAATGAAGTAGAAAAGGAAGGAGAAACCTGTAGAAGGTAGAAAATTAACCTTCATTGAGATACTGCTATCTGCATAGTGGTCCATGGTGGAGGCTTGCTGTAAAACACAGCAGAAAACAACACTGACCGGGGTGTGTTAGGTGGGTGATAGATCAGTCATTTCACCACTCTGAACCTCTTTTTTCATGCCAAATCCTTATCTAAAAAGGTGGTTAGGAAGGTTTGAAAAAGTATATGTGAAGAGCACTCTGTAAGTGCTTGATAAATGGTATCTGTTTCATTATTGTATATTTCTTAAAAATCTTACATTTGCCTATTTTTGGTTTAAAAATATGTATTGGTTTCATTTTAGTGCAATACACTTTAAAATGTCCTGGGGGGCGCCTGAGTGGCTTAGTCGGTTGGGCATCCGACTTCAGCTCAGGTCATGATCTCGCGGTTTGGGGGTTCGAGCCCCGCGTTGGGCTCTGTGCTGACAGCTCACAGCCTAGAGCCTGCTTTGGATTCTGTGTCTTCCTCCCTCTATGCCCCTCCCCTGCTCATGCTCTGTCTCTCTCTCTCCTTCAAAAATAAATAAACATTAAAAAAAATTTCTTTTTAATGTCCTGAAATTGTTTTCTGTACTTGGGAAGCTCACATCTGCTAGCCAAGATTCAACCAAGCAGTGAAGTTGCCCTTGGACATAGAGTGTCACAGCATACAGGATCCTTTTGGAATCCCAAACAGAAAGCATTTGGGATTCAAATTAGCTCATAATTCTCTGTAGTGTGTCTTCCTTCTGTCAGTACTTGGTTACTTTGGACAGTCATTGCCCAGAATTTCAATGGAGAAGATGGGCTAGGCCAGGTGGTAAGGATAAGGGGAAGGATCAAATCTATTTCCCCCCAACCTCCCTTCCCCTCCTCCTCCTCTTCCTTCTTTTTCATAATCCTTATCATTTCCTGCATTTCCTTTTGTGTCAGGCACTGTCCTGTTTATTAGGTGCCACTTACCAAGGCTCAGAAAGGTTACCTAAGGACATACATCCAATAAACAACAAAGCTAGGTCTTCCTCACTCCAAAAAGGAGTCCATGAGCTGGCAAATATCTTGAAAACATCCTCTACTTTCTGGAGCATGTCCTTGGGTAAGTGACACCGACCTTAGGCACAATTAGTTTCCTTGTTCCATTTCTCAAGGGAATAATCATAATCTCTATCTCTCAGAATAGTTGTAGAGATTATATAAAATGTTACACATAAGCTGTCTGTCCAGTGCCTGACATATACCAGGCCTTCAATTGGTGTTAGTCCCTGTTCCCTAAAAGAGAATTTCAGGGATTTTTCCAAGCTCTGGCCCACACTACAAAGGGTGTTTGCAAATTAGCCATGTGCTCAGAAAGCTACAAGGTCAGTTTTTGCTTTACTATGAGCTGCCATTTACTGAGTGCTAATTATGTGCTAGGTACTCTTCTTTATATATCTTATGTATATGTTCTCAATCTTCATAGCAACCCTTTGTAGTAGTTATTAGAAACTACTCTAGAGGAAATTGAGTCTCAGATTAATTTCTTCAAGTCACACGGGCTTCCTCATTGTAGACACCATTCAGTATAGATGTTCTTCCTCCAGGAAGTCTTCCCTGAATGCAACCCCAACCTGACACTGCCATTGCTCTGTTGTTCCTAAATATCCAAAGCTTAACCTCTGGCAAAGTCCTTATCACACTGTTTCACATTATCACATTATTGACAGTTCATGTGATGGTTTCCCTGATTACACTATAATCTCTTTACAGCCAGAGACCTATATTTCTGCCTCACTCAACTCCTAAACTTGACTGTCTTCCAAAAGTGTGTCTGTGCATACAGGAGTTATTCTCAGGAGAACCGCAAATTAGATGAACTAAGTGCTGTATTTCCAGTTTATAAGTGACCTTGGGGCAAGACACATACCCACTCTGGACTTCAGTGTTAATCTCAGTTCACGGGGAAGTTCACACTCTAAGCTGTGATTCTTGCAAGTAGTATGCAGATGAACCCTTGGGCCTTTGTCTCCACAGGATGCCGTGTCTGCTCTGTTGGAACAGACAGCAGTGGAGCTGGAGAAGAGGCAGGAGGGAAGGATCAACACACAGACCCTGGAAGACAGCTGGTAAGTGAGGGCTCACTTGGGCCTCAGGAACTGATCTGGCTTGGACCTGGATGCAGGAATGAGCTCCCCAAACTCCAGGGCAACCAAGAGAAGTGTTCCCCTGGGAAGACAGAGAACCTCTCTCCTCATGGGTTCTCTATAGGCAACAAGGCGGTACAATTGACCCTTGAACAATGCAGGGGCTAGGGGCACTGAGCCACTGCATGATCCAAAATCTACACAGAACTTTGACTCCCCCAAAACTTAACTACTAATAGTCTACTGTTGACCAGAAGTCTTACCAATAATATAAACAGTCCATTAATATAAACTTTGTATGTTGTATGTGTGACATACTGTATTCTTATAATAAAGTAAACCAGGGGCGCCTGGGTGGCGCAGTCGGTTGAGCGTCCGACTTCAGCCAGGTCACGATCTCGCGGTCCGTGAGTTCGAGCCCCGCGTCAGGCTCTGGGCTGATGGCTCGGAGCCTGGAGCCTGTTTCCGATTCTGTGTCTCCCTCTCTCTCTGCCCCTCCCCCGTTCATGCTCTGTCTCTCTCTGTCCCAAAAATAAATAAAAAACATTGAAAAAAAAAATTAAAAAAAAAAAAAAATAAAGTAAACCAGAAAAAGGGAAATGTTAAGAAAATCAGAAGTAACTATTCAAAAAAAAAATCCACATATAAGTAGACTAGTGCACTTCAAATTCATGTTGTTCCAAAATCAACTGTGTATAGCCTGGTATGATAGTTCCCAAAATTTCTTCTCAGTTTGTCATTTTGTGAGCTATAAATCACTCATGCTATGTCACATATTAGTGCCTAACTTGACTCACACTTATGTTGGTAAAAAAAAAAAAAATTATATTACTATAAATGGAAAGTAAATATCCTCTGCCATAAATTGAAGATGTTTCAATAAGGAATTTCATTTGACTGCTAGGAACAGGGAGGAGAAATAATAGGCTTAAATAAGATAGTTTATTGCTTTGTTACTTAAAAAGAAGAATGGGAAGAAGAAATCCAAGCCTCATCTGTCAGCTCCATGGCATTACAGGGAACCCAGTGTCCTCCTCTATTTCTGCTTTGCTTTTCTTACTGGGTGACTGCCATCACTGAGGCTTCTTTCTAGCTCAAAATGGCTGCTGAGTCACCAACCATCAGGCAAGCATCAGAAAAGAGGAAAGACAAAAGAATGTGCCTGTATGCCTTTTAACCAAGGAGCATTCCTCAAAGTCCCACCCAGCGGTTTCTGCTTGGTTCTCACTGGCTGAGCTTAGCCATTTGGCCTACCTAACTGCAAGGGATACAAAAATCAGGGTTCTGTTACTAAGAAAGTAGAAATGGATACTAGGGAGACCATGAGCCCTGTCTGCCTCAGAAGGTAACTGGAAAACTTAAATGTAATGAAAATAAACCAAGAGCATTAAAACCCACCTAGACGTATTGCTTGCTAAGGCTCCAGGCCTGAGGTCTTCTCTTTCCAGATATATTAGAGACATGCTTCCAGAGAGAGACTTCTCCTCGGTGTCCACAGAAGAACTGGAGACAGCGTTCTGTCTGTGTGGTTCAGTGCTTCTTAGTCTCTTGTATCCTGAAAGAAAAGTCTCAGTACACATTTAGGAAAAAATAGTATAGACCAGGATTCAAATCTTAGCTTCATGGTTTTTTGTGTAACCTTTGGCAAGGCATTTTTAACTTTTTCTTGCGGCGTGGCACAACACATAAAAGTTCCCCTAAGTGTACAGCTCAGTGAATTTTCAGAAACCAAACTACCCGTGTGACCAGCATCCGCATCAAGAAGCAGAGCGTAACTGGCTCTCTGGAAGCCCAGTCTGGGCCGGTCGCTGCCCTCCACCACAAGGGCAGCCACTGTCAGGACAGTCATTCTAACCTTGGCCAAGCCTCGTCTGGAAAAGCGGGACGTCACACTGACTGCGTGGACTTACTGCAGACCACTAAAAGAAAAGCCACTATAATGAAGATAAAGCACAAAGCTCATAGCGGACACCCAACAGATGGTAGAAATGATCATTCAGGAAATGAGAAGGAACGCCAGCTCCCAGCTAGGAAGGGAGAAGGCGAATCCCACCTCAGAAATGACCACAGCCTGTGAATTTGCCATTTGGGGGAAGTACAGTTGGGCTTAAGTGCACGTGCTCTGAATTCAGACAGATAGGGATTCTGAGTCTTACTCAACCAGCTTCCTGTGGGACCCTGGGTCTGGGTGAGGCCTGAGCATCAGTAAGTTTTAAAAGCTCTCTGGGTGATCCTAATGTGCAGCCAGGGCCGAGAACCATGGCTTTAAACGTCCATTTCTGCCTCTCTGAAATACAGATTAAATGAGTGTCTACAACACATGGGGTATTTTGTAGACTCAATGGAATTATGCATGATAAGATAAGCACTTAGCACAGACTTTGTCCCATGGGAAGCACTCAGTAGCTCTTCTGCATTATTCTGTTACAGCCTCCAGTTATACATGTGGTCTCAGAAGGGGGTCAGCAAATGTTTTCTGGAAAGGTCCAGATAGTAAATGTCTGCTTTGTGGGCCCTGTGGATTCTGGTGCATCTATTCAGCCCTCCTGTTACAGCATCAAAGTATCTGTAGATGATACTTGCCATCATGTCCCCACCAGGAAGCTTTACTTATGGGCGCTGAAATTTGAATTTCGTGTAATTTTCACAGGTCATGAAATATCATTCTTTGTTTGTTTGCTTGTTTGTGTTTTTTAGCCATTTAAAAATATAAAAACCATTCACAGCTTGGGCTGTCCAAAACAGGCGGTAGGCTGGATATGGCCCACAGGCACACTTCTCTTTTACTATTTATTTCTCCATGTGATAAAGGGTGGGGTAAGGTCCCTGAATTTTTATATGTTCATTTGTTTGTTTTAGGGCTCTCTCTAAATTATCTCAGTTTCTCTCTTTCTCTCTTTCTCCCTCCCTGTGTCCCTTTCTTTCCCCCTCTTTCCTCTCCCTTTACATTCATTTCTACCTCCCCTTTCCTTCTCCCTCTCTCCCCTCCCTCTCTCTCTCTAACTCTCTGTGGCACACTGCTGTGCTAGGCTAGGCTGTGCAAAGGTCTAATGCCGGAAAGGCCCAGGACCTGTGTTCCAAAACCCTGGCACAAGATCAGTGGTTTCTGCCAAATTCCAAGCTTGTGGTGAGACTTTTCAAGCCATCCCCTAGCAACTGCCTTCTGTTCTCTATCCCTTTGTGGCCCCCTCTCTCCCCACCCCTGCCATTCAAACTTCCCTAGACACTGACTTACAAAGAGGACTGGGAATCCCAGAGCTGCTGTACTGGAGTAAATCCATCCACAGCACCCCCCGCCCCCCCCCCCCCAGACTGGAGGCTTCTCTTGGTCCTGGAATGTTAACTAGGTTTGCTGTGCCTGCTCCACTCCAGAGTCATGTGTGGAGGTCCCCCAAAGACTGGCCCTCTGTGCTAATTTCCACTCCTTCTCTCTCAGCACCCAAGGGCCAGGGTACCATAGTTACTCCCTCCTTTTATTTTCTTAGGTTTCTTTAGTGCATATAATCACAAGACTGGATTTTTTTTTAAGATCCACAAGCAAAACAAAATTCTAAGAGTATTAGAAAATAAAAGAGAATATAATCACAATGCTAGGGTGAAAGTCCTTGTATTTGCCTCCTTGAGAACTTGTGTGTGTTTGTCTAGGGCAGAGGTTGAGAAATAGCATTGCTGGGCCTCAGGGCCTGTGTGCTTTATATTTTAATAGGCATTGCAGAATAGTTCTCAAATAAGATTGTACTAGCAAATGCTCCTACCAGCAGCGATTAAAAGGACCCTTAAGCTACACCCTCTCCAATACTCAATATAATCTAACTACAGTACTTAATCAAGAATACATACGTGTTTTATTTTAGAAGATACTGCTAAAGTGACTTCAGAGTGTAAATTGGCTTCTCTGATGTCTGTTCCCTGCGGAGATATGCCTATTTTCCATGCCTTCACCAGTACTTGATGTTATCTGATATCTATATATTTTGCCACTCTAAAGGGTGAAAAGATGTCTACTTTAATCATTTTTCTCTACAATTGAGTTTTTTTTTTTTTTTTTTCCTTTCCAGAAATGTTTAGATCAGGTTCCTGGTCAAAAAGAAAAGACTTCCGTAGTCATTAAGCACTTACAGTGGAGTTGGACAGCCTTGGATTGGAAACCTGGCTGTACCACTTCGTGGTCTGTGACATGAGACAAGGCCTGTCAACCGCCTGATCCTCAGCTTTTGAATCTGTAAAATGGAGACGATAATTGCTTTCAGTGTTGTTGTAAGGCCTTAGCATAGCACCTGGCGCTTAGTAAGACTTCATTAAATGCTGGTCAATGTGGCATCTGCCATATTCTTAGGGAGGTGCTCTTTGTGTGTTCCCATGTTCAGTGGCCCTTTTATGTGTAGATCAAGATGCTGTGAAGCAAGGGTGGGAGACCAAGGAGTCTCTGTTAGCACTGGTCCCCGTCTAAGAACAGGGGAGGTTTTGGTCAAGCGACTGGGGCTGGAGATCCAAGATCTTTTCTCCCCATCAGGAAAATCCCAAGGGAGATTTTATTTTTGTCCACAGTCTCACTGAGCCAGCTGACTGGATGTCCAATTCTCTGCTTTTGGCTGGAATTCCTTTGACTCAGTATGGCAACTCTGTCTCCTGCTGATCAGAAGCCTGGCAGTTATGTATGTCTTTGAGAAGTAAAAATGGGACTAAAGAAAAATTAGCAATTAACAAATGCAGTCCTTTTGCCACAAGAACTCCTCCCAACCCTGGAGTCTGAAGGGAAAGAATCATTGTGAAAGATATCACCAAAAATAAACTCTTTGCAACAAATGGTACCAGAACACCATTGGATATCCATATAGAATAAAACCTTTGAGCACCACATACAAAAATTAATCTGAAATGGATCATATAGTAAAACTATAAAACTACTAAAAGAAAATATAAAAGAAACTCTTTGTAACCTTGAGACAGGCAGCGATTTCTTAGGCAGGACAGAAGAAACACAAATCATAAAAGAAAAAAAAACTTGCCAGGTTGGACTTTATCACTACCAAAGTTCTTTGGAAGATACTATTTAGAAAATGAAAAGGCATGCCACAGACGTGGAGCAAATATGTACGAAGAGTTCATATCCAGGAGATGTAATGAACTCTGACATCTCAGTAATAAAATGACAACCAAGTTTTAAAGCAGGCCACATACTCTGACAGATACTTCACGAAGGAAAATATACGAATGGTCAGTAAATGCAGTAAAGTGCAAATTAAAACCACAGTGAGATATGAACACACCCCCAGCAGAATGACTGAACTTCGAGACTGACAATAGCAAATAGAGATGAGGAACTGAAATTCTCATAATATTGTCGGTGGGAAAACCAGTTTGTCAGTTTCTTAAAGGGGTAAACCTATACTTACTGTATGACCCAGCTCTACTCCTCAGTATACACCTGTTACGGTATGAATTGTGTCCCCACCCACCCATCCAAATTCATATGCTGAAGCTCTGACCCTTGCTCATACCTCAGAATGTGACTGTAATGTAAAGATGGGGCCTTAAAAGAGATGAAGAAGTTAATGTGAGGCCATCAAAATGTGGGTAGGTCCTAATCTGGTATGGCTGCTGTCCTTGTAAGAGGAGGAAATTTGGGCACAGAGAGACATCAGGGATGTGCACACAGAGGGAATACCACTTGAGGACATCAAGAAGGTGGTCATCTGCAAGCCAGAGAGAGAGGCATCAGAGGAAACCAAAGCTGTCCACATCTTGATCTTGGACTTTTAGCCTTCAGAACTGTGAGAAATAATTTCTGTTCGTTAAGCCACCCAGTCTGTGGTATTGTGCTGTGGCAACCCCAGCAAACTAATACAATAGCCAAGAGAATTGAAAACCTGTATCTACATAGAATTGTAGGTGAATGTCTTTAAGAAGCTTTATTCATAATTGCTAAGAAATGGAAGTCATTCAAGCGTTCATCACCTGATGAATGGCTGTCTGAATTGTGATCTGTCCATCCTATTGGGAATGCTACTCTTCAATAAAAAGAAGTGAACAGGCACCAACATAGTTCAGGGACAAAAGAGCATACACTATCTGATTCCATGTATGTGAAATGTTAGAAAACTCAGATTCAGTCTGTAGTGACAGAAAGCTGATCAGTGGTGGGCTTGGGATGGGGACAGATTAAATAGGAAAGGGTACAAGAAACCTTTCGGGGTAATGGAATGTTCTGTATCTCAAGTGTGGTATGACTACACAGGGGAATACATGGGTCAAAACTCATGAAACTGTACAGTGATAAGAATGCGTTTTCTTGTATGTCAATTAGACCTCACTAATTTTTTTGGTTTGTTTAAATGTGTCCTCGGTTGTGAAAAGGCTTGGAAGCCCTGCCCTGGGTGCATTTAAAGACAGGTGAGCAGCTCAGAGTGGTCTCTGGGCAGGTAACCAAAGCTCTTTGTCATCACAGGAGGTACGAGGAGACCAGCGAGAACGAAGCAGCAGAGGAGGAAGAGGAGGAGGGAGAGGAGGATGTTTTCGCTGAGAAAGCCTTGCCACATAGGGATGAGTGCCCAGCATTAAAGGTAGGCAGAGCCAGGGAGGCAGGAAGGGCTGTCTTGGAGAAATAGCTCTCAGCGCTTGAGTCTAGGCATTCTGAAAATGCTCCTCCATCATCAGGGGACAGGCACTCAGGACAGGGTGACCTGCAGAAGGTTGCAGAGGAGTGTCCTGCCTGTATTTGGGGTCATCTCTGACAGTGAACCACAGGAGGCTGGCTCTCCCCTCATCTCTCCTGCCCTCCACAGCTCCCCTGTTTCTCTGGACTGACCTGAAGCTTGGCAGCCAGATGAATCTGGGTTCAGATGCTGGGTCTGCTACCCTCTTGCTGTGTAGTCTTAGGCAGGTGCCTTCATCCCTCTCCAGCCTTCATTTGCTCATCTCTAAAATGGAGACCATAATACTGACCTTGCAGACCAGCTCTGAGGTTTCAGAAGAATGTATTTCTTCATTTGGATCTGCCCAAAGTACACTAGGAAAAAGGAGTCCAGTCAGTTTCCCCTCACCACCTCCTTCCCTGCTGCACTTCGGGTTACACACTATAACCAGCTTCACTCTTTTCCACCGGCAGGAAATAGAGCACCCCATGGTGTGCAGGCAGGGGTGGAGCTGCAAGTTGTGCACTGCACAAAGGTACCTGGCCAAGAGGGGCTGGAGAAGAACTTAGGGCTGCCTTCCAATGGCTCCCCACCAAGAGGCCATAATTTCTCCAGCCAAAGCAGGCACCTTTTTCAAAATTCTAGAAAGCACTGTTTTGGCTAACAGGACCCTGCATTTAGATGTTGTCGTTTGTCTTTTGCCAGTGACTATGAAAGGATGGTAGAAAACCTGAACGCTGAGTTTAAAATTGGAGATTTGCAGGTTGCCTCCAAAATTCCAGGAAAGCACTTGGCTGCAGCAGGGGAGGCCTTGGATGTGGCTTTGTCAAAATGTGGTTGGCATATAAGTCCTGAGGGTATGAAGTTGAGGACATCCATCCATATACTGCTCACGTGAGCTTGTTTGGGGACTGAATGTGCTCCAGCCCATAGGAGTCATGGAGGAATAGGGGCCAGCACTTGGGGCCTTGGACACTGTCCTCGCTGGCAGGGCCAGGGCCTAGGAAGCCCCCAACTATGTCTGTGGGCCAAAGTCCACATGACAGGAATGGGGAGTGGCTGGGGAGTCAGCCCCACGAGTCTTGGGCTGGGTGGCCTATACACTGTGGATACAAGTGGCCTCAAAGCTCTGACTTCTTCTTCAGGTGGACAAAGAGACCAACACAGAGACCCCGGCCCCATCTCCCACAGTGGTGCGGCCCAAGGACCGACGGGTGGGCACACCATCCCCGGGGCCGTTTCTTCGAGGGAGCACCATTATCCGCTCTAAGACCTTCTCCCCAGGACCCCAAAGCCAGTATGTGTGCCGGGTAAGCAAATGTGTGGTACTGCCCTCCTCCCAGAGTACCTGCTTCCCATAGAGTGGTGAGTGTTTTCAGCCTCACAGAGTTCTAGGTGCAAGTTCTGGTTACCCTCACTTTGTCAGGTATCCTCAGGCAAGTTAATGCCTCACCTCATGTGGAATTAATAGACTGACTTGAAAGGATTGTTTTAGGGACTGCATTAGAGAAAGTGTAGGAAAAGCTTGGTAACCAGTACATGGCCAATTTTTAATAATTCCCACCAACTTTTCCCTCCTTGTTTACATCCTGCCCTTCCCTTCTACACGACCGCTTGCTGAGGTCAGACTGACCCCTCACCATCCCTGAGCTGTCATTTCTTCCCCACTCCCATGGCGATCCAGTGTGCAGCCCGAGGTTGCAAAAAGGCAACATGCCCGTACCATTTAGTCACAAGTTTGGTTTTAATTGAACCTGTTGCCAACACTGAAAACTCAGGGAAGGCAATTAAAAATTAAATAAAAATGAAGACATTTAACATAAAATTCTAGTTTCTCTTGAAAAAAAACTGTCTGGCACCAAGGGCCACACATTGTCTCATGGCAACAGCTGGCTGGAGCTAAGCAGTGGGGCAGCTTCCCTTAGATGATTGGAGAAGAGCAGCTTTCAAGTTCCCTCTGGCCACCTGGCCCTCTTTACCTATTTTGGTTGCTAGCCTTCTCCTATAGGCTGCCCTGGAGTTCAGAAATCCTGCAGGAGGCTCTTTCCCTCATGTCTTTACCTGTCTATCTCATTAGTCTGCCCCTTGTAGGCCAGCCTCCGTCTTTCATCCTGTAAGTGAAGGGTTTGAGTGCTTACCACGTCTCAGGGGTTCCCAACCTTCCTCAGGGATGGCACAGATAAGACACATGCACACCTTACCTGAGTCCTGGGCTCAGTGGTATGTCAACATCCTTCTTTCCCCTCTGCACAGAGAACCAGCAAACAACTAGAAGCATAAGCAGAACCTTCCTTGTCTAGTGTTCCAGTAAGTCATCACAGAAGGAAAGGCCCATGGAACCCGCCTGCATCAACCTGTCAATTAACCATCTATGTTATTTGGGAAGGGGAGGGGATATTGAGGGGCATTTTCTTCTTCCTTTTCTTTTTTTTTAAGCTTATTTATTTATTTTGGGAGAGACAGAGTGTGAATGGGGGAGGGGCAGAGAAAGAAGGAGAATCCCAAGCAGGGTCTGCACTGTCAGCACAAAGCCTGATGTGGGGTTCGAACTCACGAAACTGTGAGATCGTGACCTGAGCTGAGATCAAGAGCCTGACACTTAACCGATTGAGCCATCCAGGTGCCCCGAGGGATATCTTTGATGTCTGATATTCAGTATCCAAAGCCAGAATTATATTGGAGAAGCTAATTTTTTCATAATATGGCAGTGTAACCAACTTACTAGCTACTTGCCAGTTATTCCCCACGTCCCTCCTAGAAATAACAGAAACCCCTCCCTTCTGTGTCAAGCCTCTAGCTAATCGTTTGAGCTTGTCAGCATCTGCCCATTGGCTGCCTATCTTGAGAAAGGTACAGAGTTTCCTGAAGTCACTGAATGTAAGTTTGATGTTAGGGAATTCCTGAGTCACAGCTGAAGAAGAGAAAAATCCCAACTCATGCTGCAAGTGTGAATAATTTGAAAGATTTAGAAAAGCCCTTAGGGTACTGGAGAACACCCTCTGGTTTTGGCAAAATTGCTGTTTTTGTGACTGTGCCCTGGAATTCAAACACAAAGTGAAGAATGTCACTTGACAGAAAAATCACACCAGAAGAAATGATTGATTCATTCTTTTTCATCAGAATTCGAACGCAGTTGTAATTTTGTCAAATGGAAGATAGAAGGTAATAACTCTTGTAAAGTGTTTCTCTTTTCCAACTAAAGTCTCAAACTTTTTTCCCCAGTACTTACTAGTAAGATTCTGGTCCCCTGTTTGGATGGACTCCCTTTCAGCGGCCCTTTCTCAGGACTGGCATCTTCACATAACAAGGAGTTCTGATCCTATTTATTAAGCATCTATAACACACCTAGCACGACGGTGGGCCCTTCCCATATTTCATTATCTGGACCAGTTTCCAACCCGGCAAGGCTGCAAATTAAGAAATTCCTAGGCAGCATGCATCACATGCAACAGATGGGAAGGGCCTTTCATATGGCAACACCACAGTGGCATAAAGCAGAGAAGCAATTACCATTAATTTTTGTGGAAAACGTTTTTAACCCTTCCAGACCTAAAAAATAACCTCTCTTAGGCTTTTCTGATGCCTTACGATGCATCCTGCTAAAAGATGCGCAGAATTAACGGAGATGCTCACAGACACAGTTCAAGGCTGTGGCAGCCTGATGCTGAGATGCTCGGTGTGGTCCTGGGGAAGGAGCTCAGAGGTGCCCCTGTCACATTCAGGGCTGCCTCCATGAGGGCTCACTGCAAAAGAAACACTAGGTGTTGTTTTATCTTTTTGCCTTTTTCACGAAAGTAAAAATCCTCTTTCACATGTCTTTCAACTAGTGAAAACAGGTACCAATGTAGGTCTTTTGTAAAAGCAAAGTGGCATAACATGCACTTTCAAAAAGCATGGATGCCAGTATTTTTCCTTTTTGTTTTCTGACTGTCCCACTTCAGCCGCAGGTTGTCTCTTTCTTGTAAAATTTTACTGAAGGCTGCAAAAAGAGGCCAGTGGTACAACATCCTGAATTTTTCCCTATCACTTCCCTGAAAACCCTGATGGCATGAGGTCTGGTGACAACTTAACCATCTGTTTGAACCCACAAAATGAATATCACCACACTCCCCACAGGAAATACCGGGGTCTGTGCCCCAGCCTGCCCCCAGTATGCAGCCAGCTCCATGTTTTCCAGTCTGGGACTCTGGCACTCCACTTCCTACCATCAAATCCTGTGCCAATCAGGGTTCTTAATGGCAAACAGTGGAAACACACTGTGAGCAGTATATGCAGGAAAGAATTTCCTGGAAAAGAAACTGAGGCGCTCACATATTCATTGGAAGGTTGTAGAACCAGCCTCAGAAATCAGGCAGGAAGAGGGGCAGGCCAGACCACAGCTAAAATCATCCCACAAAACCAGTCTAGTGAGGATAATACCAGTGCTGCTGCCAGACGTGGCCCAGCTGGTCCCACTCCTGCCACAGGGTTCAATATCGATCCCTCCCCCTGAGTCCTGACCCTATAGGAGGCCAGGGAAGCTGTGGTTGCTGCTGCGGGCACCACTGCTCACCAGGAATGGCTTCTCCCTGAGATACTCCCAGAAAGGGCACGCTCATTGAACAAAAGCAAGTGGTCTGGTGAAATCTGAGAGGCACCGTAACAGCATTGGGTCCAGCTAGCCAGATTATGATTCAAAGCCTGGGCAGTTGCATGCAGTGGACAGAGCCTAGTCCCACGCCTGCTTCTAGCTGCAAGTGAGAACGGGAAAGCAAGACTCTGGCGCTTCCAGCTTCCTTAGTGGAAGGTGGGCTTTGTCTCCCACTGTGAGTCAGAAGGTGGGGACTTCCCCACCCATGGAATGGAGTTGCAAATGCTAATAAGCACCATTTCCTTACAAAACAAACATTTCCTGTGTCATCTAATCTCAGCAACAACTCTGCAGGGCAAATCATGTTTACCCCATTTCACAGATGCAGAAACTGAGACTCAGAAAGTCAGAGTACTGTCCTCTGGGTCACACAGCTTATTAGGTACAAGTCCAGGGGTCTGACCCTAGAGCCCACAGCCCTTCTGTTACTCAGAGCTACCTCCCAAAGGACTTCCCTTGCCTTCTCCCAGGGTACATAGGAATAGTTTACTTTGCTGGCCTGATGCCACACTTCTGCACACCAAGTGTCCTCTCCTGGGTATCTCCCTTCTTTGGTCATCAGCACAGCCTGTGTCATTTGGTTAGTTGCCCTGGATTGGTCCCCCGCTGAACTTGAAGTCCATGAGCATAGGGACAATGTGTTCCACTCCCTGCAGTTCTCCACCACCCCTGTGTATTTGACACTTGCACAATAACCAGCAGTGTTGTCACATGTGTTGGTTGGCTCATCCTGACCTGATGAAAACAGGCCTTCCAAAATTCTCATTCCTGAACTAGCTTCCCAGAACTGTCAATTATTTCACCTCTTTGTTCCTAGTGTCCCTAACCATTACATGGAAATAATAAAGCAACAGTATTCTCTGCCATGTCTGAGAGTAAATGCAACCAAACATCTTCACATAAGGAAAAATTAAGTCTAAGAACCTAATGTAGTTTTCATCACTCTTTTCTAACATCATCTTTAGTCCCAGAACAACTATGACATAAGGATCAGTTGTCCTGATCAGTGTTTCTAGTTGGTATCACACACATTCCATGAATGCCACCATTAGCCTGGAGCAGTGTGGGCCAAAGCCCCCTCCTGGTATGAAATCCAGCTAGTCCGTTTGTACAAATCCACCCCAGTCAAGATGGCCCACCCCTCTTTCTCTAGATCCTTTTTATCTCTGAGCCCTCCGTGCATCCTGGGGGCCAGGAGGGGACCCAGCCTTAGAGTCAGATTGACTGGAACTTGAACTCTTGTTCTGATGCTCCCCAGCCATGTGGTTTGTAAAAGTGTCTTAATCTTCCTGGGCCTCAATTCCCTCCATTGGGATTGTTTGAGGATTAAATATAACTGTCCATAAAGCACATGGCATGTATTGTTACTGTTACTCTGTTTTTGATTCTGTAAAGACTGCCTCCTGCAGTAGCTTTTGTCAGTTACATCCCTGGGGTTGCCCGTGTCCGTGTGCTTCTGCACTGCAGGACTATTAATATCATTATCACTAGTACTTATCTGTAACCACAAAAGCAACGACACAAACACTCGGGAGAGGCCTGAGAAGTGAGCAGACAGCTGCCTGCCAGAACAAACAGGCTCTGTGGCATCTGCCTGCGGCCATCCCACCACCTCGGAAATGTGACTTGAGAAAGAAGCCTGTGCCCTGCACATCCTGGGCTGGGCTGCCCTTCCAGCCTCCCTCTCCAGTCCTCCACTGTCTGGGGCACTCTCAGTAGAAAAGTGTCCTTCCTGGGGCGCCTGGGTGGCGCAGTCGGTTAAGCGTCCGACTTCAGCCAGGTCACGATCTCGCGGTCCGTGAGTTCGAGCCCCGCGTCGGGCTCTGGGCTGATGGCTCAGAGCCTGGAGCCTGTTTCCGATTCTGTGTCTCCCTCTCTCTCTGCTCCTCCCCCGTTCATGCTCTGTCTCTCTCTGTCCCAAAAATAAATTAAAAAAAAACGTTGAAAAAAAAAAAAAAAAAAAAAGAAAAGCGTCCTTCCTGATCTCTGGCCGTGGAGGGGGAGTGTTAGCCCTCTGGGGAGAGTCCAGATAACTGAGTGATTGAAGGGAATCTGAGGAGGGCAGGAGCTCACAGAGCCAGTCTGCCCGGTCTTATCTCATATTTCATATTTCTCATGTATCTTGACAGCCGCTCCATTTGAGCCATCAAGGTGGGCTCTACAGGTGACAGGGAACAGTGGATGCGAACAGGCCTTGGTGTCGTAGGTCCGGGGGGCATGAGATGTTGGCGTCACACTGTCTGGTGTCAGTCCCACTGTGCTGCCAACCACACGGGAACCCCAACACCCTTCTGGCCCCAGCGTGCCTTCCAGATGTACTCTGGCCCCAATTAACTTCCCAGGACTTTTTTCCTGCAGCTGAACCGAAGTGACAGTGACAGCTCCACGCTGTCCAAGAAGCCACCTTTTGTTCGAAACTCCCTGGAGCGGCGCAGTGTCCGGATGAAGAGGGTAAGACAGTCACCTCAAAGCCGTTTGTGCACCTGCTCCGCCATCATTCCCACCCCTCACGAGCACAACCCCCATGTCTGACCATTTCTTCTCAGCCACCGGTTTGAACAATGTTGCTTTTGCAAGCCTAATGGTGTTTACCAACTGTAAAACCTGTGTAGGCACTGGGGAAGGTTCCAAACTGTAAATGTAACATTATTATGATGACAGATAGGTTAGATTCAGAGTATGGTACTTGGCCTTATCTTCCAGGGTAGAAATCAAAGTCACTAAAGAACTAACCAACTCAAAATCTCACAGTCACTGATGGAAGCCTGCCCCTTGCTGCACTCTGCTCAGCGTGACATCCAGCTGACTGAGCAAAAGTTCTGACAGCCCTCCCTGCTGGCAGAGAAGCCAGACACCTCCAAGCAGCAACCCGGAGCGGGGAGGTGCAAATGGGTTTCTCTCGGTCCGGCTGGAAGAGCACTAGGGAGAGGCCACGAGCTGCCTTTGCAGAGAAGGTCCCACCTTGCCTGATGGAGGCTTAGCTCAGGGATGGGGACCGAGTGGTGTTAGGCAAAGGACTGGCTCCTGGTATGGACTTTGTTACCAGTCAGAGCTGTAGGGGATGCAGACAGCCCTTCCCACTCTGGGCTTTCAGCACAGACTCTACAGCAGCTCTGGTGAGTTTGCAGAACCAGAAGAAGCAGGAGTTAGAATGTCAGAAAGACAAGCAGAGGGTGCAAAGCGAAAAGAACATGCAGGGAGAGAGAGTACCAGCAGCACCAAGCACAGGAAGTTCCTGTGGACCTGCTGCAGACAGAGGAGTCAGGAATAGGACCTTTGTCTATCATCACCGCCCCCCAAGGCTCCAGAAAGAACTAGAGAGCACAGGAGAAAGAAGGCCACAGGGAAGGGCAAAAGTGTTGGCGGCAGGGCCCTGTGGACATGGCTTCAGGTGACAGGGATGGCCCACCGCCCACCTGGGGCCCCCCTCCTCCAGCCCTGTCTGGTGCTGCAGGGTCTCTGGAGCACCAAGAGTCCTCTAAGGAGGTTCCTGACAGTGCACATTTCCCAGGCCACACTCCCAGACAGTCTCATTCGGTAACTGGGGTGGGGTCCTGGAAACTGCATTTTGATAAGGCAGGTGTTCCATGATCCACACCTGGAGAAAGGCCTCCATGGAAGCTCCTACCTGCTCCCCCTGTGGTTCCTACAACTCTGTATCAAGACAGGCCTGCACAATTTTCCCCTCTTCACCTCTTTTTCCCTTAGCCAGTGGGAAGACTTCCTGACAGAACCTTTGCTGGATCTGAGCCCACATTTCCTTCAGATCCTAACTCTGTTCTGAGAGGCAGGAGAGTCCTGAGGCTGGGCCAGGGCCCTTGGGTCCTGCAATCCTTCTTCCCCTTGCTGCCTGAGCTCTGTCTGTCTCTGCTTCAGCCTGTCCAGGCAGGTTTCCAAGGCTGGACATCAGTCAGAACAAAGCAAAAGAGCCTCATGAGTTACTCTGAGAACTTGAATCACACAGATCACTCAACTGAATTTCCTGACCCTGCTCCTTTATAAGCACACACTAGATGATGGTCTCCCTCAAAGGGTATTGTAGAACTTGAACTTGTGCACTGAGCTGTTTCACGGTCCCAAAAGTATGCTTGCCAGCCTTAACTGAGGATGGCTCAGCTCTGGCAGTAATGTCTTATGTGCCATCTCTCAGATCAATCTGTTAGTCATTATGTTTGCTTTCTGTTGCATAACACATCGCAGCAAACTTAGCAGCTTAAAACGATACAAATTCAGGATCTCATAGTTTCCACAGGTTAGGAATTCAGGCACAGATAGCCGGATTCTCTGCTCAGCATCTCATCAGGCTAAAATCTAGGTGTTGGCTGACTACATCCTCATCTGGAGTTTGAGTAGGGAAAGATTCACTTCCAGGCTCCCCCGGGACATTGGCAGAATCCCTTGTCTTTTCTTGCTAGATGCAGGAAATGGATGAAAAAGTCGTCCTCCCGTCCTTGCCATGTGGCCCTTTTCACAACACACATTGCTTCTTCAAGGCCGGCAGGAGATCTCTTTCCAGAAAGGGCCCAGTTCGCCTCAGTGGATGAGGTCAGGCCCACCAGGAAAGTCACCCCTTAATCATGGGAGTGCTATCCCATGGTATTCACAGGTGCCCCCAGCCCTGAACTGAAGAGGGGGCATTATACAGGGAGGGCGTGCCTGGGGTAGGGGGTGGTGTTGGTGGTGGGAACCTTGGGGCTGGCTTAGAATTCTGCCTCCCTCAGTCAGCCATTTTTAAATCATTATTGTTTTGTGATAAGAGAAGGAGAAGAAACGGTTGTATTACTGGGGATCTCGTCCATACAGATAACTGTATCTGTATGGGTATAAGAAGAAGTCAGCTCAAATTTAGCTGGAGAGTGCAAAGGAGAATTCACTGGCTCATTAGTGGAAAACCCCAGGATGCTGGACCTGCAGGCATGAATTGATCCTTTGTTGAGACAGTGTCCTCAAGCCCCAGTCCCCCTCTCATGGCACTGCTCCCCCCAGATAGCTTAATTCTTTTTTTTAATGTTTATTTATGATTTTTGAGAGACAGTGCAAGGGGAGGAAAGGCGGAGAGAAAGGGGGACAGAGTATCCGAAGCAGGCGCTGTGCTGACTGCAGCGAGTTTGACGTGGAGCCCGAACTCACAAACCACGAGATCATGACCTGAGCTGAAGTCAGACACTCAAACAACTGAGCCACCTAGGCACCCCTAGCTTAATTCTTAAAAAGGGTCACACCGTATGGTAGGAAAGATGGCCACGATCAGTTCCAGGTTGATATCTTGTTGGCTTAACAAACTGTGTAAAGGATGCTCTTTTTTTCCATGGCTTTTTTTTTTTTTTTTTTTAAGCAAAAGTGCTGGTACTGGAGGTTATTGGCTAGGCTTAGATAACATACTCACCCCTGAAACAGTCACTGAGGTTCTCACTGCCAAGTTTCGGGTCACATTCCTGTCTCTGGAGTCCCGTATAAACCACCATGTAGGTTGAATGTGAAGTAGGAGTGGATCCCCAAGGGAAGATGAGGGCACTGTTACTGCAAGGGGAAGCAAGTGCTGGACAAGCAGAACCAACACTCATCCGTTACGGGAACATAAAGTTGAGAAGACCTAATGTCTACCCTCAAGGGAGCTCAGACCTGCACTGAGGAAGAAACAACTTCAGAGCAGGATAATGACAAGAATCCAGGAGCCAAGTGTGAATCGGGGACCTGAGAGCAGGGCAGTCGGGCAGTGTGGAGGGTGAGCAGGTGGTTCTGGAGCCACCTGCCTGGGGAAGAATCTCAGCTCTACCTCCCAGCTCCATGCCTGGGACATACAGGTGCTCAACAGATAAGCTGTGGGAGTGGGAGAAATCGACAGGCTCTGGGGGAGGGCGAGCCCCATTTTTGAAGGAGTGGAAGCCTGTGGTTGATCACAAAAGGGTATTTGAGGGTCAGGGGAGCAGTTTGTAGGGGCTCACTGAACCCAGCCCTCTAATAACCAGTCAGAGCTATGCCTACCCCTGCAGCCTTCATCCGTCAAATCCTTGCGAGCTGAGCGCCTGATCCGCACATCACTGGACCTTGAGCTAGACCTGCAGGCGACCAGGACCTGGCACAGCCAGCTGACTCAGGAGATCTCAGTGCTGAAGGAGCTCAAGGAGCAGCTTGAACAAGCCAAGAGCCATGGGGAGAAGGAGTTGCCACAGTGGTTGCGTGAGGACGAGCGCTTCCGTCTGCTGCTGAGGATGCTGGAAAAGCGGGTAAGGGCTGTGCAAGAGGCAAGGGAGATGGCTCCCTCTGCCCTGGGGACCATCTGCTGCTGCAGGGGAGGGAGACCAGAGCTTTGAATAGCTCCTACAATCCTGTGACCCACTGAGAGTTTTCCCAGGGCCCCCCATGTCCATCAGCAAAGGGACCAAGGAATCCCTTTGCCCAGTAAACTTTATTAACTCTTGACCTGGGTACCAGACCCTTTTGCTGTATTTCCCTGTTTATGTGTGCAAGGCTTTATTATTCACATGTATATTCATCAAACATCGGGTATCTGATCTGCGCTGGGACACACACTTTAATAGAGTAAATACAAAATGCTGACCTGCCCCAGTGTCTGCCCAGTGTGGTCCCACAGAGTGGGTATCTCCAAAGATACAAGTTTGCATGTGGAAGAAGTCCCTCATAGCATGAGAACTCCCCGTGGCCACTGCTCTGGGTCACCACCTAGAGGGGAGGAGGGCAGGGGAAATGCCAGTAGAGAAAGGGCACAGGCATCTAGATGCTGTCTCTCAGCAACACAGGAGGACTTTCCAGTTCAGAGAGCTCCAAAGCAGCAGTGGCTTAGGGTCTTTTATAACCCTGGGCTTTATCTTATCAATGGCTAGCAGAGGGTACAGCTTCATGGGGTATGTAGAGCTGGCAGTTTCTAAATGGCTAAAAAAAAATCTGAGCTACATTTAAAGCAGTTGGTGGGGGTGGCTCAGTCAGTTAAGCATCTGTTGATTTCAGCTCAGGGTTGTGGGCTCGAGCCTTGTGTTGAGCTCTGTGCTGGGCGTGAAGCCTGCTTGGAATTCTCTCTCCCTCTTCCCCTGCCCTTCCCTGGCACATGTGTGCCCTCTCTCTCTCTCTCTCACTCTCTTTCTCTCTCTCTCTCTCTCTTTCTCTCTCTCTCTCTCTCTTTCTCTCTCTCTCTCTCTCTTTCTCTCTCTCTCTGTCTCTGTCTCTGTCTCTTTCTCTCTTTCAAATAAATAAACAAATAAATAATTGGATGCGTAAAACTTGACTTTGACACCAGTGGGCTCGTAAGCTGACAGGTCCCAGCCTGTCATGAAGAAGTAACAACATATGGGCAATACACAGAGTCCATTTTCAACTCATTTATATACTATCTGCCACTCCTGGACTGTCACCCATGGCAGGCATGACCTTTGCTAGTTTTCTCTGCTCACAGCCAAACCGTGCAAAAAGCACCTTACAGAGGATACTTGCCTGGATTGTTGGGAGAGCCATTAGCTGAAGCCCCAGCTCTTAGTACAGGTGATAATGCCTTAGAGTAGGAAAGTGGTGGTGAGCTTCTAAAGTCTGGACTGGCCTGAGGACTTCAAATTGACTCTGGTAATTCAGAAGTTCCAGAAACATTGGGGCACCTGGGTGGCTCAGTCAGTTAAGCATCCAACTTCGGCTCAAGTCATAATCTCATGGTCCGTGTGTTCAAGCCCCACATCTGGCTCTGTGCTGACAGCTTGAAGCCTGGAGCCTGCTTCAGATTCTCTCTCTCTCTCTCTCTCTCTCTCTCTCTCTCTCTCTCTCTCTCTCTCTCTCTCTCTCAAAAGTAAACATTAAAAAAATTTTTTTTAAGTTCCAGAAATGTTTATTTCTAATTTACCACTTATACCCTGTATACTTATAATAGGGTTATAATAAGAGCGTTACAGGAAAATATAAAGTTAGAGAACATTTTAAAGGAGAGAAGGAAATAAACATATCCCTAACTTAATTGTAGTGGTCTATTACATTTATCTTTGAGGTTCCTGGTTGGCAAGGCAAAAAAAAAAAAAAAAAAAAAAAAAAAAAAGAAGAAGAAGAAGAAGAAAACAAGTACATATGTGCCCTGTGTGCCCTGCCTTAAGAAAATACCAGTTAAGAAAACTTGGCCTTTCAATAGCAAAAGAATAGTACATCCATGACTGACTGATAATGACCTTCTACTAAAGAAACATTTAGATGATGGCTTCATTGACCAAAATTCCATCATCAAGCAGTGTTTTCAAGTATGTGGTACATGGATACTTCAGGGCTCTTTGTGGTTTGTTCTCAAAAGTGCTTCTGTAGGTTTGCCTTAGGAAGAAGGGGTGCAATGTTCCCAAAGCCCTTGGGCACAGCTGCATGATTGGAATTGTGTTTCCACCACTTCTTAGGTGTTTGACATTAAAGAAATGTCTTAACATGCCCGAACCTCAGTTTCCTCATCTGTAACGTAGAAGTAAGTATCATAGTTACCTTTCTAGGTGACCCTGAGGATTAGAAAGGTAGCACACATTTCACTAGGCAGCACACATCTCCAGACCACACGGGTATTCAGCTCCCTGGCCCCCAAAACCTGTCCACCCTGGCAGATGGTGGGATCACTTCTCACCTTTGTGAGCAGAGGTTCCTGGTGGAACAGAAACAGTGAGTGTGTCTGTTCTGCGATCCTCAGACCTCTTGACTATAGTAGACCCCTCATTTGTGCTAGAAAGTGTTCTCTGGCTGACCCCTTTCTAGAGGCCCTAAGGACCCTGTGCCACCTCACAGCCCTGCTTGCTTTGCCCTACAGATGGACCGAGCGGAGCACAAGGGTGAGCTTCAGACAGACAAGATGATGCGGGCAGCTGCCAAGGATGTGCACAGGCTTCGGGGCCAGAGCTGTAAGGAGCCCCCGGAAGTGCAGTCTTTCAGGTATGCAGGTGGGCCCCACCCTTTCACACCCAGCCTACCTGGCCTCCGTCTCACTGGCCGCCGTCCGGAGCCCCCTCCGCTGGCAGAGCACCGGCTCTCCCTGTGACAGATGCACATGCTCTGCCGAGCCATCCCTGGCACTCTGTGGGCTCCACAGTGCTTTCCCTCAGCTGTCTTTATCAGTCCCCACATAACTCGAGCTAATTTGTTAGCTCCTCTTGCTTAATGAATGAGCCACCTGCTCTGGCCTTTCCTCTTAGCATTTCCATCACCAGTCATTATGGAGGATTGGCTGAAATGATACATAAGCCTGGGGTGACGGATGCTCGCCTGGCCTCCCTGGTTCTGCCTGCTGCCTGCCAGGGTCTCAGGGAGGCATCTTCTTGCCTGGATCCAGCCAGATCACGGGAGGGCCCCAAATGCCACTTGGCCGGGACCTCCCATTCACAGAGGGCCTTGTGTTTAGACTCATGATATCTCTCAGGTAAGGCACTCATGGTTGTGTATGCGCTGCTAAAAAAAAAAAAAAAAAAAAAAAAAAAAAAAAAAGCCTTTCTGGAGTAGAAACATTTTAAATATACTGTCATTTGCGTAATTGTATTTGGACATCTCTTACTTTGTAAGCAACTGGGAATCTAAGACAAACAACACTACAAATGACCCGGGGGCCCTTTTAAAATCAGAAAGGCCCATGACTTGAATTGAAGGTGGCTGGTCCTGCCAATGTCCCTCAATGAGAGGTTCCCAACCAGGGATGACGTGGGCACCACAGGGACCTTTGGTAACATCTGGGGACATTTTGGTTGTCACAACTGGAAGGGGGCGGGGGAAGCTGATGCTGACACACGGTGCTAGGGATGCTGTTAAACATCCTGCAGCACACAAGGCAGCCCTGCAACAAAGAATGATCCTGACCATAATATGTCTAAAGGGCTGGCCTCTTTTGCAGGGAGAAGATGGCATTTTTTACCCAGCCTCGGATGAATATCCCGACCCTCTCTGCAGATGATGTCTAATCGCCAGAAAAGTATTTCCTTTGTTCCACTGACCACGCTGTGAACATAGACTGTGGCTAAAGTTATTTATGTGGTGTTATATGAAGGTACTGGGTCACAAGCCCTCTAGCGCTCTTGTCGGTGTGAAGACGAACAGATTTTTTTTTTTTTTTTTTTTTTTAGTTTGGGTTCTATTAAAAAAAAAAAGCAACAACAACAAAAAACCAGCATTAAAATGACAAGATTGTATAGTTTGTATATTTAGGAATGTATTTTTGAGAAAGAAAATTTAAATGAACTACAGCAGTGTTAAGTTGCTGCTCTTCTTAAAATAAAATTGTTTAGAATTTTTTTTCCTTTTTTTGTACAGCTCTACCTTCTAGAGGTTTCACTGCAATAAGAAGTAATGTTTTAGGGACGGTAATCCTAAAAGGACGTCCTGTAGGTGTCACAGCACAGCTGACCTTTCCTACTTAACATATTTTGTACAATATTAAAAAAAAAAAAAGCCAAGAACCATTGGGGGAATTCTGAGGTGCATTTGCAAGTCTTTATGAGCTGTGATGTGTTTTGATGTGGCCGCCTGACATGGAGCAGGCAGCGAGGAGCTGGCTGGCCACACGCCTGCCCCCGCCAGTCTCAGACGCCCAGTGAAACCACTGAAGTGAGTGAGGGAGGGCTATGGAAAGCTCCTTTCAGTTTTATCTCCATCAATAAAGTGGCCTTTCTGAACGAATTTTCTCTCTCTCTCTTTTCTCCCCCTCCCCTCACTGCATCTGTGTTTCCCTAATTTTTGACCTGCCCCTTCCTAACCATTTCCTCCCTGCCCATCCCCCTGTGCAGGAGACGGTTTTTCTTGGTTTTTCTTTTGCCAGAACCACCACTCATTCTATCATTAGATTAAAAGGGCTGCTCAGCCAGGGCTGTTGCAGATAATGGGACATCAGCCTTTAACAGACAAGTAGCCGATCCCCTCTTCCTTTTTCTGACATTATCCTGTGCAACCTTCCTCCAGGTACATTGCACCACCAACACATCAGAATCACTTTGGGCAGCTTGTTAAAAATACAGATGCCTGGACCCCATCCCAGACCCACTGACCCACCACCCTTTCTCAACTGGGATGGGCCCAGAGACCTTCTTTTATCCATGGTCATATGCACACCAAAGTTTGAGGGACGTACCCGTAAATGTGAATGAAGCTCAGGCAGAGACAGAGGCAAAATGGTGTGGCCCTGAATCCCATGAGAAAGTCACTTAGGTGACACTAATATGCATAACCTTCTCTAGGCCACTGGGGAGAGGGTGACAGAGGGAGTCAAGTCCCCTTCACTTGGCTGTGGAGGCTTTTCCCCTAATATTTCAGCTAATATTTGTTAGCTGAATATTTCTTACATTGGAGGAAACTATAATGGTGTAGAATTCACCATTATTCCCCACATGTGTCCAGGCCCTCCTTCCCATCTATCCACTCCAGTGTCTCACCATCAACCCAGGGCCTCCCCTCACCCCCAGGACTGCACTCTCTAAACACACCGGCCATCTGTGTATTCTCTCTTCTGCTGTGAAACTCCACCCCACGTGTTGAAGTTTGGTTTTGCAGTGTCTTCAAAGGAGTATCAATGCTGTCCCTGACCAATCACAACAGGTCCAACATAAGAATTGTGTCCCACTGCACCTGTGGCCCCTCATCCCTGCACAGCTCAGAGCTTCGAAATGCTGTCCTTGTTGGCCCTAGTCTTCTGTTAAGGGCACTGGCTGCAGCAGTGGAGCAGATGACCCAAGCTGGACAGTCAAGAGTGACCCATCCCATTGGCTATCACTCTTAGAGCAAAGATAGGCATGGCACCCCAGCTGGGCCAATCGGAGCCCTTCTTCTACACTTTCCACTTGAAGGTCAGAAACTAGATTTTCTCTTGCCAAAGCTTTCTGTAGCCATGGTTCACATTTCTGGGACCACCCCTGCAGAGAGAAGCAGATAGAAAAAGTGGGGAAACGGGGTAGACCTGGGGTTTGAATCCTCGCTTGATCTTAGCCAAAAGGCCAAGAAGCGATGGGGTTTGAATCCTCTGTCCTCATGGTAGTTGTAGTCTGTCTGGTGAACCAAGTCAAGAGTGCTAAGAAAAACACGAAGGTCCTGCAGTGGGACTTTTTCACTCAGTCACACCTTCAAAGCTCAGTCAGCCCTGCACACACCCATGGCATCATCTTCCCTAAAGCCGAGCTCCTGGCGCCCTCCTTGTGTGTGGGGAAGACTATGTGGAGCAAATCCTCCTACCCGAACAGTATGTCTCAGTGTTGCTGGTCTAGCTGATGGAGCATTTGCAGGAGGCCTTCTGTCAGCCATGGCACTGAATTCTCTAAACTGTTCACCGGCACCCCACCAATACATCCCATCGTTTGCCTGGCAAAGAACTGAAGAATAGATTAAGACATTTCCCTCAGAATTATGCATGTGTGTTCTCCAAAACCTTCAGGAAACATGATTTCAGAAATGTGGAAAGATCTGCTTTGGGTCTCTCAGATAACAAATGACCAGAGCAGGGATGAAAACGCTGTCAGCCGGCTCCGAAATGTCTTTTGTGTTTCAGCTCTGGTTTCTGTTTCATGGCACTGTGGTCACACATGGCCCCACTTGAAGGGAATTTGAACATTCGGTTTTGAAGAGTGAAGCCAGGAAATCCTGTGGTTTCTCTGCAAGGGGGTGTGGAGAAAGGTGGCACGATTAGGACACTAGCCTGAGAAAAGACTGGCTCCAACCATTTCGTAAAACCAATGGTTGCCTTTGACTGTAAACCTTTTTCAGTGTACACAGTGGCTATGTTTGTGCTTCCTGCATCCACGAAGGCTAATAGGGTTTGTCCAGTTAACTGTCCACCTGCTAATCAGACTCCAGCCACCTTAACCATTCTCTTACCATTCTTTGACCATTCTTCTCTGTATTCTCACACTTCTTTTCTGTATTCTGTATTTACAGTTCTAGTTCCTTCTGCCCAGTCCACTGTTCCTCCACGTCATCATCCTGTCTTCATATGGCTCTCTCTTTATCACTATCCTGCTCCCAGTTCAAGCCTCACCCCTCAGAAAGACCTCTCCCCCTGATCCTGGGCCACCCTATGCAACTTACCCCCACACACACACATGTCACTTTCTGACACAATGACCCAATTAGTTTGTTCAGAGCGCTCTGCAGTAATCTTGTCACATCTCCTCATCTGTCTCTTCCATCTAAAACATAAGATCTTAAAGCAGGGACCCTGTTTGCCGTGCATTTTGTTGTTGGGTGTGACACAGAGTGGGTCTTCGATAAATATTTGTGGAATGAATGAATGAGATCAGATGTCTGCCCCAGAGGTGTGTTCACTCCCTTCTTTGTCACTCCTGACCAGGACAAAAGAAGATTCTGGGTGGGACAGGAGTACTGAAGGCTGTTCTTTGCAGTGCCAGGTTGCAGACACCTCTTTGATCCAGCCCAGTGCACTCCCTGCCAAATACACACACTCCACCCTTCAGCATGAAGAAGCAGAAGTGATTGGGATTGCTAGCGCACACACACACACACACACACACACACACACACACACACAGTATTTACATTCTTTGGGGGGAAAGTCAGGTTATTTACCCCGAAATCATTTCTTGCCTGTAACAATTAGTTGCATTGCATTAGTAGCTAATTATTACACACTACACGAAATCCAAAGGGTACAGAAGAGCATCAGTAGCACATCCTTCCACTCACTGTAGGCCTAGGCACTCTTCTAATAAACATTCACCTATTTTTAACTCATTTATCCCCATAACAACCCCATGAGTTAGGTATTATTATGATCATTCCCATTTTACCCTGGAGGAAACTGGCTCAGACATCACACAGTTGATAAGTGGTAGACCTACGATTAAACCCAGTGTGTGCTCTCAAGACACCTCACTACAGTAACCAGAATTCTCCACACGTCTGCCCCCACCTGCCAGTTCCCTCCCTAAAGACAGTCCAGCTTGCCAGTTTCTTCCATGGTCCTTCCAGGGATAGGCAGTGTATTGTAAATATGCAGTGAATGGATGTATAATCTTATATGTATATTCTTTTTTCCACCTCAAAATGCATACTAAATGTACTGTCCTGTATCTTGCTTTTTCTCAATAAGGTATCCGTAAGCAGCTTCATTCTTTTTAACAATGATGTAGTATTCCACTAAATGGTATACCCTAAATTAATCAATGGTCATTTATGTTATAGCCAATCTCTTGCTTTTACGATGTCTAACTGATCTTCATCCATCCATCTTTCCACACTTGTATGAGAATATCTGTAAAGTAAGTACTGCCTCCACTTTTATTTTTGGATAATATTTATTTTTGGGAGAGGGGTGCCTGGGTGGCTCAGACAGTTAAGTGTCCAACTTCAGCTCAGGTCATGATCTCATGGTCCATGAGTTCAAGCCCCATGTCAGGCTCTGTGCTGACAGCTCAGAGCCTGGAGCCTGCTTTGTATTCTGTGTCTCCCTCTCTCTCTGCCCCTCCCCTGCTCATGCATGTGCGCTCTCTCTCTCTCTCCCCCTGTCAAAAATAAACATTAAAAAATACGAAGTAAAATATTTATTTTTAGGAAAGTGCAAGCAGGCGAGGGGCAGAGAGAGGGAGACAGAGGATCCAAAGTAGGCTGTGCACTGACAAGCTGGCAGCAGCAAGCCCGATGTGGGGCTCGAACTCAAGAACCACGAGATCATGACCTGAGCCGAAGTTGGACACTCAACCGACTCAGCCACCCAGGAGCCCCTGACTCCACTTTTTAAATGCACCATCAGAGCTCTACGCGAAACTGCAATTTGCCTCTCAGACATTTCTTCTCAGTGCGTTTGCTATCTTCACTAAGTGACATGAAGATTCGTGGAGATAATACACTTCAAGTACTGAACAGATAGATGAATTTGTTAGTGAATGGTAGGGAAGCTGTTATGTTCTAGCACAGGAATATACTCTAGTTCCTATATTCTAGATTTTTCTGGGGATAACTAAATTTAAAAGTTTGTCCTACACCATTAGTAAGACTTCTCTCAGAGCACTTGGGACTAAATAAATTCGTAGGACATAATGGTAAGTCAAGTTTACAAGCAAAATATACATGAAGCCAATCAGAAGTGACAAGGGAGCATAAGCCTGACATTACAGTACTTTTTACCGCTTGCATTTATCTGTTTGATTTTTTGTTTTTGGCCATCTGTTCATGAGAATATTGGAGATCTCAGGGCAGGCATCATGCATGTCTTGTTCACTATTTTAATCCCCAGGGCCAGAGCAGTCCCTGACCGATGGCAGACCCTCAAACAGTTGAATGACTTACACTAAGACCAAAGTTCTGTTTCTAGTCCTAGAAAGTGACACACAAACCTGGGCAGACACTTTCCATTGGTTTCTAGTCCTCTCAGCAGGCTGCCTTGATAACAGTGACTTGATGCAGTGTTTCCCAAAGGGAGGCATCAGATAAAATGTTAGGTGGTATCTAGCTGAATTTTTTTTTATAATTTCACTTCAACCTGCACATCAAACCCATGAATTCAAAGCTATTACTGCTTCAGACGGGGATAAGTAAGTTAAAGTAAATCAATTTAAAGAAAAAGATAACATCATTAATACAGTGGAACAAAGAAATGTCAAAAATCCTGATGACAGAAACACAATTGGGAAATACTGAGTTAATGTATCTAGAATAGTTCTAAAGGGTCACCTTGCACAATCTTCCATTTTACAGGTGAAGAAAGCAGGCCCAGGAGCTATGGCTTGCCAGCAATAAACTGAGCTCTTGGTAGCTAAGAGAAAGGGACAGTGATGTTCAGGGACCATTTTGAATTGTCTCTATCCCTGCTTCCATCTGGTGGCCTCAGTAAGAGCTGCCTGGTCAGGCTGATACATGAGATCCACCTGGGTGCTGCTGGAGCAGCATTTCTTATTCCTTCCACATCTACTTCATCCCGATGTTCCCCTAAGTCCTAATGCCCTTTGCTAATTACCATTGTATCTTCTGTGTAATCCTCTGCCCTTTTGAAAAGCTTATATCTACTCTAATTTTTATTACTAAAACAATGGTGCTTCCCGCAATATAAAATCACTATTTTCAATCTGCTTTTTTATTTTATTTAATGTTTTATTTATTTCTGAGAGAGAGAGACAGAGCATGAGCAGGGAAGGGGCAGAGAGACAGAGAGACACAGAATCTAAAGCAGGCTCCAGGCTCTGAGCTGTCAGCACAGAGCCCTACGTGGGGCTCAAACTCACAAACTGTGAGATCATGGCTTGAGCTGAAGTCGGATGCTTAACTGACTGAGCCACCCAGGTGCCCCTGGAATCTGCTTTTTTCTAATACATTTGCTACATCTGGAAATTCTAATAAACCCCTCCCTTCCCTCATCCATACTGAAGATTTACTGATCTAGTTGAAAATGCAAGAGGCAGCAGAAAGCAGCCACAGCAGCAATATCCCCTCCTCCTAGGTCAAGGCCCGACCTCAGTGTTGGTGCCAGCCCCCACATCTGAGCCATCTCCCATTGGGAGGAAGACAACACAGATCACTGCATTCTGATTCTGTCACAGGGCTCTAGAAATAGTGACCGTAACCTTGCCATCCCCATCCCCCAGAACCCATTCCTCTTACCCTCCAAGTGCAGACCCAGAAGTCTAAAGGGAATGTTGACCCCAGAGCCCTATCCTTCAACTTGGCTTCTTTCCACCTGGAATGTCCCTCATCCCATACCCAGCCCAAACATCACCTTTAGAAACACTTCCTCATCACCTACCACCCAGGCCTCACTGCCACCTCCATCAACAGCCCACACACGTCTTCCTTTTCTTAATATTTTTTAATGTGAGTTCTCTCCCAGTGATGGCCAGCTGCTTGTGAGCACAGATTATGTCTAATTCATCTGTGTCCCTGGATGCCCATTTCTGAGCTATGGGTGCTGGTGATGTCAACAAACTCAAGGGGTTTGCTGCTTGGGGTGCATCAAATTGAACACAACCCAAGCAAACAACTTTGATCACTTGTTACAAGCAAGGAGACAGGGAGGTAGCTCTCAAAGCACTGACTGTCTCCCCCATGGGCTTAGTACAGGAAGCTTTTATTCCGTGTATTCTGGGGGTGGGTAGGAGCAGGGAGCTTGCATAAGCACTTTAGTTCAATGGCACACGCCTAGCACGTCAACATGCTAGAACACACGTTGTGTGTTCAAAAAGGCAGAAAACTGCCCACAGAAAGAAATCTTAGTATTATAATGAGCCAAATGTAACTTGAGGTCCACTCAGGGGGGCTTTTGTGCATATCCTTGGCTCTAATCCAGCTCAAACTGGTTCCTGTAGGGCCTATCAGGTGAGAGGGACCTAGCAAGGGGCTGTCAGGTGAAACAATAGTTGGGTGTCTCCTTGGCTGGAACTGTTGGTTCTGCAAAACAAAACACATTTCTTCCCTGCTTTGTACCTTCCTTCCCTCCCTTCTGCTGATCGTTCTCAGCCCTCTTGTTTGAGAAACTTCCCATTGCATCCTAGTTAACAGTGACTGTTGAACAAGTAAGGGGGTGAAGGAAGGAAGCAACATGGCAGGGGAAGGAGGCTGTCTGGGTCTGAGTTGTGCCCACCACTGCCCTTTAACCCTCAGGGTCCCAAGGGTGCCTTAACAAGCTGGGGGGAGGTTATGGGAAAACTGCCACTGTCCAAGCCTCCCAAACTTTCTCTGGCTTCCTCCTACCTGAGTGCAAAGGCTGGTGTGACACTGGGCCCAGACAAATGACAGATCAGCGGGAAGGAGAAGCAGGGACTATCTCTCCAATAGCAGGAAGGGGACAAAGAGGCTTTCTGATGGGATGGGGAAGACTTACCTCCTCCTAGGTCAGGGCCTTGTCTCAGTCCCATCCCCTCTCTGTAGAAGTCATTCTGCAGGGAGAGTTTTCATTACCACTAGGGTAACAAAGAGGGCTTGCCCTCACCTAGAGCCTCAGTATGGGAGCTTGGTGCCTTTTTTTTTTTTAAGTTTGGAATTTGTTTTCTAGGGCTGCCTGGGTGGCTCAGTCGGTTGAGCACCCCACTCTTGATTTCAGCTCAGTTCGTGATCCCAGAATCAGAGGATCGAGCCCAGCATTAGGCTCTTCCCTGAGCATAGAGCTTTCTTAATTCTTCTCTCTCTTCTCTCTCTCTCTCTCTCTCTCTCTCTCTCTCTCTCTCTCTCCCTCCCTCCCTCCCTCCCTCCCTCCCTCCTTCTCCCTCTGCCCCGCTCCCCTGCTCACATGTGCTCTTAAAGAAATTTTTTTTAAATAAAAAATAAGGGTACTTCAGGGACGCCTGGGTGGCTCAGTCAGTTAAGCATCCAACTTCGGCTCAGGTCATGATCTCGCGGTTTGTGAGTTCGAGCCCCATGTCGGGCTCTGTGCTGACAGCTTAGAGCCTGGAGCCTGCTTCAGATTCTGTGTCTCCCTCTCCCTCTGCCCCTCCCCTGCTCACACTCTGACTCTCTCTGTCTTTCAATAATAAATAAATGTTAAAAAAAATTAAAAAAAAAATAAGTTTACTTCAGTGGCTCAGTTGAGTGTCCAACTCTTGATTTCAGCTCAGGTCATGATCTCACAATTCCCGAGATCGAGCCCCTCCTTGGACTCTGTGCTGACAGTGTGGAGCCTGCTTGGGATTCTCTGTCTCCCTCTCTCTTTGCCTCTCTCTCTCTTTCAAAAATAAATGAACATTAAAAATTGTTTACTATTATTATGTAAATAAGCAGCATACATGGTAAAAAAAAAAAAAAAAAAAAAAAAACCCAAAAACTCAAGTGCTACAGAAGGACATAAGATAAAAGTTACCCTCATCTCCTGGAATCCATGATTAATAGTTAAACTAGTGGTTTCCACTTTAAATAATTGAACTTGTTAAACAAAATTCAACTGCATGAATTTGAGGGTCTAATTGGCTTTATTAAGTGATTCATGAATCCATGGCATCCCATCCAACAAGTACCAGAGAGCTCTGTGAAGTTCTATAAATTGGAAGGTTTTTATGGGAAGAAGGGCAGGGCAAGAAGTTATTACCAAAAGAAAAGGATTGTTTCTGGGCACCTGAGTGGCTCAGTCTGTTAAGTATCCGACTCTTGGTGTCAGCTTGGGTCATGATCTCTCAGTTCATGAGTTTGAGCCCCACGTCCAGCTCTGTGCTGGCAGCGTGGAGCCTGCTTGGGATTCTTTCTCTCTCTCTTCTCTCTCTCTCTCTCTCTCTCTCTCTCTCTCTCTGCCTCTCCCCTGCTCCCTGTCTCTCTCTCTCTCTCAAAATAAATAAATAAACTTACAAAAAAAGATGAAGAAAAAGAAAAGGAGTGTTTCAGGCAAGATCACCTTACCTTTGGGGAAGGCATGGAGCCTTAGGTGCAAATTATCTCCTTTTCCTTTGGAGGATAGGGAGGTTCATGTGGCTGATTACCTCACTGATGCTGGCCAGAAAATTCCTGACAGACCTGTTAAGACTACATTTCTGGAGGAGTCTGAAACAGCAATTAGGTTAGGTATTAAGTCTAGACTTGGTGACTTGGCTTAAGTGATGCCATTTAGGGTTTGTGGCTTTCTTTTTAACAATTCCCCCCTTTTGATCAGACTCTCAGCCTGAGAGCTGTGATCAAAATTGAAGGTATTTGGGCCACTGTCAGCTGCTACTCTGAAGCTCTTACATAAGTTTCTCTTGTTCCCTTTGTGTGGTATCCATAGGTCATGATGTTTTTTGCTTAACCCTGTGATACTCTTAGATCACAACTCCAGGCTTATAATCCTAAACCAGTCATTCTCATTGCTTTTCCAGTGTCCCAGTCTCAGGGAGATCATCTGTTTGATAGTTAGTGGCTACAAACATGCATTTAAAACTTTTGAGAGAATATAATGCACCAGGAAGATTATAAGAAGGATAGTTCCTAATATTTGGAGTCATAGTCCCCAAGACCCAAACCAATCACAGAAAGACCTCATTGCTGGAGTCAGCCTTTTAAACCAAGTGGCTTGCTCAGTGATCTCAAGCAACTGAGTTTCAGCTCCCCCAGAAGTGTTAACCCAGATACAGCAGGTGGTGTTAGCCACAGCACAGACACCTCCTTTCTCAGCTAAAAGATAATCAAGAGCTATTCTCCTGTCAAAAAAAAAAAAAAAAAAAAAAAACACTGGCCAGAGAGCCTAAGAATCTTTGTTGGGCAGCTATAGATTTAGTAGCAGATTCTGCAATGATTTTAAGAATTAAGAAGTTCCTGATGAAAGCCTCATTTTCATTTATGCCTAACCAGGGAAATGGGGACCTGCCAAAAGGAGTGAATCCTGAATCCTGAAAGCCTCCTGCTGGGTCCTTTCTAACTCAACATTGTAAATTCAGGAGAGTCAACTGATGAGATCTCTTATTTTGCTTGTGAAAAATTAGGGGCAGCTAGATTTTCTTCTATCCAGAAATAAAAGGTCATTCCAAATTCCAGGTTACCTGCCCCCCTTAGCGATGGTGTGGAGAATACAGATGAGGGTGTTATTTTCCTAAGAGAATGTCAGAGGAGAGGAGAGGAGAGGAGAGGAGAGGAGAGGAGAGGAGAGGAGAGGAGAGGAGAGGGGAGGAGAGGAGAGGAGAGGAGAGGAGAGGAGAGGGGAGGGGAGGGGAGGGGAGGGGAGGGAAGGGGAAGGGAGGGAGAGGAGGAGGGGAGGGAAGGGAAAGGAAGGGAAGGGAGGGGGAGGGGGAGGGGAGGGAAGGGAAGGAAAAGGAAGGGAAGGGAAGGGAAAGAAGAAAGGTTTCATGTTCACTTAAAGTATGAAATCTTGATCCAGAGTCTTGGATGGAAATAGCCTACCTCGATGTCAGCTACTTCCTTTCTCATCCTCAATGTCAGCTACTTCCTTTTTCGTCAGGTTGATGTGGAGGTCTCCAGCAAGGTCAGTAGTCAGGAGCACTTGGTAAGGTACCTTCTCACGGCCCGAGAGCCATCTTCCTCTGATATGTTTCCAGAATATGCAGTCACCAAGCTTAAGACTGTGACTTGTAGCAGGGGTGCAGGGCTGCCAGAGCACCTGGCTACAGGGGTCCCAAACAGACCAGGTCTGGCCGCTCTCTGCTAACAAAATCTGAAGGCAGAGAGATGAGACACAGTAAAAACAAGAAAGGAATTTATTTCAGGGAGACCAACACCAGGAAGACAGAGGGCTAATGTCTCAAAGACTGTCTCCAAAGTGCTGAAAATACTTCCAGGCTTATATAAAGAAAATGTAAGACAAAGGTTGGTGGTGTGGGCAGTGAAGGTCAAGTTGATCACTGGCAGGGTCCTGCTGGCTCAGAGCAGTCTTTATTGCTTGAGGGGGTATTTTCAGTTCCTTTCATGGGATGCTTTGCCTGCAGGGTCTTTTGCCCAAGTTAACAAATAAGCTAGAAAGAACTTAATCAATTAGAAAGTCTGAGGTCAAAATGAAGGTAGTTACAGTCCTTTTGCATGACCAACAGGATGCTTTGAATTGGGATCTAGGAAGGTTTCTTCTAACCTGTTGATGATAGGCTTGAGCATAAGACATTAGAGACTTCCAGTAGCTGGTCATACTAGCATGAAACAAGGGATCAGCAGAAAGTTGTTATGCCAGTCAGTAGACATTGGTCTGCTAGTGACTGTCATGTGGAGTGAGTTTATGTTTCCAGAATGGGGAACTTCGAACAGTCAGCAAGACCAAAGGCAATACCTTGGGCCAGGAGTGTCCAGTAGTTTTGGCAAGTTTAGAAATTTTAAGTTTGAGGATCCCACTGTCAGCGAGCCCTCTTGCTCAACTATAGACCCCAATAGTTATTCCTTATCTAGCACTCTTTAGGCTTTGCAATGACTGGAACATTCCAATCACCAGACCAGAAAAGCCCTGATAACAATGGAATGCCTAGAAGACCACATCCCTTCCCATGATCACAGGCTGAATACATACTGAGCTCTACCCATGATCATGTGCTCCCTACTTTCTCTCTTGCATGTATCCCCTGAACCTCTTCCTATGAAACTTTAGGTGCCCGTCTTGTCAAGAGAGAGGTTGGTTGTTAATGCTTGAACTTGCTACCTCCCCCAGCTGCCGGCACCCAAAATTAATTTCTCCCTTTCTCTTTTCCAAACTCCAGTCTTTTGAGTTATTGGCTTCTCTTGCAATGAGTTAGTTTATCTGAGTTTTGTTTGGCAACAGTGTTGACAAACCCAGCCCGGAGCTGTGCTTATGATTTGTCCAGCCACTTTGGGACTCCCCAGGATGGACCAGGTGTAACAGTGCCAGGGGTTTCCACATTCATTTTCTGAGTTAGCAGCTCCAATAGCTTGGTAACACCAATTAGTTCTCTCAACCATGTCTAATGACTGAGGATGATAAAAAAGTGTTAATTCCAAAAGTTTGTGAGACTTTCATTAAAGCTCATATGATTAGTTGGGGTACCTGGGTGGCTCAGTCTGTTAAAAGTACGACTTCGGCTCAGGTCACAATCTTGTAGTTGGTGGGTTCGAGCCCCACACAGGACTCTCTATTGTCCAGGTGGAGCCTGCTTCAGATCCTCGGTCTCCCTCTCTCTGCCCCTACCTCTTATGCGTGCTCTCTTGCTCTCTTTCTCTAAAAATCAAATAGGGGCGCCTGGGTGGCGCAGTCGGTTAAGCGTCCGACTTCAGCCAGGTCACGATCTCGCGGTCCGTGAGTTCGAGCCCCGCGTCAGGCTCTGGGCTGATGGCTCAGAGCCTGGAGCCTGTTTCCGATTCTGTGTCTCCCTCTCTCTCTGCCCCTCCCCCGTTCATGCTCTGTCTCTCTCTGTCCCAAAAATAAATAAAAAATGTTAAAAAAAAAATAAAAAAAAAAAAATAAAATAAAAATCAAATAAACATTAAAAAAAAAAAGAGCTCATATGATTTGTTCAGTGAAGTGGATGCCTCAATCACTGGAGATTATGGAGGATATACCCTAAGTGAGAAATATATTCCCTAACATTATCTTTGCCATTATGAATACCTCAACCCATCCAGAAGACACACATACAACAAGAGCATATTGATAGCCCATACTAAGTAGCAGCTGAATGAAGGCCAGCTGCAGATGTTCAAAGAGTCCAGAGGGAGGAGGTCGGAGGCTACTGGAAATAAAAATAGCTTTTCCAGGATTATGGGTCTGACTGATCAGACATTGCAGGCTCTTGCAATGAAGAATAGAAGTCTCCCCACCAATGTCTATTCATAATTTGAGTCATCTTAAATATACTGTGGTGGGTGAAGGAATGCAAAAACTGAAAAATGGGGTTTGTCAGGTAGCTGGGAAGAACCATCTTGGGCTCTCCATTACCCCCAACTGTTTAATTTACAGCCCCTGTTTACCCACCACAAGCTCTCTGATTCAGGAGCAGACTGTCACCATGATACAGGGACATCAGGATGGCTAAATGACTGCCATAAAATAGATACAATAATACAAAAGAGTTATAAGTTAGATTTAAGCTTGTTTTCTGGCAGATGGAATAGATTAAGTTGACTGTCCAGATGGGTCAAACTTTATAAAATATTTGTGGAAAAGACACTTAAAGGTTTGTACTTGTCCTTGACAAGTCAAGTTCCAAATAACCCCCCCCCCTGCTGCACCCTTTTTTCTTTTGATAAGAATTACCCACCTCCAGGGGTGCCTGGTGGCTCAGTCAGTTAAGCATCCAACTTCAGCTCAGGTCATGATCTCACAGGTTTGTGGGTTTGAGCCCTGCATCAGGCTCTGTGCTGACAGCTCAGAGCCTGGAGCCTGCTTCAGATTCTATGTTTCCCTCTCTGCCCCTCCCCTGCTGACACCCTCTCTCTCTCTCACTCAAAACTAATTAAAAAAACATTTTTTAAAAAACATTAAAAAAATTTTTAAAAAAAATAATTACCCCCCCCTTAAAGTTTGCATATCAAAGAGATGGTTTAGATAAGAGTTCTGGAAGACTCTGGGTACAACATTTATTTATTTATTTTGTGGAGAGTGCAAGCAGGGGTTGGGGGCAGTGAGAGGGGGACAGAGGATCTGAAGCCGGCTCTGCACTGTCAGGCTGACAACAGCAAGCCCGATGTGGGGCTCGAGCTCACAAACCTCAAGATCATGACCTGAGCCAAAGTCGGATGCTAAACCAACTGATCCCCCCAGGTGCCCCTGGGTACAACATTTATATCTCAAAGGCACTAGGCGGGATGGTGGTGGTAAGCAAACTCTTCCTAAGACATTTTCCCCTTAAAGCCAGAGTTTTTATAATACTTACAATCCTTTTGAAATAAATAGGGGAAATTTGGGGATTAGTAAAAAAGATTGGTGAACTTCCAGTTGTCTTTGGAAACACACCTCTGGTCCTGCAAAGACTAGGTGTGTAAAGTAAGGACAGCTGTTTGTCATTCTGCAAAGAATTGGGTTGCCACCTAAATGACATCAAGGACTCACACACACACACACACACACACACACACACACTCACACTCACCTCTGGTACCATACTTTCATTTCCCTCTGGGTACATTTAGCTTAGGGTTGAAGGCGTAAAGAAATTCCTGTCAGGATTCAGCCAGGAAAAACCGTAAATATTTCTTGTAGTATTAAATAACTTCAGGGCCCCAAGAGTTGTCCTCAAAGAGGGTGGAAAAGATACTCTTGTCCCACGATCTGGAGTCACTCCCAAATAGAGCCAGAGAAAGGACCAACAACCTGCATGTCCCAGGCAGACAGAAAGCCAAGTCAAGTCCTTAGGATGTAAAGTGACACAAACAAGAAGGCAATTGCTATCAGTGAGGAGAAAGGATCAATAACCAATTAGGTTGGATTTGAAAAGGATAGGATGACATGAAATTTTCTTTTCCTCTCTCTCTACCGGGTTCAGAAGGTAATCTATTTACAAAAACTTGCGAGGATCTTCCCCGGATTTAAGAAATTCTTTTGGCCTGTGACCAAGGAGTGAAAGAAAGATACCTGAAAAGGATTGCCTGTAGCCTCAGGTGGCCTTATTTTAAAAGGTAATGGTTTTAATAAGTGTCTTCAAGTAGAAAGGCAATTAAGAGGATTACTAGAATGAGCACTCCAGTAAAGGATAGAAGGGAGCAGGGAGGAATTATATCAGTCTTATATGTCAGTCTCATAGGCCCCACTTCTTGGTACCTTTCCTCTCCTTAATTTGCCATTATCCTTTTGCAAGGAATCTCTCAATGAAGCTATTTTGGATATTTGAAACCTTCTGGAGGCTTCTGCATGCAATTAGTTCCCATTGTGTTTAACTTGGGAACGCTTGCTTTCAAGTACACAAATGATCTATCTTATCTAATTGGACCGGTCCCCATCATGGTCATTATAAGTGTAGGTTGATTTAGTAAGACATTGCCATTTTACTAGATATTTGCAACTCCTGAGACTGTAGTTCTTAGAAAATGGGCAAGTGTGCCCAAAGGTGGCAGGCTCACCTCTCTGGATTTAAAGAATCCCACTTCTTTTGGCTAGGCCTTTTGTTTTCTCTGAGCCACACTAATAATCTGAGAAGTGTGGAAAGAACTGAACCCGCAAGCCCCAGGAGCGAGGGCTGAGGACCGATTCCAAACAAATGGAGAACTTGCAAGTGCCACCAGCAATTTCTGACTTGGAATATGGGAATCTGGAGATGAAACCTAAGGCCTGGGGTTCTTTTTTGGCTTCTGAGACACCACTTAGCTATTGCCTTTGTTACACAAAACAACGCAGATAAACCTGTGCACCTTAACTTACCAGCAGAAACCTAGAGATGTTACTGCATCCTGGCCACCAAGATGGTTCTGTAGGTACTGCCACTAATTCCCATAGGACCTGGCATTGGACTTCCTTTACATTTTTAAAAATATGTATTTATTTTGAGAGAGAGACAGAGAGAGATCAAAGGGGGGAGGGTCAGGGAGAGAGGGAGGGAAAATCCCAAACAGGCTCCACACTCAGCGTAAGCCCTACTGAAGGCTTGATCTCACAACTGTGAGATCATGACCTGAGCCAAAATCAAGAGTCAGACACTTCACTGACTGACTGGGCCACCCAGGCACCCAAGAAAGGATTGGACTTCCAAAGTCTCCTGTATCCATTTGCTAGGGCAACCATACAAAGTAGCACAGACTGGGGAGCTTACATACCAGAAATTGATTTTCTTATACTTCTAGAGACTGGAAGACTGACATCGATGTGTCGGCAGGCAAGGCCAGTGATTTCTGAGGCCTTTCTCCTTGGTTTGTAAATGGCATTCTTCTCCCTTGTCTTCACCTGGTGGTGATGGTGTGTGTGTGTGTGTGTGTGTGTGTGTGTGTGTGTGTGTGTCCTAATTTCCTTCTATAAGGACATGTATCAGATTGGATTAGGCCCCACTCTCATGACCTCATTTTAACTTTATTACCTCTTTACCGACCCTCTCTCCGAACACAGTTGTCAGTGATTCCTCTTGCTCAATTATAGACCCCAGCAATTAAAACCATAAATGGACAAGACCTCTTAACTGACGCTCTAACTAAAACCTATTGTGCTTATTTCTTACAATTTTTTTTGAGAGAGAGAGTGTGTGTGCAAGCTATGTGTCAACAGGGGAGGGGCAGAGGGTGAGAGAGAGAGAGAGAGAGAGAGAGAGAGAGAGAGAGAGAGAGAAAGAGAAAGAGAGACAGAGAAAGAGAGGGAGAGAGAATCTTAAGCGGGTTCCACACCCAGCTTGGAGCCCCCACGCCCAAGGAGGGGCTGGATCTCATGACCGAGAGATCATATCTGAGCCGAAATCAAGAGTCGGACACAACAGACTGAGCCATGCAGGCATCCCCTTATAACACTTTCTTGAGGCATTGACAAAGATGTTTTACAATGACCAGATTATTCCAGCCATAATTCCCAATGACCAGATTATTCCAGGCCATAAAAGCCCTGATAGTAATGGAATGCTTAGAGGATCACATTCCATCCCCTTCCCTGCCCATAATCAGGCACTGAACACATACTGC
This sequence comes from Neofelis nebulosa, assembly GCF_028018385.1. NCBI lineage: Eukaryota > Metazoa > Chordata > Mammalia > Carnivora > Felidae > Neofelis > Neofelis nebulosa. Next base: position 59,386,358 of record NC_080782.1, read on the forward strand.
CCCTCACTCATGATCATGTGCTCCCTACCTGCTGTCTTGCATGTATCCCTGAAACCTCTTCCTATCAAACTTTAGGTGTCCATCTTATAGGTGAAGAGGTTGGTTGTTAAGGCTTGAGCCTTCCACCTCCCCCTGCTGCTAATACCCAAAATAAATTTCTCCTTTTTTTTTTTTAAAGTAATCTCTACACCCAGTGTGGGGCTTGAACTCACAACCCTGAGATCAAGAGTTGCATGCTTTACCAACTGAGCCAGCCAGGTGTCCCAAATTCTTCTTTTCTCTTTTCCAAACCCTCATCTTCAGAGCTACAGGCTTCTCTTGCAATGAGTTTATCTGAGTTGTGTTAGGCAACAGTGTTGGAAAACCCAGCCAGGAGCTGAACTGTGCTTTTTTTTTTTTTTTTTTTTTTTTTTTTTTTGTCCAGCCCCGGTGGGATTCTCCAGGATGGAGTAGTTGGCCAAGGGTTCCCCCTTTTGTTTCCTGAGTTAGTGGCTATGGTCAATGGATAGGTAACTGGAGAGGCTGCTTTTAGACAACAGGCTTCAGCAACAGAAACTTGATCAAGGCAAAAAGGCCCACAGCAACCACCAGGCTGAATACACACAGGCCCATCAGGGGACCCAACTCAAAATATCCATAGGCCTTAACTGACCAATGGGTTACTTACAACCAGGTACAGTTACCACAAAAGGTAAAATCCCATACATTCTCATACTTTCTCACCTTCTCCCTTTAAATACAGCCCCCCCACTGACCCACTGCCTCATTGCAGACCGTCTCTCCTCTGCTGTCCTGCCCACCACTCCCTTGTGTTATATTCGATAAACTTCTATCACCTTTGTTCTGCCTGTGGTGAACTCTCACCTCCTGCATCACCTGTCCCCACCCGCATTCAGGGGCCCTATCCCATCTGAGAGATGCCGTAGTAACACAGTCACATTCTGAGGCATTAGGGGTTAAGATTTTGACATGAACTGGGGGGAATGCAATTCAGCCCATAACACCCCCTTTGGAAGACAAAAACTTATACTCTTCCACTACTTATCCAAACCCTCTAGTGGCTTCCATTGTGCTTAGAATAAAATTTAAAATGCTGGCTCTGATTTAGAAATTCCTATATGCTTCACTTTTGCCAATTTCTCCACTTGGCTCACACCCAATCCCTCTCTTTTCTGTTTCCAGATACATTTAGCTCCTACCTCAGGTCATTTGCATTGGATACCTCTCTGCTTTGAACCTACTATTCATTCAATTAGGAAACAGTTTTTGGGCAATTCCCTGTGACAAGCACCACTCCAGAAGAAGGGTCTTTCAAAATGGGCAATATGCGCCTTGAGGTGCATTCCAAGGAAGACATTCCAAGGGGCCTGTGGACCTGTATACATCAAGGAAATCCATCTAAAGATCTTGAGTTTTCATATTGTCTTTCCTAAAACTGATTTGCCTACAAATTCAGTTACCCAACTTTTTTTTGTATACTCTCCTGTCCACAAGAAAAGGCATAATACCTCTCCCATTGCTCTTGGTGTAAAATAACAGGAGCTGAACAGGGCACACTTCCAGAATGTATTTCTCCTGAAGGCAAAGCCTTAAGCACCAAGCAAAAGATGCTCCATTAAAAGATAGCCCTTACTTTCTGCTTTATATTGAAGGTGGAGCTCTGTTCATCCATTTGTCAATCCACCAACTCATCCCTCCATGAGTTCATCTTCCCCTCTTAGAATTTAGAAACAAGATGTCATGAGAACACGTATTCACTTTTATTTGGTTTAAAAGAAAATAGGGGTGGCTGGGTGGCTCAGTCGGTTGAGCATCCAACTTCAGGTCAGGTCATGATCTACATTCTGTGGATTCGAGTCCCACATTGGGTTCTGCACTGACAGCACAAAGCCTGCTTCAGATCCTGTCTCCCTCTCTCTCTGCCCCCATGCTCTTTCTCTCTCTCTCTCTCTCTCAAAAATAAATAAACATTTAAAAATGCTTTTTAAAAATAAAAGTAAAGGTAAACTTTTAAGTTAAAAACATTAAGTAAATATTGATGAGGGATTGTGAGGCAGGCTGAGGGCAAAACACAAGCTAGCACACCACCCCCCCCCCCCCAGGTGGGACATGTGTGATATTCCCTGAACACTTTGGCTACCCCAAAACAAGAAAGGACAAAAAACAAATGGTTAAACTGATAAGTCTCCACCAGTTTACCAGAAAAAGGCAATCCCATCAACAGCCTCCAGTCCAGGAATTCCCTACTGTCTCAATGTTAATGCCTTGCTAGAGGGAAAAAAACAACCATAGCTTGACAATAGCCTAGGCTTCCAGTAAGTCTTGGGCATATGAAATCTCTTTGGAAACTCCCTCTTGACTTTATCTCCCCTCTAGACTTTATCTCCCCTGACTCCGTAAAATGCTCACCCCCCACAACCCCAGTGCAGTTCTTTCTGCCCACGGGTTTTGTCCCTGTGGTTTAATAAAATCCTTTATGCACCAAAGACGTCTTCAAGAATTCTTTCTTGGCCATTGGCTCCACA